>NC_091330.1:5843379-5853379 GCF_038502225.1 Cherax quadricarinatus
CATTCTCAAGTCCAGGGCCATCAAGTCCAGGGCCATCAAGTCCAGGGCCATCAAGTCCAGGGCCATCAAGTCCAGGGCCATCAAGTCCAGGGTCATCAAGTCCAGGGCCATCAAGTCCAGGGCCATCAAGTCCAGGGCCATCAAGTCCAGGGCCATCAAGTCCAGGGCCATCAAGTCCAGGGCCATCAAGTCCAGGGCCATCAAGTCCAGGGCCATCAAGTCCAGGGCCATCAAGTCCAGGGCCATCAAGTCCAGGGCCATCAAGTCCAGAACCATCAAGTCCAGGACCATCAAGTCCAGGACCATCAAGTCCAGAACCATCAAGTCCAGGACCATCAAGTCCAGGACCATCAAGTCCAGGACCATCAAGTCCAGGACCATCAAGTCCAGGACCATCAAGTCCAAGACCATCAAGTCCAGAACCATCAAGTCCAGGACCATCAAGTCCAGGACCATCCAGTCCAGCACCATCAAGTCCAGAACCATCAAGTCCAGGACCATCAAGTCCAGGACCATCAAGTCCAGGACCATCCAGTCCAGCACCATCAAGTCCAGAACCATCAAGTCCAGAACCATCAAGTCCAGGACCATCAAGTCCAGAACCATCAAGTCCAGTACCATCAAGTCCAGGACCATCCAGTCCAGCACCATCAAGTCCAGGACCATCAAGTCCAGGAACATCAAGTCCAGAACCATCAAGTCCATAACCATCAAGTCCAGAACTATTATATAGTGCTACAATAATAGTTCATATTGTACTGACGCTTTATTCTTGAGATTTAATACCAGTTTATGTATTAGCTGTGTGTGTGTGTGTGTGTGTGTGTGTGTGTGTGTGTGTGTGTGTGTGTGTGTGTGTGTGTGTGTGTGTGTGTGTGTGTGTGTGTGTGTGTGTGTGTGTGTGTGTGTGTGTGTGTGTGTGTGTGTGTGTGTGTGTGTGTGTGTGTGTGTGTGTACTCACCTAGTTGTACTCACCTAGTTGAGGTTGCGGGGGTCGAGTCCGAGCTCCTGGCCCCGCCTCTTCACTGATCGCTACTAGGTCACTCTCCCTGAACCGTGAGCTTTATCATACCTCTGCTTAAAGCTATGTATGGATCCTGCCTCCACTACATCGCTTCCCAAACTATTCCACTTACTGACTACTCTGTGGCTGAAGAAATACTTCCTAACATCCCTGTGATTCATCTGTGTCTTCAGCTTCCAACTGTGTCCCCTTGTTACTGTGTCCAAACTCTGGAACATCCTGTCTTTGTCCACCTTGTCAATTCCTCTCAGTATTTTGTATGTCGTTATCATGTCCCCCCTATCTCTCCTGTCCTCCAGTGTCGTCAGGTTGATTTCCCTTAACCTCTCCTCGTAGGACATACCTCTTAGCTCTGGGACTAGTCTTGTTGCAAACCTTTGCACTTTCTCTAGTTTCTTTACGTGCTTGGCTAGGTGTGGGTTCCAAACTGGTGCCGCATACTCCAATATGGGCCTAACGTACACGGTGTACAGGGTCCTGAATGATTCCTTATTAAGATGTCGGAATGCTGTTCTGAGGTTTGATAGGCGCCCATATGCTGCAGCAGTTATTTGGTTGATGTGCGCTTCAGGAGATGTGCCTGGTGTTATACTCACCCCAAGATCTTTTTCCTTGAGTGAGGTTTGTAGTCTCTGACCCCCTAGACTGTACTCCGTCTGCGGCCTTCTTTGCCCTTCCCCAATCTTCATGACTTTGCACTTGGTGGGATTGAACTCCAGGAGCCAATTGCTGGACCAGGTCTGCAGCCTGTCCAGATCCCTTTGTAGTTCTGCCTGGTCTTCGATCGAGTGTATTCTTCTCATCAACTTCACGTCATCTGCAAACAGGGACACCTCAGAGTCTATTCCTTCCGTCATGTCATTCACAAATATCAGAAACAGCACTGGTCCTAGGACTGACCCCTGCGGGACCCCGCTGGTCACAGGTGCCCACTCTGACACCTCGCCACGTACCATGACTCGCTGCTGTCTTCCTGACAAGTATTCCCTGATCCATTGTAGTGCCTTCCCTGTTATCCCTGCTTGGTCCTCCAGTTTTTGCACCAATCTCTTGTGTGTGTGTGTGTGTGTGTGTGTGTGTGTGTGTGTGTGTGTGTGTGTGAGTGTTTGTGTGTGTGTGTGTGTGTGTGTGTGTAGCTGTGTATGTTACCTGTGTGTGTGTTAGCTGTGTATCGTGACGATTGCTTTAATTCTTGGCTCTTTGTTAAACAGCTATGAATCTGGATAGCAAGTGGATGGGTGAACCCTCGGGCTCAGAGACATCCTTGTCTAGACGACAGATGGTTTGCTCCCTGAGATGTTTCCTACCCCATCTCTCCTTCTCCATCTCCCCCCCCCCCCAACATCCTCGTTCAATGCCACGTCAAAGACAGGAAGGATGATGGCATCACAATAACAGCCAGTCTACATGGAGAGTGCCATTATGCCATCCCTCTCTACACCTGTACATCTATATACATGCACACCTGCACTTGTTTGCATCTGTACAACTGTGCCATAACATGAAGGATACTTTGACCGTAGTCTACACTACGGTGATCTTCACCAACTCCAAGACTGATTACCTCAGATTGAGATTTCTCCTATAGGCTGTTTGAAAATACAACTTCTATCACCCCGTCTTTCGACATTAACATAAAATTAGTTATTAATGAATCAAGTTTGTATAAACCAGGACTCACGTTGACAATATTCTTTTCATCGTGTCTGCATATATTTGATTTAAATTTCTATCGATGAATGATTTATAAAAAATTATTTTAGAGTTTTCCCAACATAAAGATATCAAGAATATATAAAATGGTTGAAATTGCGTATCACCTGTACACCACCAGTTAAGAAAATTTTAATCTCTAATATAAGGATTATACTAAGATATAATGGATGAATATCAAGAGGGATAGTCTTCATGGAATATAGTCATTATGGTGTGTGTGTGTGTGTGTGTGTGTGTGTGTGTGTGTGTGTGTGTGTGTGTGTGTGTGTGTGTGTGTGTGTGTGTGTGTGTGTGTGTATGTGTGTGTGTGTGTGTGTGTGTACGTTTCATGGAGGCACTGAAGAGTTGTCAGGATCACTGAAACAGTGGACAAGCCGCCTCTGTTGACTTAGGAAGCTCCTAATCTCTGTTTACCAAAGGATAGACGGAAGTGCTCAGGGTGTTAAGTGGGTGTCTGGGAGTGTTGGTCGTGAGGGCTGGTGGTGCTGAGGTGACGGTGATATCCTGGGTGTTAGTGGATATATCTTGGGTGATAGTCATGATGCGTGGTGGCGAGGTCTTAGTGGTGTTGATCGTGAATTGCTCTGACTGTTCGGAGTGTTGGTACGACTTCAAGTTCTTCAAGTTGTCAGGAGTCAAGAGTTTTTTTATTCATTCCTTGTCAACTTTCTTAAGCACGGACCCGACACTTGAAGTGGTTCCTTTGCTTCGAATTTTGCATGGGAAAACTAGTATTTTGGGTTACTTAGAATTTCGATGATAGTTTTTACACCCCTGTCTCTCTTAGGAATGATAAGAATATTTCAGTTTTTAGGTGACGCTTTCTCTTTTGCTATCCATCATTTTTGTTCCTGAGAGAATCTCGAACCATTTTTTGAAAATCTACGTCACTTTGTCTCTACCTGTAAAAGAAGCGACATTCTCTTTCTAGTGTGCATTTTCTCATGTGTTGATGGTTCGAGTCTGGAACATGTTTCTAGTGATAATATGTCATTCCTTGAGAAACCGGTTTAGATTCCCAAAGAATATATATAGATTTCCCTATACTCATATAGGCCTGTGGATGCCTGAATAGTATCTGGAGATGTATAATACATGTACTCTATTTTCTACCTCTACAATTTAAATCCGGCTACCTGTTTTCTCTGAATCCCAACATTACCAGAATCAAGCACCAACGGCATATCAAATCCCTACCGCATCGACCAGCAGAAAGACACTGTGTCGATCTACCGTGTGTATAAAATAAATAGTTTGGACTTGTGATGACCCTCCTTCCACGTCTGAAGTGAATGAAGGGAAGACAGTCAGAACACGCTTTAATTGTATACTGGAGCTCAAATGAGTACATGGGAAAGACCAGAGAAGCACAGGATTTGGAAGTCCACATCGAGGCTGTCTGGTGAGAACTATCTGCGCCTCTTCTAGATTAAGGGCTGTCGTGTATTATCTAGGTGTGTGTGTCAAAGATGACACCATTTCGCACTGTACCGCTCTACAGAGCGAAACGTTGCCTCAGTAAAAGCTTGTTCTGCACTGCTGTCTGTACGCCCGTGTATCTATCAGCAACTGAGCCCAACCAGATCACTGGTTATATTTCTCTGGTTCACTCAGCTCACTCAGTGGTATGTTATATTCATGGGGAAGTGCTGAGCGGGTATGAGTTATGCAGTGGCTGAGAAATAGGAGGCAATTATATTTGATCGGAGAAAGAGGAAGGTAGATCCAATGCCTTTGATCGAAAACCCATCACCAGCGGCCCCAGTCCAAGTGTCAAGAAGTCTGAGACCATAAAAATAAAGAAGTAATAGATGTTACTAATAGAATTTCACTGACAAAAAGCCTGGGGTGCTGAGAACAATTGAGAGGAGGATGAGCCTGAGGAGGTGGTGGGTGGGAGCGACCACCTGCTGCCAGCTAGCAGACAGGTGGTGCTCTTCATCTTTCAGGCGTGGTAATTCGCTCACACTAGTCACTCAGCTGGTGAAGTTGAACCTACCCTTCTCTTGCCTGGCTTCGCTCGCCCTCTTGGTTTCGAGCTGTGTGTTAGCCCACTGTTGTGTGTAACATCCAGAGGAAAATGTGTCAGTAAAAATCCAGCCTTGCTGGAATGTTACATCCTGTAAGAAACTCCAGCCTTGCTGCAGTGTTATATCATGCTGGGGTCTGTGTGTGTTGATTTATTATTTTGTGAGCTAGTTCCTTGCTGGTAGGGATCACTGAAGAGGTACGAAGTATTTCCTTTTGAGGTGGAGTGATGTAAACACCAGTCTGCTCCCCGTAAGAAGGATGATGGCATCACAATAACATCTAGTCTACATGAAGAGTGCCATTATGCCATACTCTCTACACCTGCCATCCCTCTCTACACCTGTACATTTATATACATGCACACCTGCACATGTTTGCATCTGTACAACTGTGCCATAACATGAAGGATACTTTAACCGTAGTCTACGCGAGGGATGGAAGGTATAGTAGGATAAAAGTGTGTAATATGAGAAATAGTCCTGTATTATTGTTGCATGCAAAGAGTACGTAACCTTATTCGGAGCATGTTAGCACACTCGCTTAGGCTGCCTCACCAACCAGTGAACCAGGTCGTTAAGATTTTGACGATTTACGGGGCCCCATCGTTTATTCAGCACCTAGGTTCAGCCAGTCATATTGTGGATCTGGCAATTGTGAAGGTGACGTGGATACCACTCACATTCTCATCCTTGTCATTTTCCTCCAGCTGCTGGTGGAACACGGTTGTCCATTCTGTCTTCAGGCTGTGTCTTGCCTCTTGATTTACCTTATTGAACACATGTATTTCAATCTCTTGTATATAGTATACATACTTGTAAATACGTATAATCGCACTTGGTGAAAGAAAATACAATTCAAAGTTACTCTGCTGTGTTTATTCTGCTCCTAGCTCCCCTTTACACCCAGGATAACAGGCCTTTGAGTACCTGGGTCGTAATAATTATGGTACTGTAGTTCGTATCAGGCAGTGCTGATCACTGGCCCTGATGTCTTGCAGGTGTTAGAGTAACACAGAAGCACTCCTTCCACTGTTATCTGTTGTGTTCAGCCGCATGTAGTCTAGTGTACAAAAGATTTCCGTGGGAATTCCTTTCTAAAATTCCTAGTGGAAAAGGGGTGGACTGAATGAGGGAGTTACTGTCTGGACAGCCCAGATAAAAGGGTGTCTGGTCCAAGTATAAGTCCGTATGAACTTGTATCAGTTATTTCCCTAGTAGTAATTCCCATAGGCGCGGTGTTATAACCTGTAATGTTTATTACTAATGTTTTGTTGTGAAGTGTTAAGTAAAGTATACTTTCCCTTTTTATTTATTCAGTAAATTGTTCCATTCTGCCCATTTTGATTTAGTCCTTCGACACTCCTCTTTTATACATTTTTTAGTGTTTCTCTTATTCTCTTGTGTCATCCCTCCCTTATATACCCAAGCAATACCTAATTAGAATACTGTTCCCATATGTATGGGAAGTAGGTACTGCTGCTGGATAATTAAGAAGGTAATACTGGTTGGTATACTGGAAGTATCCCAACTAATCGGTATTTATATATTGTAGATAACACTATACAACGAAATAAGGTAAAGGATTATTGGCTATGTTTAACGAATTTGTAAGAGCGTCATGGTATATCGACCCTAGTAGGCGATATATTGTGGGTTAGACTTCTAATCGGGGATATATATATTACATACTAGTTACCATGGTCGCTAAGCGCATGAAATCAGCTTACCGGTATATTTATCAATACTTATACATTCATGCTTAACAATTCGCAAATGGGAAAAATTGTTTACAAACATTATCTCTCAGTCCACAGCAGGATTCGAACCTGCAAACTCCGCATCAAAGTACGCAGTATTTTAGCCACACAGCCAGATCTCAGATTGACTGGGAATTAATGCTTGTATATTCATGAATACGTACGTTTTCAAAAACGTTCTCACATCATTATAGATGCTAAATGCATGAGGATCAGAGAGAACCCGGAGAATGGAGGAGTAGAGAAGATAAACAGTCTTGATTCGAGGAGAGGGAGAACAGTAAACAACAGCAGATGATTAAAATGCTTTCTGATGCTGTGTAACTGTGTTGTGGCTCTGATGTGGACCTCTCGCAGCCACCGTGGGGCACTGTACAGTGACATCGGTGAGAAAGAGCCAGGGTGCCAGCCAGGGTGCCATCTAGGGTGCCAGCCAGGATGCCAGTCAGGGTGTCAACCAGGGTGTTAGCCAGAGTGCCAGCCAGGGTACCAGCCAGAGTGCCAGCCATGGTGCCAGCCAGAGTGCCAGCCAGGGTGCAAGCCAGAGTGCCAGACAGGGTGCCAGCCAGGGTGCTAGCCAGGGTGCCAGTCAGGGTGCCAAGGGATAAAAGTTTAAGACGTCAGTGGTAAATGCTGCAGGCCTGGGTTAATAAATGACACCTGCAGTAGTACTTGACACACAGCTTGACACCCTTCACTCTACTAGGTACCTCATATCTAGCACTACTCTCACTATATACCCCTCAGGGAAGGTTCCTTGATGTTGGTGAGGGGCTCTTGATTTAGGGAATTGGAACTGTGCTCCAGTTCCCCGAATTAAGCCTGAATGCCTTCCACATCCCCCCCCGGGCGCTGTATAATCCTACGGGTTTAGCGCTTCCCCTTTGATTATAATAATAATAATAATCTCACTATATTCTTCTTCTTCGTCTTCTTCTTCTTCTTCTTCTTCTTCTTCTTCTTATTCTTATTCTTCTTCTTCTTCTTCTCCTTCTTCTTCTTCTTCTTATCCTCTTTCTCCTCCTCCTCCTTCTTCTTCTTCTTCTTCTTCTTCTTCTTCTTCTTCTTCTTCTCCTCCTCCTTCTCCTCCTCCTCCTCCTTCTTCTTCTTCTTCTTCTTCTTCTTCTTCTTCTTCTTCTTCTCTTTCTTTCGTTCTCTTTTTTTTTCTTGTCCCATTCATTCTTATCTTTCTCATTCTTTTTCTCAGGTTCTTCTGCTTCTTTCTTCTGCTTATTCTTTTTCTCCTCCAAATTAATACACCATTTTCCATATCCTCCTCCTCCCCTTTGTATTGCGTGCACCAACAACCTAGCTGGTCGGACACGAGGGTTCAGCACTACGTAAATAATAACAGAAATCCTCCTCGTGTTCCTGTTGCTTTTGTTGTTCTGTGAATGTGCAGTTGTTAGGGTGAACCTATTGTTTATGTCACCTGTTGCTCATTATTCTCCTGTTTATGTCCTCTGGTGTTCATTATTTTAATGTTTCTGTCCTCTGTTGTTCACTTTCTTGTTTCTGCTCCCTGTTGTCTATTCTCCTTCTCCTTCCCTATCCACTTCAGCATTATCTCTCTCTTCCTCTTTCCTCTTCCAGAAACTCTGTTCATCTCTTTCATGTCTTTCTCTAATTTCTATCTCCACCTAATGCCTATCTCTTCGCCTAGTCAGCTAGAGATTATTTCTTCTAGTTCCTGTTTCTACTCTTAGTTCCTTTGCCTCCTAGCAAGACATTAAGTACAATAGGACTAATTTTTGTAGGAGTGGACCGGTAAGCCAGCGGAAGGCCTCAGTCGAATGACCAAAAGTTCCAGCTGTGGGTCATCATATGACTAAGACCCGCGTCAGGAAACACTTCTCCTGGTCACAGACCGGCCCGCGGGGGCGTTGACCCCCGGAACTCTCTCCAGGTATACCCCAGGTTTACTGTGGCACTGGCACGATCGACGTGTTAGCAAATGCCAGCACCACTGGCAGTAGTGATGGTACTAGTGATGGTACTAGTACTGGTGACGGTACTAGTACTAGTGATGATGCTAGTACTAGTGATGGTACTAGTACTAGTGATGGCACTAGTACCAGTGATGGTACTAGTACTAGTGATAATACTAGTATTAGTGATAGTACTAGTGATGGTACTAGTACTAGTGATGGTACTAATACTAGTGATGACACTAGTACTAGTGATGATACTAGTACTAGTGATGGTACTATTACTAGTGATAGTACTAGTACTAGTGATGATGCTATTACGAGTGATGGTACTAGTACTAGTGATGGTACTAGTGCCAGTGATGGTACTAGTACTAGTGATAGTACTATTGATAGTACTAGTATTAGTGACAGTACTAGTGATGGTACTAGTACTAGTGATGGTACTAATACTAGTGATGATACTAGTACTAGTGATGGTACTAGTACTAGTGATGATGCTATTACGAGTGATGGTACTAGTACTAGTGATGGTACTACTACTAGTGATGGTACTAGTACTAGTGTTGATGCTGGTGGTGATATTTCACATAATTAGCACTCAGTTCAAATAGGAAATGCTAGAACACCTGTCGGTTCTTGCCGGATTATTATTAAATCACTGGTGACGGCAGTGGTACTAGTACAACTAGTAATGGTAGTGGTACTAGTACAACTAGTAATGGTAGTGGTACTAGTACAACTAGTAATGGTAGTGGTACTAGTATAACTAGTAATAATAGAGATACTAGTAGAGTCAGCCGGTGTACCTTCTTGTCTGTACTCTGTGTACGTCTATATTTGTGTACGCGCCTGTGTACATCTGTAGTTGTGTACGCAGTCTGTGTACGTCTATAGCTGTGTACCACATGTCAACACACGTCATCTTCATCGTATACACAGTGTATGTACATGAATGACCGTGTACACAGTCTGTGTACGTCTCGGGGCAGTGTACACACACCGCTATTCATTCATGAACCATTGTGAGCTGCGGCTCCTTGACCTCCTGCGGCTGCAGCTGCGGCTGCGGCTGCGACTCGGGTTGCGGCTCAAGTTTCCGGTCCATTTGCATTAAATTGCAGCTTACGACCCCAGGATGCTACGACCCCAGGATGCTACGGCCCCAGGATGCTACGACCCCAGGATACTACGACCCCAGGATGCTGCGACAAGATGCCACTATCCCAGGATACCACAATTCGAGGATACAACGACCCCAGGATGCTGTTACCCCAGGATGCTGTTACCCCAGGATACTACGACCCCAGGATGCCACGACCCCAGGATGATACGACCCCAGGATGCTTCGACCCTAGGATGCCACGACTCCAGGCTGCCACGACCCCAGGATGCCACGACTCCATGATGCCACGAACCCAGGATGCCTCGACCCTAGGATGCCACGACCCCAGGATACCACAATTCAAGGATACAATAACACCAGGATTCTACGACCCCAGGATACGACTCCAGGATGCCACGACCCTAGGATACCACTACCCC
>NC_091330.1:5858379-5930879 GCF_038502225.1 Cherax quadricarinatus
CCCGGCCTTGGCTCCCTCTCTAGGGAGTGTCTGAGACCTAAGTCTCCCATGGGAGGAGGCACAAGTACCTCCTCATCTTTGGGACCAACTGTCCCCAGGCCTAGCCACAAGCTAGGCCTCTCTGGTCTGCCATCCCCGCCCCAAGGGGGCTAATGGGAATGACAGTCTTATGAGCTAAAGGCTCGGGCTCAGGCACCTACCCTACCCTAGAAGGGCTGGGCATTTTGTCGATGTAAAGTACTGAGCACCGGCTTCCAGACTGAGGGACTGACTACCTCACCTTCTACTGTCTTTATATATCATCTCTGTATTGAACTGATAACAGCCACTGTTTGGTGAAACGTCTTTAGAAAAAAAATAGATACCCAACTGTTGCACATGTGTCTAATTCATCATGCTGTCTATATTATATACTATTTTTGTAATGAGCAAAGCCATTATGATGAAAAAAATTTGATAAACGAGTCTCAACACCAGCCTCATTTAAACATTATTGGCTAATGCGAACTTTTTTTTTCACTAACGTATTTCAAACTCTTTTCAACTATAATAAAGTGTTTTTTAAATATGAATGAGGAGGGACTATAATAAAGTATATAAATAAAAGCAAAACATAAATGAAGGGTATAACTTGCCTAGCAGGAGTAGGCTTACTGTAGTGTAGCCTGACTCTTCAGTTATTTCGTTCTAAATTTCCGCAAAAGATACGTACAGATGTAAAGGAAGTCAGCAGCAGCAGCAGTAGCAGAAGCACCAGCACCTGCAATAGTTGCATCAACAACAAACGCAACAGAAGCCAGAGGGAGAATCGGAAGTAAGGAGAAGCAGCATCAGCAATACAGAGATCATGCAAGCAACACAATGCAAGAGGCGAGGCAGCAGCAGATCTGCCTGAGATTTCTCTGCCTCCTCCTCCCTTCATCATCAGGCGAGGCAGAAACATATATCCCTGAGATTTCTCTGCCTCCTCCTCCCTTCATCATCAGGCGAGGCAGCAACATATATCCCTGAGATTTCTCTGCCTCCTCCTCCCTTCATCATCAGGCGAGGCAGCAACATATATCCCTGAGATTTCTCTGCCTCCTCCTCCCTTCATCCCAATGCTTTAATGATTCCCCAGATGGATCAGTGTCTTGTGAATGTGACCCTTTGATCTCTTCTCACGAAGGCCAAATATTGTTTGCCGGGTGTAACCTTAGTCGGGGGGCGAAGGCTTTCGAATGCACGTCAGTACGTGTGTTTCTGCACGAGTTACGTACCCACACGTCCAAACACGTGTGGGTACGTTCCATAAATCAATAACCACACACAGGAGAGAGAGGAGCTTACGACGACGTTTCCGTCCGACCTCGATTATATACAGTCATACTGTGTGACTTTGTAAATGGTCCAAGTCAGACCGAAACGCCGTCGTAAGCTCCTCTCTCTCTCTCCTATGTGAGAATTATTTGTGTGTTGTTCCAGTTACGGTACTGTGCCTTTATGTTCTTCAAAGAACAGCTAGAATATACCGTCAGTCTCTCCCTAATACTACCGTCACATTCATGGAGAGAGGAGCTTTAAACCCGTAGGGGATCACACAGTTGTTGAAGTGGGAAGCAATCAGCTTAGATGCTAGGAAGAAGAGGTCAGGTCAAATTCCTTGAATGGAAAGTCCCTCACCAGCGTCAGGAAGCCTCTCTTAAAACTCTTTGAAAAAAACTGTTTACAACGAACGGTTAGAAGAGGGTCTAGAAAGGACTTATGCAATCTTAGTTTTCACTGTTGTTCAAGGTTTTCTCAGTGTTATTCAAGGTTTTCTCAGTGTTATTCAAGGTTTTCTCAGTGTTATTCAAGGTTTTCTCAGTGTTATTCAAGGTTTTCTCAGTGTTATTCAAGGTTTTCTCAGTGTTATTCAAGCTTTTCTCAGTGCTATTCAAGGTTTTCTCAGTGTTATTCAAAGTTTTCTCAGTGTTATTCAAGGTTTTTACATTTAATTTACTATTACACTGTGGATTCTATGGTATAATAAACTATTTTTGCACTTATAAGTCTTAAAAAAACAATATTTACATATAGTTCATAGGGGTCTGGAATGGATTAATCGTATTTACATACAATCCAATGGGGAAATTAGGTTCGGGTCACGACCACATCGGGTCGCGACCAGAGTTTCGGAACGAATTATGGTCGTGGCCAGAGGTTCCACTGTATTTGGTTAATGTGCACCTCAGATGTGTTGTACTCACCCCAAGATCCTTTTTCTTGAGTGAGGTTTGTAGCCTCTGGTCCCCCTAGACTATACTCCATCTTCGGTCTTCTTTGCACTTCCCTATCTTCATGACTTTGCACTTGGTGGGGTTGAACTCCAGGAACCAGTTTCTGGACCTGGCCTGCAGCCTGTTCAGATCCCTTTGTAGTTCTGCTTGGTCCTCGTGCGATTGAATTCTTCTCATCAGCTTCACATCACACACATCTGTTTGTGTGTGTGTGTGTGTGTGTGTGTGTGTGTGTGTGTGTGTGTGTGTGTGTGTGTGTGTGTGTGTGTGTGTGTGTGTGTGTGTGTGTGTGTGTGTATTTGTGCGCGCACTCACCAATTGTTGGCTGCAAATTACGAGTCTCGGCTCTTGACATCGATTCCCATTACAATATTTCACTTTAAAATCTTTTCTCATGGACACTGTCATACCTACTCCTGACACTATGAATAAACTCTGCTTCCACTACTCCCTCATTAGGATCTTTCCACTTCCTAGCCACCTTCAGACTTAAGTACTTCCTGGCGTCACTGTGACCCATCTGTGTCTTTAGCATCCATCTGTGCCCTCCTTCCTCCCAGGTCCTCCCCTCATCTCAGTGTGTCTCTGTCTGCCTTATCAAGTCATCGAGCATATTTTACACTTGTGCATCACAGCCAGTGATTACGTGGGCATCATGTGTGGGGTGGACACTTGACCCTTGAGGAAATTAGTCCCAAGTGGTCGGCAGATGTGCTAAGGCCCTATATTTGACCAGCTGTCTACTGATCTAACACAAGCAGCCATTAGCCTCATATGAGGCTATTTATGGAAAGCCTCAAGGTAACGCAGTGTAATTAATGTAAAGAATTCTTATACAATCCTTAGTTTTTAAATGTATGTAATGAATTACTTTCAATTGGTTGTCCTGACGATGGAGACCATAAGCTTACCTCTCAGAACAGTCAGGTCTCTATTCATTGGAGTGAATTTCTCTCTTCGTTCGTGGGTAAATGGTTTATACTGTGAGTGGATGAAGAGAATTTCAACTGTACCCAGGGACCCTCCTTGCAGGGTCGCTAGATTGAAATTATTGGTTACATTTCCAGACCTTTACATGTTAGGGATGATATGCAACATTAACTATGTAAGTTACGGATGATGTGCAGCGTAATAGCACTTCTCGGAATTATGACTGCCATTCCCATACATTAATTTAATTACCTGTATTAAATCACATCTTAATGTTCGCTTAAAAGGTTTGAGTAAATTTAACTCTTCTGAATGCGTATCACGTAATTTATTTCTTAGTCTGGATACCATCGTGGTCACAGTGAAGTGACCTTTTCCTGGCTGCCTGGTTAGGGTCTCCAATGAAGTGACCTGATCATTGTGGGTTTCCCTGAAGGTCTTGCTCTGTTAAACGTTTCCTGAGCAGTGTGGGAACCACGGGTCTCCACTGCACCTCACTCTCAGCTCTGGGATTTAACTCTCTGACCTCTTGATTATTTTCAATGATGGCATCGAGACTGATCACCTCAAAATTGCCTCTCCGCTTCTACTGTTTCCAGTATTACAGTCACCTGTATTCGACTGAAGAAACCTGCTGCGCTAACGAAACTTCTATAGTAAAGACACCCACACTGTCATACAGATAGGTGAAGTATGTATCCTATGCTTACCGTAAGGAGGCTCGAGCCTCCACCACGTCATATGTTGTATGACTCACAAGGCTTACCGTTTAATATAATAATAATAATAATAATAATAATAATAATAATAATAATAATAATAATAATAATAATACCCTTCTTAGTCATGTTGGTAATGTACACTTGCTCTTAACTACTTGTTCATTCATCAACCTGAGGTGCTAATTGACAACACTTTCCTTTCACTCATTACTAAGTGGCATTTCCCCCATTTAACAAGTGCACCACACTACCTAATTAGGCAACTCTGACACTTTGTGAGGAATTTCAACCAACTTCACAGGAGAGAAAGGGTTGCGAAATGCCAGTCTCCCCATATCGTGAAGATTACAAATTACTCTAGGACTGGGAACAGCAATCCGTCCAGGTTTAGTGGCGAGTCGAGATAGTTTAACCTGCCACTACAGTGATATATGTTGGGTCTCCGGTGCTTCTTACACAATCATGTGGATTGTTGTGATTGCGGTTACTCTGCAAGACTCTTAATTTCGTGCAGTTAAAAGTGGGTTTTAAGAAAAGACGGTTGTTAGTTTGTTTACACAGCCTCTGTTTTTTTGTGAAGTTAACACTAGGTGGAAGGCAAGGATGGTTGTTATTGTATTTACAAAGTTTCTTAATTTTCGTGCAGTTAACTCCAGGTGGAGGCGTTGTGGAGGGTCATCGCCTGCCTGTGTGTTCACTCCTTCTGCAGCTGCTGCTGCTGCTGCTGTTTACCAGTGTTAGTCAGTTGGTGAGTCTGTCTTTCTTGACGTAGTAGTATTGTCTTCATAACTCTCTGACTCATGGGTCTCTCTCACACTCCCTCCCACACACACTCATCTCTCACTCCCCCCACACACACACTCCTCTCACACTCCCACAAACACACTCCTCTCTCACACTCCCACACACACTCCTCTCACACTCTCACAAACACACTCCTCTCTCTCACTCCCACACGCACTCCTCTCTCACGCTCCCACACACACTCCTCCCTCACACTCCCTCCCACACACACTCCTCTCTCACACTCCCACAAACACACTCCTCTCTCACACTCCCACACACACACTCCTCTCACACTCCCACAAACACACTCCCACACACACACTCCTCTCACACTCTCACAAACACACTCCTCTCTCTCACTCCCACACACACTCCTCTTTCACGCTCCCACACACACTCCTCCCTCACACTCCCTCCCACACACACTCCTCTCTCACACTCCCACAAACACACTCCTCTCTCACACTCCCACAAACACACTCCTCTCTCACTCCCACAAACACACTCCTCTCTCTCACACACACACACACTCCTCTCTCACACTCCCTCCCACACACACTCCTCTCTCACACTCCCTCCCACACACACTCCTCTCTCACACTCCCTCCCACACACACTCCTCTCTCACATTCCCACACACACACTACTCTCTCACACTCCCTCTCACACGTGCCCATCCCCCTCCCACACTCCTCTCTCACACTCACTTTCACATACCAATCCCACACGCACCTCTCACATTCTTTTCCTCCCACACACTCATCTAGCACTCCCTCTCACTCCTCCCTTATTAACCTCTCTCTCTCTCTCTCTCTCTCTCTCTCTCTCTCTCTCTCTCTCTCTCTTTCTCTCTCCGACATACACGCAATACCGCAGTGAAAACAGGAAATAAAACCAGAGAGCTGAAGATGTGTGTTTGTAAACATTAAACACGATCAGGTTTTATTTTTTTTTCACTGTGGTACTTTCACACACACACACACACACACACACACACACACACACACACACACATATAATGGACATACAAATACACTACAAAGAGCTACAAGATGAGGTCACTCTCCACAATAAAGAGCTAGTGTTTGTTTGGTTGTGGAAAGGTCACTGGGATAGTTATCTCTTACATAAGAGGTTTGTAATTACCTTGTTACAGTTACCACACCACGAGCTGAAATAGATTTAATAAGTGACTGAGATTGCGGACTATTCAGTGATGCATATTTCAACCGCACTTTTACTAATAATAAAGTCACTTGCTTTAAGTCAATATTATGCTCTTGGATTTATGCTGCTGAA
Organism: Cherax quadricarinatus; assembly: GCF_038502225.1. Taxonomy (NCBI): domain Eukaryota; kingdom Metazoa; phylum Arthropoda; class Malacostraca; order Decapoda; family Parastacidae; genus Cherax; species Cherax quadricarinatus. Next base: position 5,864,375 of record NC_091330.1, read on the forward strand.
GAGCTCTTGGGTCAAGGAATTAGAGCTACCCTTCTCTTAACTGGATTAAACCTGGTTGCATTCTACGCCTCCCAGTCTCAGGTGCTCCGTAACCCATACGGTTTTAGTGCTTCCTCGTGATGATTGCAGGTCATGTGATGATTGCAGGTCATGTGATGATTGCAGGTCATGTGATGATTGCAGGTCATGTGATGATTGCAGGTGATCTGAAGGTATCGGGTTTGCAGCAGTTTTTCCGGACAGTTATACTAGGCCATTAATTAGATTCAACTAGCATTTATACAGTTGAGTTTGTATGCATTTCTCATGGCTGTAACACGTGTCGCATCACTCCTTACCTCAATGGAAATAAGTCACTCTGACATTTTTGGGTTATCCCAGGTTCTCTACACATATGCTGCCATGTATGATAACCCATGTAACTGTGTTTGTGTATACTTGAATGAAGTTGCAGCGTTCTTCGTATACAACTTCGGCTGCGTCGCATTTCTAGCAAAATAGAAAGACATCGTTTTCTGTTGGAACCCTTGACGTGTGGATGTTTGGGGCAACGACCCGGCGGACTCTGCTGACCTCCTCATTTCATATAGGGGTATTCCATTCTCAGATTATTTTGCAGAGGTCTCTTGACAACTTCGCAACCACCTGCAACAGCGGTGGTCTGAGATGATCCATAACAAATTGCATTCTGTCAAACCTTGTTTAGGTTTCTGGTTTTCCTATCGTTGTCGTGTTTTGGGAGACGTCATTTTCCCGCCTATGTATCGCGCACATACACACGTATCTCACTCATGGATATCTCGTGGAGAAACGCTCAGCGCAGCTCTGAGAATTGTCAAATTCTATTGTCAGTTCATCTCTTAATAGACTGTCCTGTCTATCAGCGGGCAGGCAGAATTTACTTCGCTGACAGCTTCACCTTTGACGCAGTTTCCCTCTCTGACTTTTTGACAACGATTGCTTTATTACACCAACTTTGATTACATTTTCCTTTCAGCGGTCCCCCACTAACAACCCTTACTGAGTCTGCCTCCTACATACTCCTCACCCTCACTGGTCTCCGATCATCGCATATTTCATCTTCATCACGTCACATCCTGCAGCATTATGACCTTTGTAGATTAGCACTTAGTTTTGATTGTAATAATAATAATAATAATAATAATAATAATAATTCTGCTTTATATACACAACATGCATAATAAAATATATGAAAATGCAATAAAACTCCAACTAAAAAATTATTACTGAATGCTGTATAGTCTCTGAGATTATAGAGATATATTTAATCTTGTCTCAAGAGAGACGTTAAACGATGCAAGGTAATTAAAGATGACTCAAGCAAACTGCCTTACCTCCTGACCTTCCCTCAAGCAAACACTGTAACTTTGTTTTTTTAGTGACATCACCGTGTGTCTCTTAAATTAACAGACACAGAAACACACACATAACAACAACAGCAGGACATTAAATACGCCTCTTATCTACTTCCTCTTACTAGTATCCACTACTATTCCCCTTACACTTCTACTAGCTGCCTCTAGTCACCTCTAGCATTATCTATTCTACCACATACTTTGTGGAAGTTGTACTAAGCTAACCACTGTCACTAACGAGGGCACTAGTCACTGGTAATCACTGCTTCGCTCTGAGTATAACTACAGACTGTAACTTGAGTAAGAGAAGCGTATAAACAGGATGTATAATGCACTGTGATCTCTGCAGTGAAGACAGTTACTCTTCCTTCTTGCCTGACTCTCTCTCTCTCTCTCTCTCTCTCTCTCTCTCTCTCTCTCTCTCTCTCTCTCTCTCTCTCTCTCTCTCTCTCTCTCTCTCTCTCTCTCTCGCTCGCTCACTCTCTTTCTCTCTCTGATTAACTCACGTGATAGTTCTTAATCTATATGGAAATAGTTCTCAGCAGCCTGAGTGTGGACTTTCAAGTGCTCTGCTCTCTGCCTTTCCCATATACCTTCATATCTTTGATATACCTTTGGTGAGTTTCAAGAGTTTTTCTACTCACGGAGCCTGCAGTGGACCAGGCTTGTCTGGTGCTTGCCTGGTCAACCAAGGCCTTGCTGCTGGCGGCCCGCTGGCCCACATATCCTTCACATATCCGCTTGGTGGATATACTTGACCAATGTTCTCCAGGAAATTTCCAAGCTTTTCCCAGCCGTGTTTCTGATATCTTCTGGTAAGATGTTGAGTAGTCCGGGGCCACGGATATTGATACAATATTATCTTTAAATATTATTACCTCTTCAAATAAGGTGACTTTCATGCTAATTTTGGTGTCATCGGCAAATTATGATCAAATATTGTGACGAATGTTTTTATCATTCTGACTTGAGAGTAAGAAACGGCAGAGGCACCATGACAGTAGCTACTTGAGATTTTAATGTCACTAGTGATGGATTTTGCTCTGTGAATGGGGGGAATTTAGTGAATGAAGAGTATATAGTGAATGTGGTGAATGTAGTGAATTTAGTGAATACAGTGAGCATCTAGTGTAGTGAATGTAGTGAATGTAGTGAATTTAGTGAATACAGTGAGCATCTAGTGTAGTGAATGTAGTGAATGTAGTGAACGCAGCAACTGGAGAACGTCCAATAAACTGCTTAGCAAACTGTTAATGTTCTTCATTTCACGAAGAACAGCTAAATCGAAAGGGGTCATAAAACCCCAGGAGGAATAGGAGGCAGTTAGGCTTGATCCGAGGAAAAGGAGGGCCGCTCCTGTTCCCAGTACAGTACACCAGTGGGTACTTAACCATAGGGTGCAGCCTGTACACCCGTGAGCGGACGATGAGTCATAGTTCACGAAATAGTAATAACACGATTGTAAATAAAACTCGGAGTTAAAGCCCCGGGGTTTACGCACTGGCCTGGCGTTTTTTTACGGCTCACTCGCCATGGGTTCTAACCCCAGCCGTACCGTGGTTTTGGAAATTCATGGCTGCTGGGGTACGAGAGACGCTGATCATTGTTTATTTCGTGAAAGACGATTCGTAAGCCGTCATCTTCACGCACTTCTGTCGCAGTTCCTTGGCGTTGAAGGGGCTAAGGGGATGGATATTGCAGGGGCTTTAGCCCCCCTTAAAGAATCCCCTTAGCCCCCCTTCCCCAAATTCCCCCAAATAAGAGAAAAAGAGTAATAATAACGGCGCTTCAGAGTAAGTCTCCCAGCTACCTCTCTCACCCACCCGGATTACCATCCTGATTTCCCTGTCATTGTGTAGAAATACTTGAGGCGCCTCTGCTGCTTGGACACATATAGTCACATGTCAACGAACTGAACATATCCATCCATGGAACAGGGATGAATGTGAATACTGGAACGGGAATGAACGTGAGCACTGGAACGAGAATGAACGTGAGCACTGGAACGGGAATGAATGTGACCACTGGAACGGGAATGAATGTGACCACTGGAACGGGAATGAATGTGACCACTGGAACGGGAATGAATGTGACCACTGGAACGGGAATGAATGTGACCACTGCCAAGGGAAGAGTTGTCAGCCTTCACTCAAAGCTTCCAGTTAAGATAAATCACATTCAGAACGGCAACTTTGCTCATTTTTCTTCACTCGATGAGGCTGATGGTGCGGACGAAAGTACTGTCCATCCTGACTGAAGTGAAGCATCATTTGCAGGACATGTTTCAGTTTCTCCGTGGTTACTGTCACCACAGAGAGGTTTCCGTGGCTCAGGAAGGGATTCGGAACCCATTTATTTTAAGCCTGGATTCCACGACTGACAGTAATGCAACAAAAGACGATCTAGTCAAACTGAAAGCTGACGAATCCGAATGGAATTCGAATCAATGACGGGAAAAAAAAAAACTTCCCGTGTGATCAACTCAAAAGGTTCACACAGGTAGCAGAAATAGAACCTTTTTGGAGGTTCTCGTGCCATTTTCCGCCAGACTAGAAACCGTCTAGCTGTTCCTAAAAAAAAAAATTCTGATTTCAGTATCAATAACAAGATCCACTAAATAACCCAAATGTACTATTCGATTTATAATTTAAGTATAATTTCTTATTCATGAGTCATTGATTTCGCCTTCATTTTTTTTTTATTGCAGTTAAGAGAAATATTTAGAATTTTTCCCGAAGAAATTAAAAGTTTTAAATTTTTGGCTACGGGGAAAATTTTTTTTTTAATTTTTGGCTGAGGGGATTCTGGCACTTTAAAAGGTTAAGAACCACTGGCATAGATCAAGAGCATTTGACCAGCGTGGAGGCACCTCACTCCCTCACTCGCTCCCTCACTCGCTCGCTCCCTCACTCGCTCCCTCCCTCACTCGCTCCCTCACTCGCTCCCTCCCTCACTCGCTCCCTCGCTCCCTCACTCGCTCCCTCACTCGCTCCATCCCTCACTCGCTCCCGCCCTCCCCTTTTTTATGAAGGGGAGAAGGCAAAGAGAAAATAAAAACATTGAACTACTAATGGCAACACTGTGACGTAGCTGCCATAAAACAGAGTTGTGGACATTTAATGGTGTTATTGATATTTAAGGGTGTTATGAACACTTAATGGTGTCATGACAATTGTATTAAGGACATTTAACGGTGTTATGAACACTTAATGGTGTCATGACAATTGTATTAAGGACATTTAACGGTGTTATGGACACTTAATGGTGTTATTGGCACTTAATGGTGTAATGGGCACTTAATGGTGTCATGACAATGGTGTTATGGGCACTTAATGGTGTTATGTACACTTAATGGTGTTATGGACACTTAATGGTGTTATGGGCACTTAATGGTGTTATGAACACTTAATGGTGTTATGAACACTTAATGGTGTTATGAACACTTAATGGTGTTATGAATACTTAATGGTGTTATGGACACTTAATGGTGTTATGGACACTTAATGGTGTTATGAACACTTAATGGTGTTATTGGCACTTAATGGTGTTATGGGCACTTAATCCCTTCACTATTTAATGACCCTCGTGTAAACGACAGGCTTTAAACCCACCCAGAGAACATTGACCAACAGCACTAAACTCAACAACAAACACAACAGTACAGCAGAAGCGATATAAAACCTTATTGAATAGTGAAAGTCATTTTTGAAAGGTGTTCAATCACTTGTTCCGAAACACCCTGACTAGTTGAACCTTCAACTGTCTACAACTCTAAATCTAGATGAATCAATTTCTTAACGACCCAGCCACACCTAAACGACTCAAGCAGGCCTTAACGACCCAACCACACCTAAAGCAGACCTTTTAACGACTTAGCCAGTTGTAAACTGCACATCCAGCACTCAACGATCTAAACAGTCCCAAAGACCTTGCCAATAATATGAGCCAAGCATCTGGGAACCACAGTCTTGAATGCAATGCTAGGAGTTGCTAGGACCTTCATTGAGGGGGCTAGGCATGCAGGATACCTGGTTACCTTTCTCAGATCATTGAGGTTGAGTGAGCTAGGCTCTCAGGAAACGGGGGATACCTTTCTCAGATCATTGAGACTGAGAGGGCTAGACTAAGAGAATACGGGGATACCTTTCTCGGATCATTGAGGTTGAGTGAGCTAGGCTCTCAGGAAACGGGGGATACCTTTCTCAGATCATTGAGACTGAGAGGGCTAGACTAAGAGGATACAGGGATACCTTTCTCGGATCATTGAGACTGAGAGGGCTAGACTAAGAGGATACAGGGATACCTTTCTCGGATCATTGAGACTGAGAGGGCTAGACTAAGAGGATACAGGGATACCTTTCTCAGATCATTAAGACTGAGAGGGCTAGACTAAGAGGATACAGGGATACCCTTCTCGGATCATTGAGGTTGAGTGAGCTAGGCTCTCAGGAAACGGGGGATACCTTGCTCTGACTACCGAGGTTAACACTTTTACACTTTCTCTTTGTAACGGGACGCATCATTTAAGGTCACACTGCAGAATATACTTCCCGAGGGACCTTGAAGGCTGAGGTAATTAACACATCCTACAGTGACGCGCCATGTACCAGTCTATCTTATGTACTGCACCTGCTGCCTCTGTATATGACTGAGCAAGCCTACTGTATGGGCGAAACGTTCCAGTAATATCCAGTGTTGCGTCTTAATCATCAACTTGTCGGTATTTTACGCCATTTTCAACATTTATTATGCACGTGGGGAAGCACAAAGCCCGTATGGGTCAAGCAGTGCCTTAGAATAGTTCGTAATCACATTTGGTCCCACAGGAGAGAGAGAGAGAGAGAGAGAGAGAGGTATCTCCGTCCCCTTGGAGTCAAGAGCCCGTAGGCTGACATCAAGGCACCCTTCTCGCCCACCCCCTTGAAAAGTCTTGATTCAGTTCGTGAAAGTTTTGCGTTTAAAAAAAATCACTGAATGTTTTTGTTGCGCATTTAGATGTGTTTTTTCTACACATTTGGACTTTGTTTTTCTTGCGCATTTGGATGTTTACCTCTGGACATCTTGTAACATTTATGGCCACTATCTTAAGTTATCGCAGACAATAACAGCAGCAGCAACGTCAACAACAATAACAATTATTGTTGTTATTATATTATATAATTATATATTATAATATAATTATAATTTAATGTAATTATAATATAATTTGACAGTAAGAACTTCTCTACATAGTGTAATTTCTCGTAAATATTATTGGAACAGCCTTCACGGCAGATGAAGTTCATAGAAGAGTTGACTCATACAACGTACAGTGTTGAATTGCATTGTAATACCGAGTACAGTGTTGAATTGCATTGTAATACCGAGTACAGTGTTGAATTGCATTGTAATACCGAGTACAGTGTTGAATTGTATTGTAATACCGAGTACAGTGTTGAATTGCATTGTAATACCGAGTACAGTGTTGAATTGCATTGTAATACCGAGTACAGTGTTGAATTGCATTGTAATACCGAGTACAGTGTTGAATTGCATTGTAATACCGAGTACAGTGTTGAATTGCATTGTAATACCGAGTACAGTGTTGAATTGTATTGTAATACCGAGTACAGTGTTGAATTGCATTGTAATACCGAGTACAGTGTTGAATTGCATTGTAATACCGAGTACAGTGTTGAATTGCATTGTAATACCGAGTACAGTGTTGAATTGCATTGTAATACCGAGTACAGTGTTGAATTGTATTGTAATACCGAGTACAGTGTTGAATTGCATTGTAATACCGAGTACAGTGTTGAATTGCATTGTAATACCGAGTACAGTGTTGAATTGCATTGTAATACTGAGTACAGTGTTGAATTGCATTGCAATACCGAGTACAGTGTTGAATTGTATTGTAATACCGAGTACAGTGTTGAATTGCATTGTAATACCGAGTACAGTGTTGAATTGCATTGTAATACCGAGTACAGTGTTGAATTGCATTGTAATACCGAGTACAGTGTTGAATTGCATTGTAATACCGAGTACAGTGTTGAATTGCATTGTAATACCGAGTACAGTGTTGAATTGCATTGTAATACTGAGTACAGTGTTGAATTGCATTGTAATACCGAGTACAGTGTTGAATTGCATTGTAATACTGAGTACAGTGTTGAATTGCATTGTAATACCGAGTACAGTGTTGAATTGTATTGTAACACCAAGAACAGCGTTGAATTTCATTCTGGTGTTCCTGGAGGTGATCAGATTATAATGTCATCCTTCTTATGTCTTAAGACCTGCGTCTTATCCATATCATTCGTCCCCTCTACCCCCTATATCTCTAATCCCCTTCCTTCTCTCATACCTTTCCCTTCTCTCTCTCTCTCTCTCTCTCTCTCTCTCTCTCTCTCTCTCTCTCATATTCATGTTCTCTCATTCTTCGTCTTTATTGTCACCCCGCTTTGGTTTTGTCTTCTCAATTCCCTTTGCTGTTCATATTTATCAGTATTATTACGCACCCTGGCGTGGCCAGGAGCTGTGACTCAACCCCTGTAACCACGAATAGGTGAGTACGTGTACACTTAAATTGAAAATTTACTGACATACAAATGTTCTTCTTGCTATTATTTTATTTACGTTGTCCATATAAATAATATAAATCTCAATGTCCTTCGATAGCGATACATTTTTTCTCAAGTGGAATAATAACAGCAATAATAATAATAATAATAATAATAACAATAATAATAATAAATATAAATATAATGCCAATGTGCCTTTATACAAAGTCACGCTATAAAGGATCATAAACCCACAAAGTCACACTATAAAGGATCATAAACCCACAAAGTCACACTATAAAGGATCATAAACCCACAAAGTCACACTATAAAGGATCATAAACCCACAAAGTCACACTATAAGTGATCATAAACCCACAAAGTCACACTATAAGGGATCATAAACAATAAAGTCACGCTATAGAGGATCAATAACCCACAAGTCACACTATAAATGCTCGTAAACTGACAAAGTCACATTACACAGCATGTCAAACCTACAAAAACATATTAAAGAGTGTCATGAGCCCACAAAGTCACATTATAAAGGATCATAAAGCCACGAAGTCACATACTAGAGGTACTTAAAGGCAGCAAAACACGTTAAAGGTCAACACTGAAGACCAACCTACGTGGCCACTGATCTCACACCATCGGCGCGGGGAGTCAAGAAAACTCCAACATGTGTAAATAAACACGTGAGCGTGTTGAAACCATTAGCTCCTTCAAGCATTGAGCAGGAAAGCTTGACTGCCAGTGTAGGATGTCTGCACCGTGATTACCACTCGCATAATCGAGTATTTTATTCTCTGTTTTTTTTCTCTCTCACTCTTTCGATTAGGTTGCTTCAACAGATTGGGTTAGGTAATGTTTGTCAGAAAACAGGACAAGTGTTTCCTGACGCGGGTCTGAGTTATATGATGACCGTCTGCTGGAGCCTTTGGTCAAGAGCGTGGTTATTAGCACCACTGGGTTGTCGTTCTCCCGTGGTTTGAACCTCGGCAAAGTTCTCAAAACTGTCTAAACTCGCAGGCATATCTCTATTACTGGGGAAGAAACAGTAAGAAAGCAGTTGAACTTCCACTTCCGTGAAGTGAATAACCCACACAGCCTTAGCGCTTCACATAAGTATAATAAATTCAGTGATTTTCTATGAATATATGCATGTCCCAGCACAGACGTGAATTATTAGTAGTTCAGCATTAACTATTAGTAATAGTAATGGTAGTAGAGCTGCGATTTTTTTAACTTCACTATTCCTCCTATTCTATACGTCTTAAATACAATGGGTCTGTACACTTCATGATGTTACTTGAGGCGTGACTTGTTTAGCGCAGTTAATGTATTGGTAGGAACGGAGGTTAGGGGAAAAGAATCTTAACATGTGTCTTTAGCTCCTAGTTAGGACTGTAATAATAATTTCCCGGTATCTACTCTCTTTCCATACACAAATAACCAGCACATAGGAGAGAGAAGCTTATGACGACGTTTCGGTCCGACTTGGACCATTTAAAAGTCACACTATCACACGAAGGTGAGGGAACCAATATACTCTCTGTGATTAGCTGTCATTACCTCATGTGTCAAGAAGTGGTTCGTGCTCTTCCTAGTTATTGTACCAAAAGCAGGATTACTTATCTCTGTTTAGCCTTGTCATATACCAAAAGTAAAGTTTCCCCTGTTATCTGTTCTACCTGTAGAGTTCACGTACTCTGTAAACTCCCATAGTCAGAGCATTATTGCCTAAATAAAACTAGAGATTTTTTTCCCAGCTAGCAGTTTCTCTCCCACAAGGTAAAGATTCCGTGTTAGTATCTTAAAAGCAAAGTCCTTCCGTGTGTTTCGTGAGTCCTTGACGCCCCGTGTCTTGCCAGTGTGACCACAAATTCGCCTGCAAGGTGATCACAAACACTGGCTCTGCTATAATGGCACACAGATGGGCATGGTATTGTCACAGGTGCGAGATACAGCTTATGGAAATTCGTTTCAGATTAAGGTGGGGAAGCGACAGAAGACAACAGAGACCCACAGGAAGATAGAGAGAGCAACATAGACAAGCCTAGTGATAAGGAATATCAGTAATCGAAGCGTGTTTGTAACATACGTATGTTCTTTCCACGAACAAAGACAAGTGTATCTCTATGATGCTGTGTTCGAAAACACCTCATGAATAGGTCTCGTAACATTAGCCAGCGTCTTCGAATCTTTCCCAGAACAGAGTTGCAGAAGCCAGTTCTTTGTTCAGAGCTTTGTAATGAATACACAGTGCATGTCAGCAATGGAACTTGTCTCACGACCACTCAGAGCTAGCTGTGATCGAAGCTAGTTGTAACCATTCAGTACAATCATGTGTTGGAACCTGTTTCAAGCTTAGAAAAATACAAGCTTGCGTTCAAACTTTCCTTACACGAAAATGCATCCTTATGTTTGAAAGTGTTCCATAGACAGGCAAATGCAAGCACGTGTTCGAACCTATGTCGTAACCAGACAAATGCAGTCCTATGTTTGAACCTATTTAACAACAATGCAGTGCAAGTTTGAATCTCTGCCATGATACTCTTCAAGGAAGGGGACGGGGGGAAGGAAAGCAGAGCATTCAAGGCGCTGAAGTTCTCTTGGCGTTAAGGAATTGGGACTGACCTTCTCCTCCAGATCAAACCTGGTTGTCTTCTATTCCCCCAGGCTCTATATAACCTGTATATTGTTAGCGCTTGCCCGAGACTATAATAATTCATTTCACGACTGCCTCTCACCATGTCTTATTTTAGAGTTGGTGAGGCGAGACACTGTAAATAAGAGAGCATGATTCTCGAGTCAGTCAGAGCGTCTGGGCCGACAAACGATGTCTGAAGGCTTCAACTTGCATCTTGTTCTGCAAATCAGCTGTTGAATGGCAAGAGACTCGTGGGCGAGTTTTATGAGCACCGCTCTTGTCGTGGGTGTAAGTGGCTCGCGACACACCACTTAAAGACCCTAGAAACCACTTAAAATTTACCATCGCTGACTCCAAAGTCACTCTAATTTAGCACACCCTTGCTCGCCACAACACATTTTAATACAGTAAGGGCCACTTCAAACCACTTAATTTATTACCCATTAGAGTCGATATTCCGATACACTTCCCCAAGAAGCTTATCCATATTGCTTTCTTGATTAAATTTATTGCGACGGTAACTGGCCAAGAAGAGCCATCGAAGACGTGTCGGTCAGCACGTATCCCATAAGATATACACTGGTAGCTGGATACACACTGGTAATACTGTATACACTGGTAGGATAATATACATTAGTTATACTGTATATACCGGTAGGTAGATACACAATACTAATGCTGTATATACTAGTAGGAGGATATACACTGGTAATACTGTATACACTAGTAGACGTTGAAGTCTGGACAATGAGCTCACTGCTTCTTAAAAATAAGGCTTATGGCCTTCAAGGGTGGGCGGTGCCTTGATGCTGGTGAAGGTCTCTTCATCCAGGGGACCTGTGCCTTGATGCTGGTGAAGGTCTCTTCATCCAGGGGACCTGTGCCTTGATGCTGGTGAAGGTCTCTTCATCCAGGGGACCTGTGCCTTGATGCTGGTGAAGGTCTCTTCATCCAGGGGACCTGTGCCTTGATGCTGGTGAAGGTCTCTTCATCCAGGGGACCTGTGCCTTGATGCTGGTGAAGGTCTCTTCATCCAGGGGACCTGGAGTTATTCATTTCATGAATCAAACCTGATTGCTTCCCATCCCCCGAGGGTTGCATGACCCCTGCGAGTTTGGCACTCACCGTTGAGTACGATGATAATAATAATAGTAATAATAATAGTAATAATAATGATATCACAAGAAAAAGTGTTAGGGATATCATATAAGCTATAATAATTTATTAAAACCCAATAAAAACCTCTATGACTTGACAGAGCTCTAAGCAGAGCCAGAATTGACTTGACAGAGCTCTACTTAGAGCTAAACATTGTTCCAATGAAGCTTGTTCTGCATCTCTCTCTCTGTCTCTCTGTCTGTCTGCCTGTCTCTCTCTCTCTCTCTCTCTCTCTCTCTCTCTCTCTCTCTCTCTCTCTCTCTCTCTCTCTCTCTCTCTCTCTCTCTCTCTCTCTCTCCCCTTCACGACTCTGCAACCACCTACATCTTTAACCTTCACATATCACAAATATTAACTACCCTTAAACCAATGCAAGTCACTAAAACACACTAAAAACATTTTAAACCAATGAGAGACACTGGAAGTTAATATAAGCCACTAAAATGTCTCACGAGAGATTGCAGAACTAAAAGAAAATATAAACCGCTAAGAAGATGGATAAAACCCCAAGAAGCAATAAATTAACCTACAAAAAAAATCATAAAACACCACAGACTACATAATTTCAAGTATTGTGTGTTGAGTGACTTGTTTCGATCGTCTTATGTTGTGGACATGGCGCAAATGTGTTGCTGGGACATTCTACAATGGATGTGTGTGTTGCGGGGGACGTTCTACAATGGATGTGTTGCGGGGACATTCTACAATGGATGTGTGTTGCGGGGGACGTTCTACAATGGATGTGTGTTGCTGGGACATTCTACAATGGATGTGTGTTGCGGGGACATTCTACAATGGATGTGTGTTGCGGGGACATTCTACAATGGATATGTGGTGCGGGGACATTCTACACTGGATGTGTGTTGTGGGGACATTCTACAATGGATGTGTGTTGCGGGGACATTCTACAATGGATATGTGTTGCAGGGACATTTTACACTGGATGTGTGTTGCGGGGACATTCAACAATGGATGTGTTGCAGGGTTATTCTATATATGTTCTGTGTTGTAGAACATGGCGCAGATGTTCCGTGTTGCGGTACATGGCGTGAATGTTGTGTGTTGCGGTACATGCCACAAATGTTGTGTTGCAGTACATGTCACAAGAACTTTCCTCCATGTCACTCTGTGTAGATTCTTTCCCCTGTTTCGCCTGAAGACCCTCAGCCATCAGACAATGGCAGCGGCTCATTTCCGAAATCTCCGGAGAAGAAAGTCTCTCGCTGTACCGTGGCTGCAACACTGAACTTGATTCACGATACTGCAATAAGACGACTGCATACAAATCACAGAATGGGTGGGGATCGAGCCCTTGGCAAGTGAGGCCTAAAGCTCGCAGTGCGCTAACCACTGGACCAGCTGGTTCTGATAGGATTCATCTAACTAGGTATATTTCTATACGTTCTATGGTTCGAGCCATGGGTTCGATTCCCGCCCTTTCCATGATTTGATTAAACACTTCGCACATATAACCACACTTTCGAAGAGGAAACGTAAGACCATGTTTCGATTTCTCCCCGGATCATTGCCACATCTGTTGCAGTGTTGGAAGCCAAGAATTCCTAACGATGATCGAAGTGTGGTCTTGCAACACTGTTCTCTCTGTATGCTGAAGGAGCGGCATATCAAATAATATTTTTAGAGTTATTAGGCGTTGTATTAACCTAAGATAAATAAAACGTCCGTATGTTGTGCTTATGACAGGCCAACGTCACTTGATATCCAAGTCCCCAAGTGCATGAACTTTAAGTTACACGGTTACACTGGGACCTTTCATCGTACATTGCAAGATATGTGTGTGCAGATTATAATGTTGCTTGGGCTTGCCCAGACGCCATGAAGGGGCGGCCTTCTTGTAATTTTCGTGATTAAATATACATTTTTATTATAGATTAAAATAAGTTTTTATTATGTAGTCTGCCACTCAAGACAGAAAAATAAAGAAAATTATTTACTGTGATTGCAGGGAACGTTCAGAAGTTGATAAGACAACTTTTGTATATTGCGACATACAACTTTCTCTTCGGGTTTGTGAGTTGAGGAAAAAAAAGGTGAGTGCCAATTTCTTTCAGTAAAGACAAATTTTCGTAATACATATGTTGACCTTTCATTATTTACAGCAAACATTGCTTTTTTTTGAGAGAGAGAGAGAAATTCGTGGTTCGGTTCACGGAAAACCAATTGAAGGTGGCGAGGGAAGACTGCGCAGCCTCAGACTAACTTCACGAATAGTTGACTAAATGTTTCGTGAGAGTGAACCCCAGCTCATCATGTGGGTAAACCTGTAAGACAGTGATGAATAAAAAGAAGACTGTAAACAGAGTACCACTAAGGGAAAAAAAATTATAAAAACAGAAAATGGACATACGGATAACCATTACCCAAAAACTTTACCTAGAGGTGCAGGGAAGTAAAAAAAAAAAATCCGGCAAAGTTTGCAGACTGTAAGAGTGACATTCAGAACTTTAAAAATAAATCCTTCGGTACACTACTGCATATTTTGTTGCAGGCCATACCACGGGTGGGGTTAGAACCCGCGAGCAGAGAGTCTCAAAACTCCAGACCGTCGCGTTAGCCACTTGGCCAGCTAGAGGGGACTTGAGCTAGAGTTCGTCACGGCCACGCTAGCTGGAGATTCAACTGTAAAAACTTGCATTTGTGGTCACAATGGTGCTATGCTAACCTTCCTATGGTGTAGAAATATACCTAGTTGAATGAGTCTTATTGTGGCTAGCTGGCCCAGTGGCTAACGTGACGGTCTGGAGTTTCGAGACTCTCTGATCGCGGGTTCTAATCCCGCCCGTGGTATGGTTTGTTTGCAATCGTGTCATTACGCTTTCATGAGTCAGTTTTGTTGCAGGACGTGAAAAAGGAGCAATGAGGCAGAGCTGCAAGTTGAAGGCCCAGATGAGCCTTAAGGATATCAAAGAGGCACTTCTTCAATTTAGAAGTAGTAGAGAAATGAGACTGAGCATTGACACAGTGGAAGCAAACTCCATACAAGGGTTTAAAAATAAATGTGACGAGGTTATTGCACTCTAGTTGGTCGTAAGAAGAGGCACGATCAAGACCCCTTTCGTTCTCTCTCTCTCTCTCTCTCTCTCTCTCTCTCTCTCTCTCTCTCTCTCTCTCTCTCTCTCTCTCTCTCTCTCTCTCTTTCAAACACACACACACAAGAGCTGTGAATCGACTCCTGTAACATGTAGGTGAACACATACACACACACTAGTATACCCGCACACACGCATATGAGCGTGCACACACACACTATTACTACTACTACTACTACTACTACTACTACTATTTCTTGTAAATGTGAATTACATGACAGAAGAGTTAGAGGTGTCCCTGTTCGGAGACGTCGTGAAATTAATGAGGAGAATACTAGAGATCTGGACAGGCTGCAACCCTAGTCCAACAAATGGTTCCAGGAGTTTAACCCCACCAAGTGCAAAGTCATGACACATGGGGAAGGACAAAAAAAATTGCAGACGGAGTACAGGCTCAGGAATCAATGGCTGCAAACCTCACTCAAGGAAAATGATCTTGGGGTGAGTGCTATACTGAGGACATCTCCTAAGGCGCACATCAACCAAATAACTGCTGCAACATACGGGCGCCTGGCAAACCTAAGAATAGCGTTTCTGCATCTAAGGAGTAATTCGTGACACTACACCGTATACGTAATTCCAATATTAGGGTATGCAGCACCAGTATTGAACCCACACCTGGTCAGGCACGTCAAGAAATTGGAGAAAGTGCAAAAGTTTGCAACAAGACAAGTCCCGAAACTAAGGGGTATGTCCTATGAGGAGAAGTTAAGGGAACTCAGCTTGATGGCACTGGAGGACAGGAAGAATAGGAGGAACATGATAATGACGTATAAAATACTGAGAGGAATTGACAAGATGGACTGAGTCAGAATGTTTCAGAGATGTGATACAGGAACATTAGGACAACTGGAAGTTGAAAACTCAGATGAATCATAGGGTTCTTAAGAAGTACTTCTTCAGCCTTAGAATTGTCAGGAAGTGTAACAATCCGGATAGTGAAGCAGTAGAGGAAGGATCCATACATAGCTTTAAGAAAAGGTGCGATAAGGCTCTTGGAGCCGGGAGAGAGTGGTCCTAGTAGCTACCAGGGAAGAGGCGGTGACAGGAGCTGTGAATCAATCCCTGCAACCACAAATAGATGAACTCAAATAGGTGAGTACACACACCGCCTTGTGAGCACATTTACTGTGGTTCTGTCATCGGACGAGACCCACCAAGAGTGACACTTCGATGCTAGCAACGTATTCTTGAACCACGAGGCTGCAGCTCTCCCGTCTCCCAGGAGCTGCAGCTCTCCCGCCTCCCAGGAGCTGCATGACTCCCTACGAGTTTTGAGGCTTCACCATGAAAATAGTGTGACGTTAAGTCAAGTAAAGATTACAGTTCTCTGTAACAAGCTGTTAGCGAAACAGGAGTCCAATCTATGTAATCAGGCAGACCGGCTCAAACAAGCTCTCTGTATGCTATACAATACAGACAAGATGAAGACTCGGACACATCAGCAGCATCTGGGTATCTTTATTGCAGACGTTTCGCCATCCAGTGGCTTTATCAGTTCAAGGACATAGAGAAAGACAGTGGAACTATATACCAAAGATGAGGTAATCAGTCCCTCAACTGAGGGACTGATTACCTCGTCTTTTGTGCATAGTTCTACTGGCTTCCAATTAAGTCCTTGAATTTGTATTGATGAAGCCACTGGATGGAGAAACGTCTACAATAAAGATACCCAGATGTTGCTGATGTGTCCGAGTTTTCACAACTTTCTGTGTACAGTTGCATCATTATTCGATGTAGTTCTGTATCAAATGGCGACTTGAAAAAAAATCTGTACACCTGTTTTATGTTGTAAAATAGCTTGCTTTCAGACAGCTATTTACGACGTAAACGTGGTTATTACTTGGGATGACTGAGAAAGATAGAGACTAAACCAAGCGAGCCCAGGAGCTGCAATTCAACCCCAGAAAACTCCGCTAATTAAATACACACACTTCCTTCCTTTCCCTCTTTCCTTCATTTACATTCCCTGCCTTCTCTAAGCAGCTATCCTTCCTGTAAATTTAGATTATAGAAACAGTCTTTTTGCACTATGTAACTATCGTTTGGAATTCAGTAGCAGCACACTGCAGATATATCCATTTTTTACAAATAAAAACGTACATAAGCCATTTTTTATGTCAGAAATTCATTTCGATTTTGTGGCTTTACCTTATTATCTTCCCGATATTTCCAGCTTCTTGAGAGACTTCTTCCTCCTTGACTCTCTTGCAACAAATGTTGCAAGAGAGAGAACCAGGTCCGAGTATTATAAGTCATACCCACATACAAACTACATTGTAATGTTTTCTCACTAAATGTATGCATAAACATCTCATTACGACTGTTACCAGATCGTAAATTTGTATATTGTTCATTATCATTGCGACCTGATTACCTGTCATAACCCTGGAGCCCAGTCCCTGGACCCATTACTCGCCTCTGTAATCCTTTTGACTGCCGCTCACAGCCTGGGCATCCCCTGCATAATAAGGCTATTCAGTTAACGGGACTGAACATCTGCAGTAGTGAGGATTGTCTAGCAGAAGAAGAGCATCGTGCCACTGAATCGATTTGACTCCAAACCGACTTGGTTTTGTTTTTAATAGCACAAATGATGTACCTCGGTATCATAGATGTGGGAGTCTGCCATCTCTTTTTTGTTTGTCAGATTCACCATTCTAAGGAATCTAAGATGATTCTAGAGAGCTTAAAGTGTGTTAATATTAAGTAGTGATTCTCTAGGGAATTAAGGCTTTTTACTTTTGGAATGAAGGACTGTCGCGATAAAAACTAAAGATCTTCATTAAATCACCACTCTCAAGGGATTAGGTCATAGTACTGAAGAGGTCATGTTGCATTATTCTCGTAAAAAAAATTAAATTGCCATCGTTCACCAGTCATTTCATCGTTCTTATAGAGGTCAACGCGACAGTCGCAAAAGGTTAAGTCGTCTTACACACACAAGTGGTTAAGCCATCCCGCTCAAGAGGCTGGATCATAATACTCCAAAGAGGCTGTCATTATAATTAGAGCTGGGTCACTGTTCAAGATGATGATTAAGAGCTCTTCAGCGGCCACCAGCCAGCTGTTGGGGGTAAAGAAGAGCAAGATGCTCTTTATTTCATTAGAGAGCAGTGTTTTTCGCTGGAAATAAAACATCTTGCACATTTTTTGAGGACTCGTGGCTCGAGGACTCGCTGCACTTGTCACAAATACCACACGGGGTACTGGGAGGGTATGACCCACATGGAGAAGGGAAAAAAAAAAACAGAAAATTAAAGTTTGCCCTCTTCTTTATCAGAAGAGGATCTCAGTGAGAGACTGAAATATGTAAACTTTCGTTCCTGCTGTTGCCTCTGTGTGAGTTATGTCCTTCCACTTACAAGGATTTAGTATGCTTTGACTCATCATCATGATGGTTATTATTAGGCAAAGAATTACCTAAACTTCAGGCATTCAACCTGTCTCTTGTTACTACGTTGCATTCTTCTGTTTTTTCCCGTCCAATTTGAGATAGACATAGTTAATTTTCTGTCCATAAACACTCTCAAATAAGAGTTTTTCGATGCTGTAGAATCGCTTTTTTTTAATGTATATTTTTGTAATACGCTTTTCTTCGTTTCATTCTCTGCTTGACCTCATCTGGCATGAGTAGCAAGAAATGTTTGTAGTTCTAACTGTATCTGATAATTTATTGTTCACTGGAGTCGCTAGAACGTGACTTTTCTTTGCTTCGTCTGACATTATCTCCCGGCTGGCATTCTTGCACACCTTGAGGTAACCCAAGACCACCCGAAGAACAGGGGGAAGAACATGAGGGGGGCATCCCGAAGGACACTAAATGAGGACAATACAAGGGACACAGAACGAGAGGGAAGCGTAAGAGGGACAACGTGAGGTGGACATCGTAAGGGGGACAATATGAGGGGGGGTCACAACATGAGGGAATAACATGAGGTGGCCAAGATAAAGATTACTCACCTGCGTCCACATGCCGGTAGATCCAGGCCCATATGAGTCCTTGCAGTATGAGGCGCAGACGCTGGGCCCTGTCCATGGTGGCAGAGAGGCTCTCTCCGATGTTAGAGCTAACCTCGCCACGGCCGCATAGCGCTGCCCCTCCCTCACTTGTTCCTCACCATGACAGGACCCGATATGCCGGTCCTCCCTACCCTGCCAGCCGCGCCCACGACCCTCTGACTGCCCCGGCCCAACCTGTCGTGCTGCCCTCCTAGCACGCCCACGCCCACGCTCTCCTTTCCCTAAGACGACTTCGATGCTCTCTTGGTCTGAGTTCTGCCCCAGAGGGAGTGAGGTCGCAAAAGACCAGAAAATCTCAGTGGTGGTGGAGAGGGGTGAAGGAAGACGGGTTGGAGGTTTGGGTTGGTCGTGCGAGTGGCAGCGAAGTGGAGGGAGGGCCACGGTGGCACTGGGCATGAGTGCCACACCTGCACCGCCCAGCTGCCTCGCCCACTCCCTCGCCTGCCACCTCCTGCTGCCATCTTCACGTACCACCACTCTCTTACTCCTCTCTGCTGTTGTCTTTCTCATCCCTTACCAGTTTCTCTCAGGCTCTTGTTTCACCTTCCTTGATGCTGGTTAAGGGATCTTGATCCCAGAAATTGTAACTGCCTTCCTCTTCCCTGGATGGAATCTGCTTCCCTCCTATTTCCATGGCACTTTACGACCCTCATAGACTGAACACTCCTCATGAATCTAATAATAATAATAATAATAATAATAATAATAATAATAATAATAATAATAATAATCGTATGTCTCAACGACTCCTTCCTCACAAACTTACTAGAAAGCATCAAATGAATTATGGAGTTCAACCAAGAAATAAGTAAAAAAAATACTGGGCTTGATAGCCTATTTCTGGCCTTTAAGAAAGCCTTTGACACTGCGACTCGGGAAGTGTTTTCCCACTAGCTAGACAAGCAAAGCGAAGTGAAAAGAGTATCAATGGATCAAGAATATCCAAAGACCAGGAGAAAAAGAGAGGGAGAGATTTAGATTTTAGATTTTGTCACCGAAGTGGCTAATTTATTGTGCATCCCATATCCATCCTGTGGACGGTAGCGCAAAAGCATATGGACACACAAAAGGCCTAGTAACTATGCCCCGAAAGGGTTAACAGGTGTACATTTGGAGAAAGAGAGGGGGAGAGAGAGTGGTTTTAGAAGAAAATACATGGAAAAGGGTTACAAGCGAGGTTCCCCAGGGGTCCGTGCTAGAACATTCACTGTTTCTGGTGAGGATAATTGATCAAGCAGACGAGAAGATGTAGACTTAATGAATACGAATGTAGTTGTAGGTGGCCATGTTAGTTGAAGACGCGTAGATTATAACAAGGATCAAGCAGTTGTCTGCTCTGATTTGTATGTAATAAATGCATAATTAAACAAATCTATGAGAATAAAAGATGAGAAAGAATGGAACTCAACTGAATGAAGAACCTAAACATTACCTACATACCAAACATCTCACCGGAGCAACATACTACATAACACTGACAACGTATGCAAAGCTGGACAACCTAAGAAGAGCCTTCTAGAATTTTCTTGCTTATACTATACGTGAAGCGTTATACCCGTGTGGGTCATTCAGCGCGAGGAGTGCTGGAGTCTCTGTCCTCCTTCCTCTAATCCTAAGACGGAAGCACTTAGCCAGCCAGGCTAAAGGGAAGACTGTAATCTAAACTAAGATTCTTATAACGCATTGTGCATCATATATCTGAAGTTAATCCCATAGTATGCAGCACCAGCATAGAGCCAACTTCTGGTCTCGCATGCCTACACACACACACACACACACACACACACACACATATATATATATATGTGAACGACATGATGGAAGGAATAGTCTCTGAAGTGTCCCTGTTCGCAGATGACGTGAAGTTGATGAGAAGAATTAAATCGGACGAGGATGAGGCAAGACTGCAAAGAGACCTGGACAGGTTGGACATGTGGTCCAACAACTGGCTTCTCGAATTCAATCCAGCCAAATGCAAAGTCATGAAGATTGGGGAGGGGCAAAGAAGACCGCAGACAGAGTATAGGCTAGGTGGACAAAGACTACAGACCTCACTCAGGGAGAAAGACCTTGGGGTGACCATAACACCGAGCACATCACCGGAGGCACACATCAACCAAATAACTGCTGCAGCATACGGGCGCCTGGCAAACCTGAGAATAGCGTTCCGATACCTTAATAAGGAATCGTTCAAGACACTGTACACTGTGTATGTTAGGCCCATACTGGAGTATGCAGCACCAGTCTGGAACCCACACCTGGTCAAGCACGTCAAGAAGTTAGAGAAAGTACAAAGGTTTGCAACAAGGCTAGTCCCAGAGCTCAAGGGAATGTCGTACGAGGAAAGGTTAAGGGAAATCGGACTGACGACACTGGAGGACAGAAGGGTCAGGGGAGACATGATAACGACATACAAGATACTGCGGGGAATAGACAAGGTGGACAGAGATAGGATGTTCCAGAGAGGGGATGTTCCAGAGAGGGGACACAGGGACAAGGGGTCACAACTGGAAGCTGAAGACTCAGACGAGTCACAGGGACGTTAGGAAGTATTTCTTCAGTCATAGAGTTGTCAGCAAGTGGAATAGCCTAGCAAGTGAAGTAGTGGAGGCAGGAACCATACATAGTTTTAAGAAGAGGTATGACAAAGCTCAGGAAGCAGAGAGAGGATCCAGTAGCGATCAGTGAAGAGGCGGGGCCAGGAGCTGAGTCTCGACCCCTGCAACCACAATTAGGTGAGTACACACACACACACACACACACAAACACAAACATATATATATATATATATATATATATATATATATATATATATATATATATATATATATCTGGAGTTTATCTGGAGAGAGTTCCGGGGGTCAACGCCCCCGCGGCCCGGTCTGTGACCAGGCCTCCTTAGGTCAGTGTCCCAGGATGCGACCCACACCAGTCAACTAACACCCAGGTACCCATTTTACTGATGGGGAACATAGACAACAGGTGGAAAGAAACACGTCCAATGTTTCTACTCTGGCTGGGAATCGAACCCAGGCCCTCACCGTGTGAAGCAAGAGCATGTTAAGTTATCCACCTTGTAAAGTGGTGGAATCCCAGTCATTATTTTTAAGACGTGTATGTGTTTATTTCCCATGATGCCGTGGCACTTTCCTCCAGATGAATGAGTTCAAAAAGATGGATGTAGTGTAGTAAGTGCTGTAATCATTGGAAATTTAAATAAATTACGTGATGAACAAATTATTGAAGACGTGACACCACGATCATAACTCCGATCGTGTAGTTACAAATAGGTAATTACAAATGGACAATTACAGGTTCCCAAGGGGCTCATCGAGAGAGAAGGATAGAGTTATCTGCTACTCCACACCCTTCAGAACCTTCTATATGACCTGGTGATGTGGATCTAAATCTGTTGATATTTACATGTGCAAGAAGACTTAATGTAACAGCTAATTGAAGATTAGGATACTGGGTTATGAGGTTCTTGAAGTTGGTATAAAAGACTCGTGAAAACAGAGAGGGGTTTTATTTATGGGTAAACACGACGTTTCATTCACAGGAAGTGAACTTTTTTTTCCGACTCAGATGATCTTGAGCAACTTCACTACATGTGGACGATAGGCCATGTGCCTCCATAAATGAAAGTTTCTCTGTTTTCTTTGCTCTTTTAATGATTGTTTGTCCTCTCTTGCCTCACTTTGACATTCAGCGTCAACAGTTTCAAGACTCTTGACGTCAAAGTGCCCTGTATCCCGGGGTGGTGGGAGATACTGGTGTGTTCTAACTTGTTGCATTTCCTTTTTTCGCGGATGTTTGACACTCCACTTGGACGATAAGTAAGTTTATGTATGTACAAGTACACATAAAATTATCTTAGCAAGTATTATATGTGTAAATTATCTAGGATAACCTAGAAAGAGTTAGAGTGACTTATTTCCACTGGGGTCCTCGTGATATCCCAGAGTTAGAGAGGAGTTGAAAAATGAGATATTGGTACAACATTCAGGAATCTCTACTGAAGAGTAGCTAACCTCAGCCTCATTCTACCCAAGTTACTTGCAGATCCCCATTAGTTTGAGCGGTGCAGACAGATCTTCATGACTGATCCTGGACAAGAGGCGAGGCTGGCACTATGCAGTGAATCCTTTATGGCGACATTTCGACCAGTACCTGAGGATACTCGATGATGTCCAGCCCTATACGAAGTGTCACATCGAAGGTTTCACTAAACATTCTGTCTCTCTCGCTACCTGTAGGCTAACACCATCGTTCACCCATTTGACATGGTTTGACCTACCCTTCCTTCCTCCCTGCCTCGTCTGCTTAGATTGAACGCTGTTCACCCATCGCCGCAAATCTTATCATTGGAGTCCACACAACAGAGCAGTTATGAATGTCACCAGAACCCACACAACAGAACAACTAGGAATGTCATCAGAGCCCACACAACAGAGGAGTTAGGTAGTTGCTAATGCGTTCCACCAACACTCTACTTCCGTTAACTCCCTGACAAGGCTTCTAAAAGTATATATACTTGATGTAATCCAATCGTATTAAAAAGTCGCCAAAACTCTCACTCGCTGGGACCGGGCTGCAGGGGCGATGCTCCCTCTCCCATCCTTACCAGAATCTACATCCTTCCCAGAATCTGTAGCAGAAGACTTCGTCTTCCGCTACAGACAATCAAGGAACAGAAACATAGACAAGAGGAACTGTATGCTCTTTGCCACGCGTTACACGAGCTGAATGACCCAGACGGGTTTAATACTGCCTTTAAATTAATAATTTTAAAATTCACCCTCTGTGAATGTTAAAATATTAATTTAGAGGTAGTGGTGTGTGTTTTGTTCGTCAGGAAAACTGTGTAATGACGTGTGTGTGTGTGTGTGTGTGTGTGTGTGTGTGTGTGTGTGTGTGTGTGTGTGTGTGTGTGTGTGTGTGTGTGTGTGTGTGTACTCGGTTACATATGGTTGCAGGGGTCGATTCACAGATCCTGGTCTTCCCTCTTAACATGCTGCTCTTCAGATTCACTCCCTCTGAAGCCTTGTGGGCCCTATCGTACCTGCTCTTAAATCTGTGTTTGAAGTCTTCCTCCACTACTTCCTCACCAGCATCATTCCACTTTCTGTCCACTCTCTAAGACTGAAGAAATATTTCTTTACATTCCTGTGGCTCATCTGTGATTTCAGCTTCCAGCTGTGTCCCTGAGTTCCCGTTTGTCGCCTCTCAAACACCTTATCCATCTCTACCTTATCAATTTCCCTGAGTATTTTGTGTGTTGTTATCATGTCCCCCCTGGTTCTGCTGTCCTCTAGTGTCGTTAGGCTCAGTTCCGTTAGAGAGGATTTTAGGCCTCTCTGGGGGGGTGTCAAGGTTTAAATTATTTTCCCCTCACACCCAGCTGTGCAACACCACCATCACCCTCA
Organism: Cherax quadricarinatus; assembly: GCF_038502225.1. Taxonomy (NCBI): domain Eukaryota; kingdom Metazoa; phylum Arthropoda; class Malacostraca; order Decapoda; family Parastacidae; genus Cherax; species Cherax quadricarinatus. The sequence continues at coordinate 5,888,666 of NC_091330.1, forward strand.
CCACTACCACTACTACCACCGCAACCACTACCATCACCACCACCACAACCACTACCATCACCACTACCACTACCACCACCACAACCACTACCATCACCACTACCACCACCACAACCACTACCATCACCACTACCACCACCACAACCACTACCATCACCACTACTGCTACCACCACCACTACCACCACCACTACCACCACCACAACCACTAACTCCCAACCACCAAACCACTAACGACCACACCAACCATCACCACGACCACCACCAACAAACAACAACAACAACAACAACACCCAACAAGCATCAACCAACACCGGCGAGTCAGGAAGCACATGTTCTTCACATACACAAGAATACAATCCTGTGTCAACTTCATTATGCGTGACCATAAGTGTTAAGAATCTGCTTGAATTGTCATCTTGTTGGCTAAGATGTTATTTAATTTTGCTACACACACACACACACACACACACACACACACACACACACACACTGCTTTAAGTTTTGGTATGACAGAGCTCATGGAGTAGGGAGAGAGTGGACCAAGTAGCGACCAGTAAAGAGTCGGAGCCAGGAGCTATGAATCGATCCCTGCAGCCATAATTAGGTGAGTACACACACATACGTTCCTATCCCCAGGGTTCCCATCCTTCCTCACCTTCATCCACTATCCTAACCCCGTCCAGCGCAAGAACCCCCATCCCCATCAACTACTTCTTTCCGTCCCCCATCAACCACATCTCTCCCTCCTCCCACGCCCTAACGCATGTCCAAGTACCAGGGAATCAAGAACCTGAACACCGGAACACAGAAACATAAAGGAGAGTGAAAGTGTGGTACACTAATGCAGCTCTTATAATGAATGGAACGAACACATAGCGGAGGCATCCCTAGACATAATAGCGCTCACAGAGAGAAAGCTCACAGAGATGATAGCAGATATGATCTTCCTGGCGGGATATATTATGGGAAAGGGCAAAAGAAATGCAGGAGGTAGAGGAGTAACGCTGCCAAATAGAAACCATTGAAGTTTTGAGGAAATGAGAGGATTAAACAAAGAGGACACATATGACTACATAGTCACACTCAAGTCTTGGAGACCCCATGGAGGTGATAGCTGTGATATACAACCTACCACCAAAGAGCAGGAGATGGATGATAACAGATCAACACTATTGTCCATAGCAGAAGTGGCTAAAAGAGAAGACATGAACAATGCAAAGCTGATGATCATTGAAGACTTTAACCACAAAAAATAGGCTGGGAGAATCTGGATCGCAAGGGGAACCAGAAATGTGATGAGCTAAGATGACGGAGTGATGGGAAACTTTATCTGGTGGCTTTTCGGAAATGAACCAGCATGGCTAGACCTTGTGGTCCCCCAGAGCATTTGTGACGAAGGAAACAAAATACGAGAGGCCCCCCTCGGTTGGTAGTGCCCTCACAGTACTGAGTTTCGAAAACCATGTGGAAGTAAACCTAGAGATAACCAGCACGAGAAGGAAAGGAGAAACCAGACTTAAAAAATAGGAGACAAACACAAATAATTCTTGAAGTGCAGAAGAGAACAGGAAGAAAACATAACTCATGAAATGATGAGTTGCATCTTATGTTCTTATGAATATGTAGGTGGAGAGTCCCAAGAGGCAGAGGAGACAGTCATTGTCGGAGCAGAGATGGAAGGGAGGAGAAAGGGGAGAGAGAGAGAGAGGGATGGGGGAGGGAGGGAGAGAGAGAGAGCCCTTGGTTCGTCCAGAGGTGCAGAGAGGCGGAAGTTATAAATCAAAGACCATGTGAAAAATATAAAAAGTGAGGAACACAGGCAAACAAGGAAGGAAGGTGGGCGAGTAGAAGAGCCAGAAACGAATACGCGAGGAAGGAAAGATGCCGAATGACGGTTTGAGAATGTCACAGTATTGAAAGCCAGATCTGGAATACACCGATCCCTCTGTTTCCACCCCCCGCACCACACAGTATTAGAACAGAAGTTGAAGGTTTGGTACACAAATGCAGATGGATTAACGAATAAACATGAGGAATGGCAAGAAAGAATCAATGAGAAGTCCCCAGACATCATAGCAGTTACAGAAACAAAACTCACGGAGACAATAACAGATGCAATCTTCCCACCAGGATACCAGATCATGAGGAAAGATAGAAGGGGCAGGGGGGGAGGTGGGGTTGCTCTGCTCGTAAAAAACATGGAAATTCGAGAAAATGGAAGGCATAGATGAGACGGGAGAAAGAGACTACATAGCAGGTACACTTCAGGCTGGGGAACACAAAGTGGTCATTGCAGTGATGTATAATCCACCACAGAACTGCAGGAGGCCAAGAGAGGAATATGAAGAGAGCAACAGAGCAATGGTGGACACACTTGCTGAGGTGGCAAGAAGAGCTCACTCCAGCAGAGCAAAGTTGCTGGTTATGGGGGATTTCAACCACAGGGAGATTGACTGGGAAAACCTGGAGCCACATGGGGGTCCCGAAACATGGAGAGCCAGGATGTTGGACGTGGTGCTGGAAAACCTCATGCACCAACATGTTAAGGACACTACCAGAGTGAGAGGGGAGGATGAACCAGCAAGATTGGACCTTGTGTTCACCCTGGGCAGCTCAGACATTGAGGACATCAAGTATGAGAGTCCCCTAGGAGCTAGCGACCACGTGGTTCTGTGCTTTGAATACATAGTAGAGCTGCAAGTGGAGAGAATAACAGGAGTTGAATTGGAAAAGCCTGACTATAAAAGAGGGGACTACATAGGGTTGAAGAACTTCCTGTGGGAGGTCCAGTGGGACAGAGAACTGGCAGGAAAGCCAGTAAATGAAATGATGGAATATGTAACAACAAAATGCAAGGAGGCAGTTGAAAGGTTTATTCCCAAGGGCAACAGTAACAACGGGAAGACCAGAACGAGCCCCTGGTTTACCCGACGGTGTAAGGAGGCAAAAACAAAGTGCAATAGAGAATGGAAAAAGTACAGAAGGCAGAGAACACACGAAAATAGGGAGATCAGTCGCAGAGCCAGGAATGAGTATGCACAGGTAAGGAGGGAGGCCCAGCGACAGTATGAAAATGACATAGCATCGAGAATCAAGACTGACCCGAAACTGTTGTATAGCCACATCAGGAGGAAGACAACAGTCAAAGACCAGGTGATCAGATTAAGGACAGAAGGTGGAGAACTCACAAGAAATGATCAGGAGGTATGTGAGGAGCTGAACAGGAGATTTAAGGAAGTTTTTACAGTAGAGACAGGAAGGGCTGTGGGAAGACAGAACAGAAGGGAACATCAAGAGGGAATATACCAACAAGTGTTGGATGACATACGAACAACTGAGGAGGAGGTGAAGAAGCTCTTAAGTGACCTTGACACCTCAAAGGCGATGGGACCGGACAACATCTCCCCATGGGTCCTTAGAGAAGGAGCAGAGATGCTGTGCGTGCCTCTAACCACAATCTTCAACACATCCCTTGAAACTGGGCAACTACCTGAGAAATGGAAGACAGCTAATGTAGTCCCCATATTTAAGAAAGGAAACAGAAACGAGGCACTAAACTACAGACCTGTGTCTCTGACATGTATTGTGTGCAAAGTCATGGAGAAGATTATCAGGAGGAGAGTGGTCGAACACCTGGAAAGGAACAAGATTATAAATGAAAACCAGCATGGGTTCATGAAAGGTAAATCTTGTATCACAAACCTCCTGGAGTTTTATGACAAGGTAACTTAAGTAAGACACGAGAGAGAGGGGTGGGTAGATTGCGTTTTCCTAGACTGCAGGAAGGCCTTTGACACAGTTCCCCACAAGAGATTAGTGCAGAAGCTGGAGGATCAGGCGCATGTAAAAGGGAGGGCACTGCAATGGACAAGGGAATACCTGACAGGGAGGCAGCAACGAGTCATGGTACGTGAAGAGGTATCACAGTGGGCGTCTGTTACGAGCGGGGTCCCACAGGGGTCAGTTCTAGGACCAATGCTATTTTTTTATATATGTGAACGACATGATGGAAGAAATAGACTCTGAAGTGTCCCTGTTCGCAGATGACGTGAAGTTGATAAGAAGAATTAAATCGGACGAGGATGAGGCAGGACTGCAAAGAGACCTGGACAGGCTGGACATGTGGTCCAGTAACTGGCTTCTCGAATTCAATCCAGCCAAATGCAGAGTCATGAAGATTGGGGAGGGGCAAAGAAGACCGCAGACAGAGTATAGGCTAGGTGGACAAAGACTACAGACCTCACTCAGGGAGAAAGACCTTGGGGTGACCATAACACCGAGCACATCACCGGAGGCACACATCAACCAAATAACTGCTGCAGCATACGGGCGCCTGACAAACCTGAGAATAGCGTTCCGATACCTTAATAAGGAATCGTTCAAGACACTGTACACTGTGTATGTTAGGCCCATACTGGAGTATGCAGCACCAGTCTGGAACCCACACCTGGTCAAGCACGTCAAGAAGTTAGAGAGAGTACAAAGGTTTGCAACAAGGCTAGTCCCAGAGCTCAAGGGAATGTCGTACGAGGAAAGGTTAAGGGAAATCGGACTGACGACATTGGAGGACAGAAGGGTCAGGGGAGACATGATAACGACATACAAGATACTGCGGGGAATAGACAAGGTGGACAGAGATAGGATGTTCCAGAGAGGGGACACAGGGACAAGGGGTCACAACTGGAAGCTGAAGACTCAGACGAGTCACAGGGACGTTAGGAAGTATTTCTTCAGTCATAGAGTTGTCAGCAAGTGGAATAGCCTAGCAAGTGAAGTAGTGGAGGCAGGAATCATACATAGTTTTAAGAAGAGGTATGACAAAGCTCAGGAAGCAGAGAGAGAGAGGAACCAGTAGCGATCAGTGAAGAGGCGGGGCCAGGAGCTGAGTCTCGACCCCTGCAACCACAATCAGGTGAGTACAATTAGGTGAGTACACACACACACACACACACACACACACACACACACACACACACACACACACACGAGCTGCCAGGGTGGAACATCCCTCGAGTCTTACCACAATTATGTCACGCAGTAAAACACGCAGCGAGCTTCGCAAGTGTCTCCCTATAATATGCTGAAGTCAAATGTATTCAGAAAAAGATCTTGTTAGAAGGTTGGTCACCACGAGAGCTAAAAATATATTGCGTGGTGGAGGATGTCTGCATTTTAGATGTGACAGCTATCTGGTGCCATCTGGCTGCTCTCAGTGGATTAGGGTTTTAATGTCCTGATGTCTAGATACGCTTATTCGAACCTCGCATGACAACCCGAGCGCCAGGGATCCAGGGATCATCGCCACTGTGTCTCGCTCTCAGACCAGGCCTCAAAAAAAAAAAAAAAGCATTGTTACTTGAAAAAAGTATAGAGACACAGGAGAGTAAATGTAAGAGTAAAATGAATATAACCAGAAGTTTGCTACATTTCACTAGTCACCTTAAACGTTCATGAAACACGAGAAAAACAGCAGTAATCTAGCCACAGTGCAAAGCGTTTAAAATGCTTCCGTTTCTCATACGAATGAAAGTACGTTCGAGCCTCCGTGGATGGTCGCTGTCTAGTCACCCACTACCTGAGACGCTGTGGGAGTGATGTCTCTTGTTGGTGGGTGTGTGTGGAAGCAAGTCGGCCAACAAGTACATGTAGATTATTCAGCAGCGTTGATCCACTAGTGCATATATCCTGCAGTGTGTGTGTGTGTGTGTGTGTATTCACCTAGTTATGGTTGCGGAGGTTGAGTCACAACTCCTGGTCCCGCCTCTTCGCTAATTACTACTGGGTTCTCTGTCTCTCTTGGCTTCGAGAGCTTTATCGTTTACCTCTTCTTAAAGCTATGTATGGATCCTGCCTTTGCCACTCTCAGTGTCCAGGTCGTTCCACGTCCTGACTGCTCTTAGACTGAAGAAACCCTTCTTAATACATAAGTGACTCAACTGTTTTTAACTTACAGTTGTGCCTTCGTGTTCCTGTTTCCCATCACTAAAACAATCTGTCCCTGATCACCCTGTCAGTTCCTCTCGGTATTTTGTACATTATCATATTATTTCCTGTCCTTCTTTTCTTTAATGTCATCAGGTTTAGTTCCCTTAAGCTATCTTCATAAAATACCCCTTAACTCCGGGACTAGTCTTGTTGCAAACCTCTGCACTTTCTCCAGATTCTTGATATGCTTGACAGGGTGTGGGTTCCATGCATGACCCATACCCTAGTATGGGTCATGCATGAATCCTTGTTTTGGTTTCTGAAACCAAATCTTAGATTTGCTAGACGCACATTAGCTGCAGCAGTTACTTGCTTGATGTGCGCCACGGGCGATATGTTCGGTGCAGTACTCACCCCAGGGTCCTTCTCCTTGAGTGAAGTTGGCAACCTTTAACGCCTGTCTGTGGTCTTTTGCAAATCTTCTAAACTTTGCACTTACCGGGGTTGTATTCTAGTAGCCACTTGTCAGACATGACCTACAGCCTGCAAGGTCTATTTGAGGTCTTTCCTGGTCCTCACCTATTTGTATTTGCATTCTCCTCATTAGTTCCACATCTGCGAACACGGATGCCTCTGACTAGCTGTTTTGGGGAGAGGCTCAATCCTCTGTCCGCAAATCGCGGCCCGGTTGTTGACCGATTAGAATGTTTATTGTGGAAAATATGATGTTACCTGGAATTCTCCTACTGTTTACGTATTTCGGCTGAGTTTTTGTAGACAGTTTGCTAGTGAGTATTGCCTGACTGCTCTGAGGCCTTTTTGGGATGGTTTTTTAAGTTACGACTATCTGAGGGATGGCTTTGGTAGTTTTACTAACATCTGTGATAGTATTGTGATTGACATTCAGAGCCTCTCAAGAATATACAATCGGTATAGACGCATCACTGCTGACCTAACTCCCAACTTATCAAAACATAAACAAGAAGACTCACGTGCGGAAATACTTGTGGTTTGACGCAGAGAAGCATGCCGAAGGGGTTATTCTTGGTACCGTTGCTAGTTGTAACTAGTAGTGTGCCACAGGGGTTACACTTGGTACCGTTGCTAGATGTAACTAGTAGTGTGCCACAGGGGTCATTCTTAGCACCGTTGATAGATGTACCTATAGCATGCCACGGGTGGTCACGCCTAGAACAGTTACTAAAGTGCCATAGAGGTCACTCTTAGCACAGGAATGTTTCTTGATACATACAAATGACGCAAATTATGAGCACAGGTTTCCTATGATCAACTTACATTGACCATACTCTCTTTTGGTTCCCATGTGATAACTTGGAAAATCCTCTTCTGACTGGCTTCGAACCTTCAACACTGGCTTATCCTATTTGGAAAAAAAAGATTCGAGTTGTTATTAGAGTGTGTAGTTGCAATTTTTTCGTGGGCTGAGCTACAGCAGCCTCCAGGAGTTTACACTACTAGCTGGTGTAGACGTTAACCAATGTAAATACACAAATAATCCTCACATAGGAGAGATAGAGAAGCTTACGACGACGATTCGACCCAACTTGGACCATTTACAAAGTCACACTTTTTTAAACCAATGTAAACATTGTCAGAGGAACTATTGGTGCACATTGTGTCAGTTTATGTTGAAATGAAGATAAAAATAATGAATGAAGAGCGAACTCACAAATACTGAAGGAATGTCGACGTATTTTATTTACTGTGTTATGTCACCAACCTTTTTATTAAGAAAAAAAAAAGAGCAGTTCCATGACTTTGCCTACTTAGAATAAATCGTAAATAACTGGTTGATCAGACCCTGATCCACCGGGAGGCCTGGTCGTGGACCGGGCCGCGGGGGCGTTGACCCCCGGAATGCCCTTCAGGTAGACTCCAAGTAGCCATTATTAAATTACCTAAATTCGATCATATCTCGCTAAATATTGTGTATTGTAAATAACTCATAACCACATATAATTGCTCTTGCTATGAGTTTAAAAAGAATTAATAATTCATAATTATTTTAACTTTTTAGTAAATACAAATGTTGGGGTCCAGTACCTGGGCCCATTATATTCCTCTGTAATACTTTGAGTATTACCCACACCATGAGTATGGGGTGTATGATAAAGATTTCAAAAATAATAATAATAATAATTTATTATTATTATCATTATTATATAGTTTTAATAACTTCGTTCACGGCTGTGGCAATAAGAATTAACAAGTTTTTAAGATGATCACAATGCGTAGAGAATAGTGCTGCATCATTCCTAATGATACAGCACCCATTACCTTATACCTCTGATATACCTTTGAAGAGTTTCGAGAGTTTATGTGCTCTCTGAGCCCGGCCATGTAGCACATTTATGGGGTTAAGACGTAATTTTCCAAAATACTAGATTCTGTAGGGTATATGTGGTACACCATGTAGAAAGAAATATTCTAATAAGTTTACGGCTTCAAGATGTGGTCTTCCGATGTACTAGAATCTTTTGGGTCATCATCTACAACTGGAGGTGATAGGTCACACTGTTATTTACCATTTTTTTAGCCAATGATTTTGATGTTTATATAAACAAGGTGGGTGGGCCCGGTGGCCTGGTGGGTGGGCCCGGTGGCCTGGTGGCTAAAGCTCCCGCTTCACACACGGAGGGCCCGGGTTCGATTCCCGGCGGGTGGAAATTCCGACACGTTTCCTTACACCTATTGTCCTGTTCACCTAGCAGCAAATAGGTACCTGGGTGTTAGTCGACTGGTGTGGGTCGCATCCTGGGGGACAAGATTAAGGACCCCAATGGAAATAAGTTAGACAGTCCTCGATGACGCACTGACTTTCTTGGGTTATCCTGGGTGGCTAACCCTCCGGGGTTAAAAATCCGAACGAAATCTTATCTTATCTTATCTTATCAAACCTGTCGGTTTAACTACAGAAAATGGAGCTGGTAATGGGATAACTCAAAACACTTAAGGTGCGTTGCTCTAATTTAAGCAGCAGAGGCAGATTGTCCACTTGTTATGGAAAGAACCTCAAGAGTGTACGAGTGAACTTTTTGTTAGGTTCAGATACGCTCTAGGGCTCACGGAACCCACAGTAAACTAAGGGGCGTTTAAAATTTAGCAGAAATAGAAAATGTTTTTATATGTTACGAAAGCAGAAGGAAATGATTTATGAAGTTTGGTTCCGGAACCAATCTAGGCTGGATAAGAGTAATGTCGAATCCTGGCCGAAGTAATGACCCAGTCACCAGTCTGAGTCCACACCTGGGTGGGGTCTTTCTAATCATCATCTAGTCTTCTTGTGTGGGTGCATCCTGGGCACATAGGAGAAGGGAGCTTACGACGACGTTTCGGTCCGATTCGGACCATTTACACTGTACCGTACTGGGTGGCTCCCTGGTACGGTACAGTGAGCCAGGGAGCTCAGTGTTGCAGTACAGTGCAGAACACCAACCCAGGCAGCTCCCTAGTACGGTACAGTAAGCCAGGCAGCTCCCTTGTGAAAAATGGTATGGAGATATGGATTATCTTGTCCATCCCAGGCAGATGGTGAGCGTGAGACGCTGATGGTGAATGTGGGACGCTGATGGTGAGCGTGAGACGCTGATGGTGAGTTTGGGACGCTGATGGTGAGCGTGAGACGCTGATGGTGAGTGTGGGACGCTGATGGTGAGCGTGAGACGCTGATGGTGAGCGTGGGACGCTGATGGTGAGTATGGGACGCTGGTAGAGTACATGTTGTTTGTGTCATCCTGTGCATGTACTCACTTCATCTTTATGTACTCATCTGCATGTGGTTTCAAGTGTCGAGTCTCAGCTCCTGGCCCCGCCTCTTCGCTGGTCGTTACTAGGTTCACTCGGGCCAGGCTTCGAGAGCCCTATCGTACCTCTTCTTAAAGCTATGTGTGGTTCCTGTGTCTACCACTTCATTCTCCAGGTCGTTTGACTTCCTGGCCGCTATATGGCTGAAGAAATGCTTCCTAACATCCCGGTGACTCATTTGTGCTTTCAACATCCAGCTGTGACCTCGTATTTCTGTTTCCCACCTCTCAATCTGTGTTTTTTCACTCACCTATTTGTACTCGCCTATCTGTGGTCGCAGGGGTGGATTCACAGCTCCTGGCCCCGCCTCTTTGCTGATCGCTACTAGATCCACTCTCTCCCTGCTCCATGAGCTTTATCATACATCTTCTTAAAGCTATGTAAGGTACTGGCCTCCACTACCTCACTGTATGTGTGTGCCACAAATACCAGAGTACACAGCTGCTGACTCTCAGACTCAACGCTGAAAATCCATAATTCACACTAAAGAAGAAAAATTCTGCCGAAATATAAAGATTCTATATTTGTGTTCCAAACACAACATGTCTCTATATTTGTATTTGAGAAACAGAATATCTATACATGTGTATCGAAGATTAGATATATCGCACTCATTTAAAAAGGGGGTTTCCTCACGTACGCTGTGTTGACTCCCACGTACGCTGTGTTGACTCCCACGTACGCTGTGTTGACTCCCACGCAGGCTGTGTTGACTCCCACGCAGGCTGTGTTGACTCCCACGCAGGCTGTGTTGACCCCCCACGTACGTTGTGTTAACCCCCACGCAGGCTGTTTTGACTCCCACGCAGGCTGTGTTGACTCCCACGCAGGCTGTGTTGACTCCCACGCAGGCTGTGTTGACCAACCACGTACGTTGTGTTGACCCCCACGCAGGCTGTGTTGACCCCCCACGCAGGCTGTGCTGACCCCCACGCAGGCTGTGTTGACTCCCACGTAGGCTGTGTTGACTCCCACGCAGGCTGTGTTGACCCCCCACGTACGTTATGTTGACCCCCACGCAGGCTGTGTTGACCCCCCACGTACGTTGTGTTGACCCCCACGCAGGTTGTGTTGACCCCCACGTACGCTGTGTTGACTCCCACGCAGGCTGTGTTGACCCCCCACGCAGGCTGTGCTGACCCCCACGCAGGCTGTGTTGACCCCCACGTACGCTGTGCTGACCCCCACGCAGGCTGTGTTGACCCCCACGCAGGCTGTGTTGACCCCCACGCAGGCTGTGTTGTCTCCCACGCAGGCTGTGTTAACCCCCACGCAGGCTGTGTTGACCCCCACGCAGGCTGTGTTGACCCTCACGCAGGCTGTGTTGACCCCCACGCAGGCTGTGTTGACTCCCTCACGTACGCTGTGCTGACCCCCACGCAGGCTGTGTTGACCCCCACGCAGGCTGTGTTGACCCCCACGCAGGCTGTGTTGACCCCCACGCAGGCTGTGTTGACTCCCTCACGTACGCTGTGCTGACCCCCACGCAGGCTGTGTTGACCCCCACGCAGGCTGTGTTGACCCCCACGCAGGCTGTGTTAACCCCCACGCAGGCTGTGTTGACCCCCACGCAGGCTGTGTTGACCCCCACGCAGGCTGTGTTGACCCCCACGCAGGCTGTGTTAACCCCCACGCAGGCTGTGTTAACCCCCACGCAGGCTGTGTTGACCCCCACGCAGGCTGTGTTGACCCCCACGCAGGCTGTGTTAACCCCCACGCAGGCTGTGTTGACCCCCACGCAGGCTGTGTTAACCCCCACGCAGGCTGTGTTGACCCCACGCAAGCCATTAACATCAGTTGACCGCTGCTGCGGCAGACAGGGCTCTGTCGGTACCATTTCCTCACAGACTGAACATTGTAAACGCTGCCAGCGGTAATTCCATAGCATGAGCGACCAATATTTTTTCACCCGGGTGTCAGATGGTAATGTAATCGTCTGACACTCGGCTTGTTTGAGAGCTGATGACAGAGAAACTGTAACGTGAGACAGCGTCAATTATCTTTTTTTTTTGCGGAATTCTGGAGGAGAAAGCGCCATCTGGGGCAAGAAATTATTTAAACAAACTTAAAGAATGAGGGTTAACGAGGCATAAATGATAACCAGGGCGAAATACAGAGAGATACACGAGAGAGAGGAAGGGAGATAAAGATACACGAGACAGGAAGAGATAAAGCTCCACACATGAAACAAACATGTTGGTGAAGTCATCTTCAAGACGAGAGGTAAAGATGAATAATATAATATATATATATATCCCTCAAGCCTCATGTACTGTATATACCATCTTTGTACCAGCAATTTATCTTTCAAGTCTTGTGTATCATATTAAGTAATAAAATACACCTACTGTCATCTTATTGCATATATATATATGTATATATATATATATATATATATATATATATATATATATATATATATATATATATATATATATATATATATATATATATATATATATGTGTGTGTGTGTTAGTTAGTTACCATTTTGTCCTAGGCACATGTCGATTAGACACTCGGCCTGGTGTGTGTGTGTAGGTATGTGTGTGTGTGTGTGTGTGTGTATGTGTGTGTGTTAGTTGTGTGTGTGTGTGTGTGTGTGTGTGTGTGTGTGTGTGTGTGTGTGTGTGTGTGTGTGTGTGTGTGTGTGTGTAACGCTGGGATTACAGAGGTACAATATACAATAATATCAAGGAAAGATGCTAGTGTTTTTCTGGAGGAGTTTTCAGTTAATTCTCCGTTGGTGCAGTAGATTTGAAAAGCGATTTTTAACAGCTGGTTAAAAATCACTTATCAAATGTAAAATATTTTTTTTAATTTACTTATCTTTTAGACAATGTGCACATTGGAGCAAGTGGCAAATATTCCGTGTTCACCATTTCTTCCAAATACCTGCTCTATGTGGCCTGCAGGACGCTAGCAGGAACAGCCTGGTTGACCAGCTAATCAACGACGGTGAGAAAAATTCTCCAAACTGAACACAGGTGTGTAACAGAACGCAAGAATAAACAGCAAAGAATTCCACGACTCAGAAATATTTCTTACGGTGATAGATTGAGAGTCTCATATGTACTTTCTCTTCGGAGAAGCAGACTGAGTGGATGTGTACATTGTGCCTTCGAAGTGGCTAGTTTACTGTACACTCATCAACCTTCCTGTGGACGGTAGCCCAAAAACATATGGATATAAATTAGACACATGTGTCTAATTTATCAACATGTCGGTTCTCTGAACCATTCATCTACAAACCTGTCAGACACTGCAACTTCTTGGGATCTTAATACTTGGGAATTCTTCGCTTGCCTAATTCTTGGGCACGACCTACTTCAACATTGAACAAATGTTACACGACCTACGACTTCTGCACCTCTCCTACCAACGGTTTATAAGCTCCTTCTCCGCACGTATGCCGTATTCTATTCAAGATTGATGGACTGACCACATCGACTCAAGGTTGAGGGACTGATTACCTCATTCTCCTCCTGTTCTTCAAGATTCTCCTTTGTATGGACTGATGAAGCCACTGTGTGGCGAAACGTTTCCTCAGTAAAGATACCCAAGAGTTGCACATGTGTCTAATTTATCAACATGTCGGTTCTCTGAACCATTCATCTACAAACATATGGATACACAAAAGGTCTAGCAAGTAGGTCCCGGAAAGGTTAACAGGAGTACATTTGGATATATACATGTATTATCTCTCAATCCACAGCACAGTACTGTGTTCTCACCTAATTGTGGTTGCAGGGGTCGATATTCAGCTCCTGGCCCCGCCTCTTCACTGACCCCTACTGGGTCCTTCCTCTCCCTGTTCCATGAGCTTTATCATACCTCGTCTTAAAACTATGTATGGTTCCTGCCTCCACTACATCACTATGCTATTCCACTTCCTAGCAACTCTGTGGCTGAAGAAATACTTCGTAACATCCCTTTGATTCATCTGAGCCTTCAACTTCCAATTGTGGCCTCTTGTTTCTGTGTCCCATCTCTGGAACATCCCGTCTCTGTCCACTTTATCTATTCCACGCAGTATTTTGTATGTCGTTATTAAGTCACCCCTGACCCTCCTGTCCTCCAGTGCCGTCAGACTGATTTCCCTTAACCTTTCTTCGTAGGACATTCCCCTTAGCTCTGGAACCAGCCTTGTTGCAAACTTCTACACTTTCTCTAATTTCTTGACGTGTTTGACCAGGTGTGGGTTCCAAACTGGTGCTGCGTATTCCAGTATGGGCCTGACGTACAGAGTCATGAACGATTCCTTACTGAGGTATCGGAACTCTATTCTCAGATTTGCCAGGCGCCCATATGCTGCAGCAGTTATCTGTGTGTGTGTGTGTGTGTGTGTGTGTGTGTGTGTGTGTGTGTGTGTGTGTGTGTGTGTGTGTGTGTGTGTGTGTATGTGTGTGTGTGTGAATGACGTTAATTAAGGGAATATAAAAAATAATGCTAAAAATGTCATAGTACAATGGAACTCTTAAAAATATATCTTCGCTAAGCGAATTTAGAATTTGAAAAAAAAAATCTAGTTGAGAGGTCATCTGTCACTAGAGTTTCGGAGCAGCGGAACAGACTGCCAGTTAGAGCCGCTGGAGCAAATACATTAGAAAGGTTCAAAAAATAAGCTTCATAAATATAAGAGTGAAAATAGTTGGGGTTTACATAGGCCCTGCCGCCCTAAAACCAATAGGCCTACTGCAGGGTACATTTTCCTCGCGTCTTCTCATTTTAGAGGCCAGACGCACGAACACATCTTGTGCCGACCAAGGGTATATCCCCCTTCAGGAAGGAGCATAAAAATAGGGAAAAAAGGCTAATAAATCCCTCTGTATGATTTAAAAACTTCACTATCTCTAAGTGGAATAGTCTTTTCTGTGTATGATAAAGTTTCATTCTGCGTATGATAGTCTTGCTGTAATGTGACCAAGTGTTTGGATTCACCACCTGGAGATTATTCCGGGGATCAACGCCCCCGCGGCCCGGTCCATGACCAGGCCTCCCGGTGGATCAGGGCCCTGAGATATGAACTTGCATCAGTCGAGATTCACATAGTAACTCTTATTCTTAATACTGTAGAGCTATAAAGTGTGGGGAAAGAGTTAGCTTAATATGTTTATTATGCAAACCAGACCCATCCTGTGGGCGGCAGTCAAAAGATTACAGAGGTACATAATGGGTCCAAGACTGGGCTCCGAAGTTTTCATAGCTGAACTAGGTACAAAGGTAATGAACTCCAGGTAGATTTGGTCACAGTCATGACAAGTTACAAAGGTATTTACAGATTACAGAGGTACGTAATGGGTCCAGGGACTGGGCCCCCAAAGCTTTGATAACTGAACTAGGTACAAAGGTAATGAACTCACAAGTTAGGTAGATCAACAGCTAAATTGCCACAGACCGACAGTGGCCGAAGTCACACTTTATATACTGTAAGATCTTAAACTGCAGTCTTACGAGCAACAAAACAAGCTACACGCTGTGGACGTTGGCCTCTGATCTCTCCATGGGACAGGTATGATGACCAATGGATAATGTTCACTTAGGGGTAATATGCAAACATCGTCTGGTCGGTGAAAAAAAGACAGCTTGAAGAACGAGCTTTTATTGAGACAACGTTTCGCTCTGTGTAGAGCTCTATCAAGTCCCGATTAAAAACGCTGTTTATGTATCGTGTGTCTCTTCTAATGTCCAGCACTACGACGTTTAGATCCACAAACAGAGAATTACTCCGATAATGTACCCACAACACAGTTTTACCCGGGATAACTTTATTCGTGGAGAGAGGGAAGGAGAGAGAGAGAGAGAGAGAGAGAAAGTGAGCGAGGCACCCGGTGCCTGCAAGAGGAAGAAAGAAAGGGTACAGAGATAGGAAAAAAAAAGAGGCAAGAGCGGAAGAGTGAAGGCAGATGACTCGGGGTAGTGGCTGATGCAGACATGTTACTGATGGGAGTTACAGAGCTCAGAGCACGTCTGCAGCATTGAGACGCTGCGTGGTGAGGGGGGGGGGTGACTAGTATACTAGACTCTAAGGAATGCCTAGTCTGTCGCTAGCTAGGAAGCAGCCGCAGGGGGCGGAGAGAGAGAGAGAGAGAGAGAGAGGTGGTTGGGTTGGCCAGCCAGCTTAGCGGCCCAGTTCCTCCCTCAGCTTCCTGAAGATGCTGCCATCCTAATCTTTAAGTTTTAAGAAAAGACTCTTTAAACTCTCTTTAAAGAAGTCTCTTGGGCTATGAAGATGATTCTTTAAAAGTTATCGATCTATTATTGTACCTCTTTTCCTATATATATATATATATATATATATATATATATATATATATATATATATATATATATATATATTTTATTATTATTTATTATCACACCGGCCGATTCCCACCAAGGCAGGGTGGCCCGAAAAAGAAAAACTTTCACCATCATTCACTCCATCACTGTCTTGCCAGAAGGGTGCTTTACACTACAGTTTTTAAACTGCAACATTAACACCCCTCCTTCAGAGTGCAGGCACTGTACTTCCCATCTCCAGGACTCAAGTCCGGCCTGCCGGTTTCCCTGAATCCCTTCATAAATGTTACTTTGCTCACACTCCAACAGCACGTCAAGTATTAAAAACCATTTGTCTCCATTCACTCCTATCAAACACGCTCACGCATGCCTGCTGGAAGTCCAAGCCCCTCGCACACAAAACCTCCTTTACCCCCTCCCTCCAACCCTTCCTAGGCCGACCCCTACCCCGCCTTCCTTCCACTACAGACTGATACACTCTTGAAGTCATTCTGTTTCGCTCCATTCTCTCTACATGTCCGAACCACCTCAACAACCCTTCCTCAGCCCTCTGGACAACAGTTTTGGTAATCCCGCACCTCCTCCTAACTTCCAAACTACGAATTCTCTGCATTATATTCACACCACACATTGCCCTCAGACATGACATCTCCACTGCCTCCAGCCTTCTCCTCGCTGCAACATTCATCACCCACGCTTCACACCCATATAAGAGCGTTGGTAAAACTATACTCTCATACATTCCCCTCTTTGCCTCCAAGGACAAAGTTCTTTGTCTCCACAGACTCCTAAGTGCACCACTCACTCTTTTTCCCTCATCAATTCTATGATTCACCTCATCTTTCATAGACCCATCTGCTGACACGTCCACTCCCAAATATCTGAATACGTTCACCTCCTCCATACTCTCTCCCTCCAATCTGATATTCAATCTTTCATCACCTAATCTTTTTGTTATCCTCATAACCTTACTCTTTCCTGTATTCACCTTTAATTTTTTTCTTTTGCACACCCTACCAAATTCATCCACCAATCTCTGCAACTTCTCTTCAGAATCTCCCAAGAGCACAGTGTCATCAGCAAAGAGCAGCTGTGACAACTCCCACTTTGTGTGTGATTCTTTATCTTTTAACTCCACGCCTCTTGCCAAGACCCTCGCATTTACTTCTCTTACAACCCCATCTATAAATATATTAAACAACCACGGTGACATCACACATCCTTGTCTAAGGCCTACTTTTACTGGGAAAAAATTTCCCTCTTTCCTACATACTCTAACTTGAGCCTCACTATCCTCGTAAAAACTCTTCACTGCTTTCAGTAACCTACCTCCTACACCATACACTTGCAACATCTGCCACATTGCCCCCCTATCCACCCTGTCATACGCCTTTTCCAAATCCATAAATGCCACAAAGACCTCTTTAGCCTTATCTAAATACTGTTCACTTATATGTTTCACTGTAAACACCTGGTCCACACACCCCCTACCTTTCCTAAAGCCTCCTTGTTCATCTGCTATCCTATTCTCCGTCTTACTCTTAATTCTTTCAATTATAACTCTACCATACACTTTACCAGGTACACTCAACAGACTTATCCCCCTATAATTTTTGCACTCTCTTTTATCCCCTTTGCCTTTATACAAAGGAACTATGCATGCTCTCTGCCAATCCCTAGGTACCTTACCTTCTTCCATACATTTATTAAATAATTGCACCAACCACTCCAAAACTATATCCCCACCTGCTTTTAACATTTCTATCTTTATCCCATCAATCCCGGCTGCCTTACCCCCTTTCATTTTACCTACTGCCTCACGAACTTCCCCCACACTCACAACTGGCTCTTCCTCACTCCTACAAGATGTTATTCCTCCTTGCCCTATACACGAAATCACAGCTTCCCTATCTTCATCAACATTTAACAATTCCTCAAAATATTCCTTCCATCTTCCCAATACCTCTAACTCTCCATTTAATAACTCTCCTCTCCTATTTTTAACTGACAAATCCATTTGTTCTCTAGGCTTTCTTAACTTGTTAATCTCACTCCAAAACTTTTTCTTATTTTCAACAAAATTTGTTGATAACATCTCACCCACTCTCTCATTTGCTCTCTTTTTACATTGCTTCACCACTCTCTTAACTTCTCTCTTTTTCTCCATATACTCTTCCCTCCTTGCATCACTTCTACTTTGTAAAAACTTCTCATATGCTAACTTTTTCTCCCTTACTACTCTCTTTACATCATCATTCCACCAATCGCTCCTCTTCCCTCCTGCACCCACTTTCCTGTAACCACAAACTTCTGCTGAACACTCTAACACTACATTTTTAAACCTACCCCATACCTCTTCGACCCCATTGCCTATGCTCTCATTAGCCCATCTATCCTCCAATAGCTGTTTATATCTTACCCTAACTGCCTCCTCTTTTAGTTTATAAACCTTCACCTCTCTCTTCCCTGATGCTTCTATTCTCCTTGTATCCCATCTACCTTTTACTCTCAGTGTAGCTACAACTAGAAAGTGATCTGATATATCTGTGGCCCCTCTATAAACATGTACATCCTGAAGTCTACTCAACAGTCTTTTATCTACCAATACATAATCCAACAAACTACTGTCATTTCGCCCTACATCATATCGTGTATACTTATTTATCCTCTTTTTCTTAAAATATGTATTACCTATAACTAAACCCCTTTCTATACAAAGTTCAATCAAAGGGCTCCCATTATCATTTACACCTGGCACCCCAAACTTACCTACCACACCCTCTCTAAAAGTTTCTCCTACTTTAGCATTCAAGTCCCCTACCACAATTACTCTCTCACTTGGTTCAAAGGCTCCTATACATTCACTTAACATCTCCCAAAATCTCTCTCTCTCCTCTGCATTCCTCTCTTCTCCAGGTGCATACACGCTTATTATGACCCACTTCTCGCATCCAACCTTTACTTTAATCCACATAATTCTTGAATTTACACATTCATATTCTCTTTTCTCCTTCCATAACTGATCATTTAACATTACTGCTACCCCTTCCTTTGCTCTAACTCTCTCAGATACTCCAGATTTAATCCCATTTATTTCCCCCCACTGAAACTCTCCTACCCCCTTCAGCTTTGTTTCGCTTAGGGCCAGGACATCCAACTTCTTTTCATTCATAACATCAGCAATCATCTGTTTCTTGTCATCCGCACTACATCCACGCACATTTAAGCAACCCAGTTTTATAAAGTTTTTCTTCTTCTCTTTTTTAGTAATTGTATACAGGAGAAGGGGTTACTAGCCCATTGCTCCCGGCATTTTAGTCGCCTCATACGACACGCATGGCTTACGGAGGAAAGATTCTTTTCCACTTCCCCATGGACAATAGAAGAAATAAAAAAGAACAAGAGCTATTTAGAAAAAGGAGAAAAACCTAGATGTATGTATATATATATATGCATGTGCGTGTCTGTGAAGTGTGACCAAAGTGTAAGTAGGAGTAGCAAGATATCCCTGTTATCTTAGCGTGTTTATGAGACAGAAAAAGAAACCAGCAATCCTACCATCATGCAAAACAGTTACAGGTTTTTGTTTCACAGTCATCTGGCAGGACGGTAGTACTTCCCTGGGTGGTTGCTGTCTACCAAATCGCTTATTATTTTACTGTGGAACCAAGAGTTTAAGACTTCAACTTGGTGGTCGCTGCCACGTCAACCGAAGAATAACATCCACATCATTGAGATACACAAACTCGTGTATATTTGCCCTTTCCTCAATTATAAGTTTTTGTTCATGGTTGGCTGACTTGCAGTATTATTAGCAATGTTTAAAATTAAACTATTTATCCAGAAACTACAGTTTATTTTTGCCAATTCTTATATCACAACTAGTTATTTTAGGTATAAGGATTTTATTGTGTCTTCCGTCAGGAAACAGGACAAGTGTTTCCTGATGCGGGTCTTAGTCATATGATGACCCACCGTTGGAGCTTTTGCTCATCTGACCGAGGCCTTCCGCTGGCTTACAGGTCCACCCCCTTTAAAAATTATAATCATAGTTATAACTATTTTATACTGCATTTGTCCAATTAGCCAAACCACCTATTGCAGTTTTTATGAAGAGTTTCGTGAATATTAACTCTGTGTTTGTGTTTAGGTAATTTTGTAATATTAGTCACAATAGATTGGCTATAAGAATTTTGGATAGGTTATATTTTATAATAAACTTAAAGCAGGACTTAATTATTATGGATCTAGATTAAGTTTGTTTACAAAAGCTGTGGTTTTCCATGTTTATTCTGGTTTTTCCTTCTTAAGTTGAGCTGAGTGACTGGCTGGTTGGTCCTGTCGACTACACTGTGGTCATTAAGGCTGCAGTTACCTGTTCACCACCAGAATATTTTAATCCCTAAAGTAAGGATTAAAGTAAACAGTGTGTGTATAATGAGAGACATACACTGTGGGGTGTATGTTTCTCACTGTACAGACACTGTACCCTGCCTTCAAATGACTGGCTTGTTAATGGGGTTTAAAGCCGATCGACTGCTCACGGATCATTAAGGCTGCACGCTAATCTCTTCACCATCTGACGAGAATACTTTAAACCATACAATAGGGATTATAATAAACTCCTAGCATACATACGCTGAGAAAAATACACTCCTCAAGGTATATATCCTGCCCTCGAAGTGTTGGTTGGTTGTCGGTCACTGCTTACCGGAGTCTCACGCAGCATCATGCTCCCTCGTATGATCGTTATTCGCGATCATAAGTCAGGCACAGTGATCACACTAGCTAATGAGAAGTTTAAAGTAGGGCAACAATTGCTCGTCGCGCGAAAGGAAGGAGTAAGATACAGTTCACTGGGCTGGAGATGGCATCTGCCATCAACAATAAGTTAAAGAAGGAAATGCATAGTCTTTCACCAGAAGATGGAGAAGAAAAGGCCAAAACTATTCACAGAGTGCACTTTAGGTTAGCACCTGAGGACGAAGATGACGACGAAACTGACCCGGACTTGCCATACAATAAGTGGAAGGAGGGACATGAGACAGAAGACTCTCGAGTTCTAGCTGAGAGACAACAACTGTGGCGATCACATGGCTGGACCAGAGCTGCACTGCAACGGTGGTGAGGAGTCCAGGCCAAGTTAGAGGGTTGACGGGGCCACGCTACACAGAGCTACAATGTCCTAACATTCAATTCTCCACAGGTTACCAAGGTCCACATTGAAGGGTGCTGCAAGTGGTTCACGCACTTGTGTGTTGGTATTCTTATGACGTTACAATATGTATATTTTTGTATAATTAAGTTAAGGGGCATGACTAAACAACAGCTGTGGAAAGTGTAGCATGCTGCACCCTGCAAGGTGCCTTAACTAGAAGGTGAATGTATAGGCTCACGGAGAGTGCCATAGCTGGGTCATATTGGGACGGCATCCAGGGTTCAGCCTATATCAGAGTACCGGACTAGTGGCACCTTCTTATACCGCGTTGACGATTAAACTCAACCACAATACTAACAACAGCGTCTGGTACTGATGGTGGGAGGTGAGCAAGGAAGATTTTGTACAAATAATGACATTTATAATGAATGGCGTGTTTCCCTATATCTTCCCAATGTCATTTTACTAATACTGTTTCTTCTGATAGAAGTCCCTGTGCTCCATACACTCTCCTACAGTGATTTCTGTTCCAGTGAACGTTGTGCATTTCCCACAAACCAAGTTATTCTTCTTATTAAACTGAAAATACAACAATTTGCATCCGGTTACCTGGGTCTTTCCCCCCTCCCCACACACACATACACACACACACACACACACACACACACACACACACACACACACACACACACACACACACACACACACACACACACACACACACACACACACACACACACACAAATATATATATATATATATATATATATATATATATATATATATATATTATTTATTATTTTTTATTATCACACTGGCCGATTCCCCCCAAGGCAGGGTGGCCACCAAGGCAGGGTGGCCCGAAAAAGAAAAACTTTCACCATCATTCACTCCATCACTGTCTTGCCAGAAGGGTGCTTTACACTACAGTTTTTAAACTGCAACATTAACACCCCTCCTTCAGAGTGCAGGCACTGTACTTCCCATCTCCAGGACTCAAGTCCGGCCTGCCGGTTTCCCTGAACCCCTTCATAAATGTTACTTTGCTCACACTCCAACAGCACGTCAAGTATTAAAAACCATTTGTCTCCATTCACTCCTATCAAACACGCTCATGCATGCCTGCTGGAAGTCCAAGCCCCTCGCACACAAAACCTCCTTTACCCCCTCCCTCCAACCTTTCCTAGGCCGACCACTACCCCGCCTTCCTTCCACTACAGACTGATACACTCTTGAAGTCATTCTGTTTCGCTCCATTCTCTCTACATGTCCGAACCACCTCAACAACCCTTCCTCAGCCCTCTGGACAACAGTTTTGGTAATCCCGCACCTCCTCCTATCTTCCAAACTACGAATTCTCTGCATTATATTCACACCACACATTGCCCTCAGACATGACATCTCCACTGCCTCCAGCCTTCTCCTCGCTGCAACATTCATCACCCATGCTTCACACCCATATAAGAGCGTTGGTAAAACTATACTCTCATACATTCCCCTCTTTGCCTCCAAGGACAAAGTTCTTTGTCTCCACAGACTCCTAAGTGCACCACTCACTCTTTTCCCCTCATCAATTCTATGATTCACCTCATCTTTCATAGACCCATCCGCTGACACGTCCACTCCCAAATATCTGAATACATTCACCTCCTCCATACTCTCTCCCTCCAATCTGATATTCAATCTTTCATCACCTAATCTTTTTGTTATCCTCATAACCTTACCCTTTCCTGTATTCACCTTTAATTTTCTTCTTTTGCACACCCTACCAAATTCATCCACCAATCTCTGCAACTTCTCTTCAGAATCTCCCAAGAGCACAGTGTCATCAGCAAAGAGCAGCTGTGACAACTCTCACTTTGTGTGTGATTCTTTATCTTTTAACTCCACGCCTCTTGCCAAGACCCTCGCATTTACTTCTCTTACAACCCCATCTATAAATATATTAAACAACTACGGTGACATCACACATCCTTGTCTAAGGCCTACTTTTACTGGGAAATAATTTCCCTCTTTCCTACATACTCTAACTTGAGCCTCACTATCCTCGTAAAAACTCTTCACTGCTTTCAGTAACCTACCTCCTACACCATACACTTGCAACATCTGCCACATTGCCCCCCTATCCACCCTGTCATACGCCTTTTCCAAATCCATAAATGCCACAAAGACCTCTTTAGCCTTATCTAAATACTGTTCACTTATATGTTTCACTGACTGTAAACACATGGTCCACACACCCCCTACCTTATATATATATATATATATATATATATATATATATATATATATATATATATATATATATATATATATATATATATATATATATATATATATATATATAATATATATATATATTATATATATATATATATATATATATATATATATATATATATATATATATATATATATATATATATATATATATATATATCTTTCTTCTTTCAACGTACCAGCCGTATCCCACCGAGGCAGGGTGGCCCAAAAGGAAAAACGAAAGTTTCTCCTTTCAAATATATATACAGAAGAAGAGGTTACTAGCCCCTTGCTCCCGGCATTTTATTCGCCTCTTACAACACGCATGGCTTACGGAGGAAGAATTCTGTTCCACTTCCCCATGGAGATAAGAGGAAATAAACAAGAACAAGAACTATAAAGAAAATAGAAGAAAACCCAGAGGGGTGTGTATATATATGCTTGTACATGTATGTGTAGTGTGACCTAAGTGCAAGTAGAAGTAGCAAGACTTACCTGTAAACTTGCATGTTTATGAGACAGAAAAAAGGACACCAGCAATCCTACCATCATGTAAAACAATTACAGGCTTCCGTTTTACACTCACTTGGCAAGACGGTAGTACCTCCCTGGGTGGTTGCTGTCTACCAACCTACTGCCTATATATATATATATATATATATATATATATATATATATATATATATATATATATATATATATATATATATGTCGTGCCGAATAGGCAGAACTTGCGATCTTGGCTTAAATAGCAACGCTCATCTTGCCATATAGGACAAGCGAAAATTTGTATATGCAATAATTTCCACAAAATCATTCTGAACCTAACGAAAAAAATATATTTCACTGTGTTTGTTTCTTATTAAATTATTGTAAACAAATCTAAAATATATTTTGTTAGGTTAGGCTAAAATAAATTGTTCTTGTTATAATAAGGTTAGGTAAGTTTTCTAAGATTCTTTTGGTGCAAAATTAAAAATTTTTACATTATCATTAATGAAAAAAATATATCTTTAAACGTATAAGAGAAAATTTTAGAAAGGACTTAATTTTAAATGAGTTCTTGCTAATTAACCAGTTTTACATATTAGGCACGACATATATATATATACATATATATATATATATATATATATATATGTATACATATATACAAATATATATATATATGTCGTGCCGAATAGGCAGAACTTGCGATCTTGGCTTAAATAGCAATGCTCATCTTGCCATATAGGACAAGCGAAAATTTGTATATGCAATAATTTCCACAAAATCATTCTGAACCTAATGAAAAAAATATATTGCACTGTGTTTGTTTCTTATTAAATTATTGTAAACAAATCTAAAATATATTGTGTTAGGTTAGGCTAAAATAAATTGTTCTTGTTATAATAAGGTTAGGTAAGTTTTCTAAGATTCTTTTGGTGCAAAATTAAAAATTTTTACATTATCATTAATGAAAAAAATATATCTTTAAACGTATAAGAGAAAATTTTAGAAAGGACTTAATTTTAAATGAGTTCTTGCTAATTAACCAGTTTTACATATTCGGCACGACATATACATATATATATATATATATATATATATATATATATATATATATATATATATATATATATATATATATATATATATATATATATATATATATATAATGCAAATATCTCAAACCAAGTGATACAGGATGCAAAATAACCACGGGGGGAGTAGAGCTCTCATTCTATACCCCCCGCGGTTGTTTTGCATACACACACACACACGCACGCACACACACGCACGCTTATATATATATATATATATATATATATATATATATATATATATATATATATATAAAGGGAGGTACCACCTCTAGAACTGTCCTGGGGACCCTCATCCTCAGAGAAAAGAATAAACTTGCTTCAGGGAAAACTCAAGGTTCTCCCTGAAGCTGTTTGAGAATTTTCTCCTAACACCCACTATATATTACATATATGATTTATTTAAAAACAAAATACATTGACAAAAATACAATAGGAGTAAAACAACATAAATAACTCAGAGCTACATCTCGAACACTTCGTCCAGCTCCCCGGCGGTGGGCCGCGTGACCAGAATGCTGCAGGCATTTCCTCTCTGGATCGCAACACTGAGTCTCTGAAAGAGGAAGCTGGCCGCTCTGTGGTCCTTGGTTTCTTTGATGAGTTTTTCACCCAGCTCTTTGCGGAACTTTAGAACACACTTGCCTCACGCTCCAAGGGTCTCCGACCCTATTGGTATGAAATTATAGCAAGGGGGAAGGTCTTCATATCTGCGGGTCTTCTGGGTCTCCCTGTAGCTGGGGGCTCCACCCCCTTCAGCTACGGAGTATGGCAAGTAGGTGTCTGCCAGCCAATGTGGCGGCACAGGTGTAATCTCAGGCAATCTGCTTACCATCCTTCCAGGGTACCATATATATATATATATATATATATATATATATATATATATATATATATATATATATATATATATATCTTGATTCATTCTTTGCCATCTAGCGGATGCTGTCACTACTAATACTGAGAGAAATCTTTCAGTGAAGCATCATTTGTTAGACCATCAATAGCCCAAATGATGCGACGCCAGATACAGTTATTTATTTCAATTCGGGCTGAACGATTCCGTAGTTTTTATCTAGTCAAGACTGAGGCTATGCCCGTGTGGCCACTTGTCCGGGCAAGACTTATTCCTGTTCCCGACTCGTGTTTTTACCCCTGACTGAGCTGACTTTAGTTTTCCAACGCGAAACCTGTACAATACCTGCACTCTGACCCTGCCTGCGACCTTGCTCCTCACTCAAGTGCTCCTCAACCTCCCAGGATGATGTGGTTGCCAGATTCCTCACGCATTCCTCACCAACTTACTCACGCCACCCACACTAACCTATCCAGCAGCAGTTAATTTGATGATCTCAGAGTTCACATCTCTTACTCCTGCAGTAACTGTGATGCACGTATTACGCTGATGAGCGAGAAACTGTACAAGGTTGAGGACAGCTAGGAAATGCATTCATGAGACATTGTGTGCATGATATGATGCTCATGGCATCATCTTGGTGTCTCGTCTCGTCTTAGTTGGCACTTGTAACCGTCTTGTTGGTGTGACCTTTAATAATTGGCGTTGTCTGGTGGACAGTTACTCTCTGTCTCTCTCCTTTCTTCTATTTCTTCTTCTTCTACTACGCTCTCTCTCTCTGTCTATCTCTCTCTCTCTCTCTCTCTCTCTCTCTCTCTCTCTCTCTCTCTCTCTCTCTCTCTCTCTCTCTCTCTCTCTCTGTCAAGACAGAGAAAGTGACAGTTTGACAGTAGTTAAGTTATTTTCATCTAATTACCACCATTAATTTACACCACTTCTGTTGTTGTATTTATCTTACACTTACATGCTCTAGATCATCTTTATTTTTAATTATGTGATCCTCACGGGTTAAACAAACATTTCCTGCTCATAAAAAAATTTGACCCGGTTTCAGAATACCTTTAACCCTCCCCCCCATTGCAATATTTTCGTTATGCAGTTTCATTACTTTGTTCATTGTTTATCATATGCATACATGTAGAGGACAGGTGCAACCAGAGTAACACCGAGTGATAGTCTACAGACAGGTTCAACTAGAGTGTCATTTTAAAACAAGCTGCTCTTTTTGTGAGGTCAAAGTCTCCAGTATTTTCCTAATAATTAATAGCAGTGGCATAGGTCTGCAGCTGTTACAGGTGCAAAACGAGCTTTATTGCCTCAGCGTTTCGCTCTGCATAGAGCTTTATCAAGTCGATTGACTTGATACGTAGCTACACAGAGCGCAGACTTTGTATAGAGATTTGTACCTGTGTAAAGTTTGATGTTTCTCAGCACACCTTACCTAGTATGTTAGACACGATGTTAACTAGCCAACACAGCCATCCAGACATCTTGAACTCCTCATTTTTGACCCAAAAGCTAATCGTGAAGGTTGGTTATTTTGGGGAAGAGGCAGCAGAATGGTTTGCACTGTTTTTTTATCCATCATTGGGGGCGATAGTCCTATCTTGCCAATTTACGGGTGGATTTGTATCCTGGGTAAATATCCCTAGAGTATCTTGACAAAAAATAAAGCTAGGTTTTGCAGCCCTCTCCTAATACAAGTTTATTCTTTACGTGTCAACTTCCGACTTTCAGATGGTCCAGCGCTGGGCTGGTCCTTCCTGAGAGGCTGCTTTTCTTCGTTCTTGTTTCCCCCGGCAGTTATCGGCGATCTGCTAGTAGTTGGAGCGCCGTTTAGTTGCCAGGGAGAGTAGTGTCCTGGTCATCGAACTTCTTGTGCCTTGCTTCTGGAGGAACTCGAAGAGCAGCCACCTTCACATGGTGAGTTCTGGGTATTTTGGGTGACTGTTGGTAGATTGTCATGCAAAACAGTTGAGAGCTGCTCGCTGTGTATATGTTGTCGTCTGTATATAGACAATGTACAAACTTTTTGAGATTAAAGATAATTGAATCCCATTTCACAGGTGTTGTGTGCTTCTTCTTCTTCTTCTTCTTCTTCTTATTATTATTATTATTATTATTATTATTATTATTATTATTATTATTATTATTATTATTATTAACAATAATAATAACTTGCCTCTGAATTGATTAGGTCGCTGCTGAATCCCATGATTACATACGTTGTAGATTTTTTGAGCTGGGTCAAAGTCAAAGAGATATGTGGATGGTTACCCCATCTCGTCCACACCCTCACCAAGATCTACATGATTTATCCTTACAAAGTGTTTTAGCCTGGCCCTTGTTCATATACAGTGGGTGGCAGGTGAATGTTAACCAAGGGAACCTCAGGTTAGAGGAGACAAGTGTTCCGAGCAGACAGTGACGAAGTGGGGCCGTCAGCGCCCAAGTGGTTTAGGGAGGAGAGAGAGGGAGGTGATTTGCAGGTATTTCTCCTTAGCGAGACTAAAGGACACTAGACGTTTGTCCAGGTCTGTGTGTCTGTGACATGTTGACTTTCCACGTCTCCTCCTCCTCTGAGCTTCAAGGCTTTCTTCGCGTCGCCTCCTTTAGTTTACTGACGTGTTTATGATGTTGACAGATGAAGGCAGTATCACCACAGTGCTCTTATTTTTTGCTCTTGCTCACAGCTTGCTCTCTCTCTCTCTCTCTCTCTCTCTCTCTCTCTCTCTCTCTCTCTCTCTCTCTCTCTCTCTCTCTCTCTCTCTCTCTCTTTCTAGTGTTAGATTATAAATCCCTCAGTCACCCCTTGTATTCACTTTGTACCAATCAACTTGCCATGCCTTGCAAGAGTCTAGGATAACTCCCAGAGTGATCCTGCCAAGGACAACACAGTGGATAACCAGCTGCACCAGTCTTTGCATCTACTCAATTGCTATCGACCTCAACTCACACACTGAGGGACCGGAATTCGATTCCTGGACTAGTGGAAAAATGTTAGGCATGTTTCCTTACATCAGTTGCCCTTCTTCACCTGTCAGTAAGTAGGTACCTGGGATGGGTAGCAACCTGGGGGAGAAGATTATACGACCCCAGTGGAAATAAGGCAGTCTGATTGCATGGCTTTTTGGGGGGATTATCCTAGATTACTAACCCACTGCATTAATAATCCGAATAAAATCCTTATCTTCCTCTCATAAAAGTGCATTCATTATGAGAGCCCAGTTTTTCAAATCTTGAATATATATATATATATATATATATATATATATATATATATATATATATATATATATATATATATATATATATATATATATATAATATATATATATATATATATATATATATATATATATATATATATATATATATATATATATATATATATATATATATATTCATGTATATATATATTTTGAAAATTTATTATTTTATCTACAGCGTACGTTATTTTTCTTACATTATTGCTCACTCTTGTTGGTACTGTTCATGTTGAGCAGTCGGAACTCTGTATCTCAGTGGCATTGTTTGGTTTACAACCAAACAACCTGGGATCAATCCTGTGCGAGGAGGAGGGAGTGCGTATAGGCAAATCTATCACCTAGTGCCACTGTTCACCTAGCAGTTGTTCGACTGTCACCTGCTGTCCCTGTCTACCTAGTAGTTGGTCGACTGTCGCCTGCTGCCCCTTCTACCTAGCAGCTGGTCGACTGTCGCCTGCTGTCCCTGGCTACCTAACAGTTGTTCGACTGCCACCTGCTCCCCCTTCCTGCCTAGCAGTTGGTCGACTGTCACCTGCTGACCCTGTCTACCTAGTAGTTGGTCGACTGTCGTGGGTTGCCTCGTAGAGAAGGCTAAAGACCCCAGTAGAAAAGAGCCAGACTGTTGGATTTCTTGGGTTATCCTTCCCTCCACTCCCTTCTCTAAGCCCCTTTCCCTAAGCCCCCTTCCCTCCACACGTTTCCATCCACCCCTTCCATCCACCCCTTCCATCCACCCCTTCCATCCACTCCATCCCTCCACACTCCTTCCCTCCACACTCCTTCCCGCCACACTCCTTCCCTCAAGAGAGCTTCCTAGACGCCGGTGAGGGACTCTTGATCCAAGGAATTGAATCCGACCTCCCCTTCCTTGGATCACACACGATTACTAACCGTTTCCCAAGAAACTGTATGGCCCTTAAGAGCTTTGCGCTTTTCATCCGTTTTGAAGAAGATATATTTAATCCAAACAGAAAGCGAGAAAAAACGACTTCAGGAAAAACTGAAAAGAAACGAAAAGATTTTCAAAACAAATATCAGGAAAAAACGTAAGTCAAAATTATACTGTTCAGAATTATACTATTCAGAATTATACTGTTCAGAATTATACTGTTCAGAATTATACTGTTCAGAATTATACTGTTCAGAATTATACTGTTCAGAATTATACTGTTCAGAATTATAATGGTCAAAATTATACTGTTCAGAATTATACTGTTCAGAATTATACTGTTCAGAATTATACTGTTCAGAATTATAATGGTCAAAATTATACTGTTCAGAATTATACTGTTCAGAATTTAAAAACAACAATAGAATTGAACTAAATTTACGACGAAACACAAAGAATTAAGAAAAGCCAACTTTTGGAATGAATGAGTTATGTGAGGGGGGGGGATGAGCATTGGTTGAGGGTTATATTAGGGGGATGAGCATTGGTTGAGGGTTATACTAGGGGGGATGAGCAGTGGTTGAGGGTTATATTAGGGGGATGAGCAGTGGTTGAGGGTTATATTAGGGGGATGAGCAGTGGTTGAGGGTTATATTAGGGGGATTAGCATTGGTTGAGGGGTATATTAGGGGGGATGAGCAGTGGTTGAGGGTTATATTAGGGGGATGAGCAGTGGTTGAGGGTTATATTAGGGGGATGAGCAGTGGTTGAGGGTTATATTAGGGGGATGAGCAGTGGTTGAGGGTTATATTAGGGGGGATGAGCAGTGGTTGAGGGTTATATTAGGGGGATGAGCAGTGGTTGAGGGTTATATTAGGGGGATGAGCAGTGGTTGAGGGTTATATTAGGGGGATGAGCAGTGGTTGAGGGTTATATTAGGGGGATGAGCAGTGGTTGAGGGTTATATTAAGGGGATGAGCAGTGGCTGAGGGGGGGATGAGCAGTGGTTGAGGGTATATTAGGGGAATGAGCAGTGGTTGAGGGTTATATTAGGGGGATGAGCAGTGGTTGAGGGTTATATTAGGGGGATGAGCAGTGGGTGGTTGTGGGTTATATTAGGGGGATGAGCAGTGGTTGAGGGTTATATTAGGGGGGATGAGCAGTGGTTGAGGGTTATATTAGGGGGATGAGCAGTGGTTGAGGGTTATATTAGGGGGATGAGCAGTGGTTGAGGGTTATATTAGGGGGATGAGCAGTGGTTGAGGGTTATATTAGGGGGGATGAGCAGTGGTTGAGGGTTATATTAGGGGGATGAGCAGTGGTTGAGGGTTATATTAGGGGGATGAGCAGTGGTTGAGGGTTATATTAGGGGGATGAGCAGTGGTTGAGGGTTATATTAGGGGGATGAGCAGTGGTTGAGGGTTATATTAGGGGGATGAGCAGTGGTTGAGGGTTATATTAGGGGGATGAGCAGTGGTTGAGGGTTATATTAGGGGGGATGAGCAGTGGTTGAGGGTTATATTAGGGGGATGAGCAGTGGTTGAGGGTTATATTAGGGGGATGAGCAGTGGTTGAGGGTTATATTAGGGGGATGAGCAGTGGTTGAGGGTTAGTGGGTGGTTGAGGGTTATATTAGGGGGGAGCAGTGGTTGAGGGTTATATTAAGGGGGATGTGCAGTGGTTGAGGGTTATATTAGGGGGAATGAGCAGTGGTTGAGGGTTATATTAAGGGGGATGAGCAGTGGTTGAGGGATTATATTAGGGGGGATGAGCAGTGGTTGAGGGTTATATTAGGGGGGGATGAGCAGTGGTTGTGGCTTATATTAGGGGGGATGAGCTGTGGTTGAGGGTTATATTAGGCGGGATGAGCAGTGGTTGCGGGTTATATTAGGGGGGATGAGCAGTAGGTGAGGGTTATATTAGGGGGATGAGCAGTGGTTGAGGGTTATATTAGGGGGGATGAGCAGTGGTTGAGGGTTATATTAAGGGGGATGAGCAGTGGTTGAGGGTTATATTAGGGGGAATGAGCAGTGGTTGAGGGTTATATTAGGGGGATGAGCAGTGGTTGAGGGTTATATTAGGGGGATGAGCAGTGGTTGAGGGTTATATTAGGGGGGATAGCAGTGGTTGAGGGGGGGGGATGAGCAGTGGTTGAGGGTTATATTAGGGGGATGAGCAGTGGTTGAGGGTTATATTAGGGGGGATGAGCAGTGATTGAGGGTTATATTAGGGGGATGAGCAGTGGTTGAGGGTTATATTAGGGGGATGAGCAGTGGTTGAGGGCTATATTAGGGGGGAAGAGCAGTGGTTGAGGGTTATATTAGGGGGATGATCAGTGGGTGAGGGTTATATTAGGGGGGATGAGCAGTGGTTGAAGGTTATATTAGGGGAATGAGCAGTGGTTGAGGGTTATATTAGGGGGATGATGAGCAGTGGTTGAGGGTTATATTAGGGGGATGAGCAGTGGTTGAGGGTTATATTAGGGGGGGTTATGAGCAGTGGTTGAGGGTTATATTAGGGGGGATGAGAGGTGGTTGAGGGTTATATTAGGGGGGATGAGCAGTGGTTGAGGGTTATATTACTGGGGATGAGCAGTGGTTGAGGGTTATATTAGGGGGATGAGCAGTGGTTGAGGGTTATATTAGAGGGGATGAGCAGTCGTTGAGGGTTATATCAGGGGGGATGAGCAGTGGTTGAGGGTTATATTAGGGGGATGAGCAGTGGTTGAGGGTTATATTAGGGGGGATGAGCAGTGGTTGAGGGTTATATTATGAGCAGTGGTTGAGGGGGGGGATGAGCAGTGGTTGAGGGTTATATCAGGGGGGATGAGCAGTGGTTGAGGGTTATATTAGGGGGGATGAGCAGTGGTTGAGGGTTATATTAGGGGGATGAGCAGTGGTTGAGGGTTATATTAGGGGGGATGAGCAGTGGTTGAGGGTTATATAAGGGGGGATGAGCAGTGGTTGAGGGTTATATTTGGGGGATGAACAGTGGTTGAGGGTTATATTAGGGGGATGAGGAGTGGTTGAGGGTTATATTAGGGGGGATGAGCAGTGGTTGAGGGTTATATTAGGGGGGATGAGCAGTGGTTGAGGGTTATATTAGGGGGGATGAGCAGTGGTTGAGGGTTATATTAGGGGGGATGAGCAGTGGTTGAGGGTTATATTAGGGGGATGAGCAGTGGATGTGAGTTATATTAGGGGGATGAGCAATGGTTGAGGGTTATATTAGGAGGATGAGCAGTGGTTGAGGGTTATATTACGGGGGATGAGCAGTGATTGTGAGTTATATCAGGGGGATGAGCAGTGGTTGAGGGTTATATTAGGGGGATGAGCAGTGGTTGAGGGTTATATTAGGGGGGGGATGAGCAGTGGTTGAGGGTTATATTAGGGGGGATGAGCAGTGGTTGAGGGTTATATTAGGGGAGATGAGCAGTGGTTGAAAGTTATATTAGGGGGATGAGCAGTGGTTGAGGGTTATATTAGGGGGATGAGCAGTGGTTGAGGGTTATATTAGGGGGGATGAGCAGTCGTTGAGGGTTATATCAGGGGGGATGAGCAGTGGTTGAGGGTTATATTAGGGGGAATGAGCAGTGGTTGAGGGTTATATTAGGGGGATGAGCAGTGCTTGTGAGTTATATTAGGGGGGATGAGCAGTGGTTGAGGGTTATATTAGGGGGATGAGCAGTGGTTGAGGGATACATTAGGGGGATGAGCAATGGTTGAGGGTTATATTAGGGGGATGAGCAGTGGTTGAGGGTTATATTAAGGGGGATGAGCAGTGGTTGAGGGTTATATTAGGGGGAATGAGCAGTGGTTGAGGGTAATATTAGGGGGATGAGCAGTGGTTGAGGGTTAAATTAGGGGGATGAGCAGTGGTTGAGGGTTATATTAGGGGGGATGAGCAGTGGTTGAGGGTTACATTAGGGGGGATGAGCAGTGGTTGCGGGTTATATTAGGGGGGATGAGCAGTGGTTGATGGTTATATTAGGGGGATGAGCAGTGGTTGAGGGTTATATTAGGGGGGATGAGCAGTCGTTGAGTGTTATATTAGGGGGGATGATCAGTGGTTGAGGGTCATATTAGGGGGGATGAGCAGTGGTTGAAGGTTATATTAGGGGGATGAGCAGTGGTTGTGCGTTATATTAGGGGGAGGACCAGTGGTTGAGGGTTATATTAGGGAGATGAGCAGTGGTTGAGGGTTATATTAGGGGGAATGAGCAGTGGTTGAGGGTTATATTAGGGAGATGAGCAGTGGTTGAGGGTTATATTAGGGGGAATGAGCAGTGGTTGAGGGTTATATTAGGGGGATGAGCAGTGGTTGAGGGTTATTTTAGGGGCGATGAGCAGTGGGTGAGGGTTATATTAGGGGGATGAGCAGTGGTTGAGGGTTATATTAGGGGGATGAGGAGTGGTTGAGGGTTATATTAGGGGGGATGAGCAGTGGTTGAGGGTTATATTAGGGAGATGAGCAGTGGTTGAGGGTTATATTAGGGGGAATGAGCAGTGGTTGAGGGTTATATTAGGGGGATGAGCAGTGGTTGAGGGTTATATTAGGGGGATGAGCAGTGGTTGAGGGTTATATTTTGGGGATGAGCAGTGGTTGAGGGTTATATTAGGGGGATGAGCAGTGGTTGAGGGTTATATTAGGGGATGAGCAATGGTTGAGGGTTATATTAGGGGGATGAGCAGTGGTTGAGGGTTATATTAGGGGGGATGAGCAGTGGTTGAGGGTTATATTAGGGGGATGAGCAGTGGATGTGAGTTATATTAGGGGAATGAGCAGTGGTTGAGGGTTATATTAGAGGGATGAGCAGTGGTTGAGGGTTATATTAGGGGGGATGAGCAGTGGTTGAGGGTTATATTAAGAGGAATGAGCAGTGGTTCTGAGTTATATTAGGGGGATGAGCAGTGGTTGAGGGTTATATTAGGATGAATGAGCAGTGGTTGAGGGTTATATTAGGGGGATGAGCAGTGGTTGAGGGCTATTATAGGGGGGATGAGCAGTGGTTGAGGGTTATATTGGGGGGATGAATGAGCAGTGGTGGGTTATATTAGGGGAGATGAGCAGTGGTTGAGGGTTATATTAGGGGGATGAGCAGTGGTTGAGGGCTATTATAGGGGGGATGAGCAGTGGTTGAGGGTTATATTGGGGGGATGAGCAGTGGTTGAGGGTTATATTAGAGGGGATGAGCAGTGGTTGGGGGTTATATTAGGGGGGATGAGCAGTGGTTGAGGGTTATATTAGGGGGGATGAGCAGTGGTTGAGGGTTATATTAGGGGGGATGAGCAGTGGTTGAGGGTTATATTAGGGGGGATGAGCAGTGGTTGAGGGTTATATTAGGGGGGATGATCAGTGGTTGAGGGCTATATTAGGGGGGATGAGCAGTGGTTGAGGGTTATATTAGGGGGAATGAGCAGTGGTTGAGGGTTATATTAGGGAGATGAGCAGTGGTTGAGGGTTATATTAGGGGGAATGAGCAGTGGTTGAGGGTTATATTAGGGAGATGAGGAGTGATTGAGGGTTATATTAGGGGGAATGAGCAGTGGTTGAGGGTTATATTAAGGGGATGATCAGTGGTTGAGGGTTATATTAGGGGGGATGAGCAGTGGTTGAGGGTTATATTAAAGGGATGATCAGTGGTTGAGGGTTATATTAGGGGGGATGAGCAGTGGTTGAGGGTTATATTAGGGAGATGATCAGTGGTTGAGGGTTATATTAGGGAGATGAGCAGTGGTTGAGGGTTATATTAGGGGAAATGAGCAGTGGTTGAGGGTTATATTAGGGGGATGATCAGTGGTTGAGGGCTATATTAGGGGGGATGAGCAGTGGTTGAGGGTTATATTAGGGGTGATGAGCAGTAGGTGAGGGTTATATTAGGGGGATGAGCAGTGGTTGAGGGTTATATTAGGGGGGATGAGCAGTGGTAGAGGGCTATATTAGGGGGGATGAGCAGTGGTTGAGGGTTATATTAAGGGGGATGTGCAATGGTTGAGGGTTATACTAGGGGGAATGAGCAGTGGTTGAGGGTTATATTAGGGGGAATGAGCAGTGGTTGAGGGTTATATTAAGGGGGATGAGCAGTGGATGTGGGTTATATTATTGGGGATGAGCAGTGGTTGAGGGTTATGTTAGGGGGATGAGCAGTGGTTGTGGGTTATATTAGGGGGGATGAGCTGTGGTTGAGGGTTATATTAGGAGGGATGAGCAGTGGTTGAGGGTTATATTAGGGGGGATGAGCAGTGGTTGAGGGTTATATTAGGGGGGATGAGCAGTGGTTGAGGGTTATATTAGGAGGAATGAGCAGTGGTTGAGGGTTATATTAGGGGGGATGAGCAGTGGTTGAGGGTTATATTAGGGGGGATGAGCAGTGGTTGAGGGTTATATTAGGGGGGATGAGCAGTGGTTGAGGGTTATATTAGGGGGGATGAGCAGTGGTTGAGGGTTATATTAGGGGGGATGAGCAGTGGTTGAGGGTTATGTTAGAGGGTCAGGTGGTGAGTCAGGTGGTGGGTCAGGTGGTGAGTCAGGTGGTGGGTCAGGTGGTGGGTCAGGTGGTGGGTCAGGTGGTGAGTCAGGTGGTGGGTCAGGTGGTGAGTCAGGTGGTGGGTCAGGTGGTGGGTCAGGTGGTGGGTCAGGTGGTGAGTCAGGTGGTGGGTCAGGTGGTGAGTCAGGTGGTGGGTCAGGTGGTGGGTCAGGTGGTGAGTCAGGTGGTGGGTCAGGTGGTGGGTCAGGTGGTGGGTCAGGTGGTGGGTCAGGTGGTGAGTCAGGTGGTGGGTCAGGTGGTGAGTCAGGTGGTGGGTCATGTGGTGAGTCAGGTGGTGGGTCAGGTGGTGGGTCAGGTGGTGAGTCAGGTGGTGGGTCAGGAGGTGGGTCAGGTGGTGGGTCAGGTGGTGAGTCAGATGGTGAGTCATGTGGTGAGTCATGTGGTGAGTCAGGTGGTGAGTCAGGTGGTGAGTCAGGTGGTGGGTCAGGTGGTGGGTCAGGTGGTGGGTCAGGTGGTGAGTCAGGTGGTGAGTCAGGTGGTGGGTCAGGTGATGAGTCAGGTGGTGAGTCACGTGGTGAGTCACGTGGTGAGTCAGGTGGTGAGTCAGGTGGTGGGTCAGGTGGTGAGTCAGGTGGTGGTTCAGGTGGTGAGTCAGGTGGTGAGTCAGGTGGTGGGTCCGGTGGTGGGTCATGTGGTGAGTCAGGTGGTGAGTCAGGTGGTGAGTCAGGTGGTGAGTCAGGTGGTGGGTCAGGTGGTGAGTCAGGTGGTGGGTCAGGTGGTGAGTCAGGTGGTGAGTCAGGTGGTGAGTCAGGTGGTGGGTCAGGTGGTGAGTCAGGTGGTGGGTCAGGTGGTGGGTCAGGTGGTGGGTCAGGTGGTGAGTCAGGTGGTGGGTCAGGTGGTGAGTCAGGTGGTGGGTCAGGTGGTGAGTCAGGTGGTGAGTCAGGTGGTGGGTCAGGTGGTGGGTCAGGTGGTGAGTCAGGTGGTGGGTCAGGTGGTGGGAGGAGCAGTGGACCAAGGTGTATCAGTGGTGTGGGTGGCATCCTGGGAGGAGCAACTGACCAAGGTGTATCAGTGGTGTGGGTGGCATCCTGGAAGGAGCAGCTGACCAAGGTGTATCAGTGGTGTGGGTGGCATCCTGGAAGGAGCAGCGGACCAAGGTGTATCAGTGGTGTGGGTGGCATCCTGGAAGGAGCAGTGGACCAAGGTGTATCAGTGGTGTGGGTGGCATCCTGGGAGGAGCAGCTGAGCAAGGTGTATCAGTGGTGTGGGTGGCATCCTGGAAGGAGCAGCGGACCAAGGTGTATCAGTGGTGTGGGTGGCATCCTGGAAGGAGCAGTGGACCAAGGTGTATCAGTGGTGTGGGTGGCATCCTGGGAGGAGCAGCGGACCAAGGTGTATCAGTGGTGTGGGTGGCATCCTGGGAGGAGCAGTGGACCAAGGTGTATCAGTGGTGTGGGTGGCATCCTGGGAGGAGTAGTGGACCAAGGTGTATCAGTGGTGTGGGTGGCATCCTGGGAGGAGCAGTGGACCAAGGTGTATCAGTGGTGTGGGTGGCATCCTGGGAGGAGCAGTGGACCAAGGTGTATCAGTGGTGTGGGTGGCATCCTGGGAGGAGCAGTGGACCAAGGTGTATCAGTGGTGTGGGTGGCATCCTGGGAGGAGCAGTGGACCAAGGTGTATCAGTGGTGTGGGTGGCATCCTGGAAGGAGCAGCGGACCAACGTGTATCAGTGGTGTGGGTGGCATCCTGGGAGGAGCAGCGGACCGAGGTGTATCAGTGGTGTGGGTGGCATCCTGGGAGAAGCAGCGGACCAAGGTGTATCAGTGGTGTGCGTGGAATCCTGGGAGAAGCAGCGGACCAAGGTGTATCAGTGGTGTGGGTGGAATCCTGGGAGGAGCAGCTGACCAAGGTGTATCAGTGGTGTGGGTGGCATCCTGGGAGGAGCAGCGGACCAAGGTGTATCAGTGGTGTGGGTGGCATCCTGGGAGGGGCAGCTGACCAAGGTGTATCAGTGGTGTGGGTGGCATCCTGGGAGGGGCAGCAGCTGACCAAAGGTGTATCAGTGGTGTGGGTGGCATCCTGGGAGGGGCAGCGGACCAAGGTGTATCAGTGGTGTGGGTGGCATCCTGGGAGGAGCAGCTGACCAAGGTGTATCAGTGGTGTGGGTGGCATCCTGGGAGGGGCAGCGGACCAAGGTGTATCAGTGGTGTGGGTGGCATCCTGGGAGGAGCAGCTGACCAAGGTGTATCAGTGGTGTGGGTGGCATCCTGGGAGGAGCAGCGGACCAAGGTGTATCAGTGGTGTGGGTGGCATCCTGGGAAGAGCAGCTGACCAAGGTGTATCAGTGGTGTGGGTGGCATCCTGGGAAGAGCAGCTGACCAAGGTGTATCAGTGGTGTGGGTGGCATCCTGGGAAGAGCAGCTGACCAAGGTGTATCAGTGGTGTGGGTGGCATCCTGAGAAGAGCAGCTGACCAAGGTGTATCAGTGGTGTGGGTGGCATCCTGGGAGGGGCAGCGGACCAAGGTGTATCAGTGGTGTGGGTGGCATCCTGGGAGGAGCAGCTGACCAAGGTGTATCAGTGGTGTGGGTGGCATCCTGGGAGGAGCAGCTGACCAAGGTGTATCAGTGGTGTGGGTGGCATCCTGGGAGGAGCAGCTGACCAAGGTGTATCAGTGGTGTGGGTGGCATCCTGGGAAGAGCAGCTGACCAAGGTGTATCAGTGGTGTGGGTGGCATCCTGGGAGGAGCAGCGGACCAAGGTGTATCAGTGGTGTGGGTGGCATCCTGGGAGGGGCAGCGGACCAAGGTGTATCAGTGGTGTGGGTGGTATCCTGGGAGGAGCAGCTAACCAAGGTGTATCAGTGGTGTGGGTGGCATCCTGGGAGGAGCAGCTGACCAAGGTGTATCAGTGGTGTGGGTGGCATCCTGGGAGGAGCAGCTAACCAAGGTGTATCAGTGGTGTGGGTGGCATCCTGGGAGGAGCAGCTGACCAAGGTGTATCAGTGGTGTGGGTGGCATCCTGGGAGGAGCAGCTGACCAAGGTGTATCAGTGGTGTGGGTGGCATCCTGGGAGGAGCAGCTAACCAAGGTGTATCAGTGGTGTGGGTGGCATCCTGGGAGGGGCAGCTAACCAAGGTGTATCAGTGGTGTGGGTGGCATCCTGGGAGGAGCAGCGGACCAAGGTGTATCAGTGGTGTGGGTGGCATCCTGGGAGGAGCAGCTAACCAAGGTGTATCAGTGGTGTGGGTGGCATCCTGGGAGGAGCAGCTGACCAAGGTGTATCAGTGGTGTGGGTGGCATCCTGGGAGGAGCAGCTAACCAAGGTGTATCAGTGGTGTGGGTGGCATCCTGGGAGGAGCAGCTAACCAAGGTGTATCAGTGGTGTGGGTGGCATCCTGGGAGGAGCAGCTAACCAACGTGTATCAGTGGTGTGGGTGGCATCCTGGGAGGAGCAGCTGACCAAGGTGTATCAGTGGTGTGGGTGGCATCCTGGGAGGAGCAGCGGACCAAGGTGTATCAGTGGTGTGGGTGGCATCCTGGGAGGAGCAGTGTGTATCAGTGGTGTGGGTGGCATCCTGGGAGGAGCAGCTAACCAAGGTGTATCAGTGGTGTGGGTGGCATCCTGGGAGGAGCAGCTGACCAAGGTGTATCAGTGGTGTGGGTGGCATCCTGGAAGGAGCAGCTGACCAAGGTGTATCAGTGGTGTGGGTGGCATCCTGGGAGGAGCAGCGGACCAAGGTGTATCAGTGGTGTGGGTGGCATCCTGGGAGGGGCAGCTGACCAAGGTGTATCAGTGGTGTGGGTGGCATCCTGGAAGGAGCAGTGGACCAAGGTGTATCAGTGGTGTGGGTGGCATCCTGGGAGGAGCAGCTAACCAAGGTGTATCAGTGGTATGGGTGGCATCCTGGGAGGGGCAGCTGACCAAGGTGTATCAGTGGTGTGCGTGGCATCCTGGGAGGAGCAGCTAACCAAGGTGTATCAGTGGTGTGGGTGGCATCCTGGGAGGAGCAGCTGACCAAGGTGTATCAGTGGTGTGGGTGGCATCCTGGGAGGAGCAGCTGACCAAGGTGTATCAGTGGTGTGGGTGGCATCCTGGGAGGAGCAGCTGACCAAGGTGTATCAGTGGTGTGGGTGGCATCCTGGGAGGAGCAGCTAACCAAGGTGTATCAGTGGTGTGGGTGGCATCCTGGGAGGAGCAGCTAACCAAGGTGTATCAGTGGTGTGGGTGGCATCCTGGGAGGAGCAGCTGACCAAGGTGTATCAGTGGTGTGGGTGGCATCCTGGGAGGAGCAGCTGACCAAGGTGTATCAGTGGTGTGGGTGGCATCCTGGGAGGAGCAGCGGACCAAGGTGTATCAGTGGTGTGGGTGGCATCCTGGGAAGAGCAGCTGACCAAGGTGTATCAGTGGTGTGGGTGGCATCCTGAGAGGAGCAGCTAACCAAGGTGTATCAGTGGTGTGGGTGGCATCCTGGGAGGAGCAGCTAACCAAGGTGTATCAGTGGTGTGGGTGGCATCCTGGGAAGAGCAGCTGACCAAGGTGTATCAGTGGTGTGGGTGGCATCCTGGGAGGAGCAGCAGACCAAGGTGTATCAGTGGTGTGGGTGGCATCCTGGGAGGGGCAGCGGACCAAGGTGTATCAGTGGTGTGGGTGGCATCCTGGGAGGAGCAGCTAACCAAGGAGTATCAGTGGTGTGGGTGGCATCCTGGGAAGAGCAGCTGACCAAGGTGTATCAGTGGTGTGGGTGGCATCCTTGGAGGAGCAGCTAACCAAGGTGTATCAGTGGTGTGAGTGGCATCCTGGGAGGAGCAGCTAACCAAGGTGTATCAGTGGTGTGGGTGGCATCCTGGGAAGAGCAGCTGACCAAGGTGTATCAGTGGTGTGGGTGGCATCCTGGGAGGAGCAGCGGACCAAGGTGTATCAGTGGTGTGGGTGGCGTCCTGGGAGGGGCAGCTGACTAAGGTGTATCAGTGGTGTGGGTGGCATCCTGGAAGGAGCAGTGGACCAAGGTGTATCAGTGGTGTGGGTGGCATCCTGGGAGGAGCAGCGGACCAAGGTGTATCAGTGGTGTGGGTGGCATCCTGGGAGGAGCAGCTGACCAAGGTGTATCAGTGGTGTGGGTGGCATCCTGGGAGGAGCAGCTGACCAAGGTGTATCAGTGGTGTGGGTGGCATCCTGGGAGGAGCAGCTAACCAAGGTGTATCAGTGGTGTGGGTGGCATCCTGGGAGGGGCAGCTAACCAAGGTGTATCAGTGGTGTGGGTGGCATCCTGG
Source organism: Cherax quadricarinatus (assembly GCF_038502225.1). NCBI lineage: Eukaryota > Metazoa > Arthropoda > Malacostraca > Decapoda > Parastacidae > Cherax > Cherax quadricarinatus. The sequence continues at coordinate 5,930,473 of NC_091330.1, forward strand.
GAGGAGCAGCTAACCAAGGTGTATCAGTGGTGTGGGTGGCATCCTGGGAGGAGCAGCGGACCAAGGTGTATCAGTGGTGTGGGTGGCATCCTGGGAGGAGCAGCTAACCAACGTGTATCAGTGGTGTGGGTGGCATCCTGGGAGGAGCAGCTAACCAAGGTGTATCAGTGGTGTGGGTGGCATCCTGGGAGGAGCAGCTGACCAAGGTGTATCAGTGGTGTGGGTGGCATCCTGGGAGGAGCAGCTAACCAAGGTGTATCAGTGGTGTGGGTGGCATCCTGGGAGGAGCAGCTAACCAAGGTGTATCAGTGGTGTGAGTGGCATCCTGGGAGGAGCAGCTGACCAAGGTGTATCAGTGGTGTGGGTGGCATCCTGGGAGGAGCAGCTAACCAAGGTGTATCAGTGGT
>NC_091330.1:5935879-5985879 GCF_038502225.1 Cherax quadricarinatus
TCAGATTGGCTGGGTGTGAGTCACACTCTCTAGTCTCACAGGGTGTGTTCACCTCATTGTGTCTGCGGGTGGCATCGATCCATAGTTCTTGTGCTTTGATTATAATTGTGGAAAATTGCACTTATCTGAATGTAACTCATTGTATACATAACAGAAAATAACAAAGATAATTATTATTTATCAGAGTTACATAGACAAGTAGGAATTTGGGACTCCTAGGTCGCGAAAATGTCGATAATGTTCGATACCTACCACTGTCATATCCACAAGTTGCTCTGGACCTATTAATTAAATGAAATATACATACACCAGGAATACTGGTAAATATATAAATTTGTGGAATGTATATTAAAAATTAAAGAATAATTACAGATATACACAATTACATAACAGAAAGAGAATATCTTAATATCACTCACCAATTTGACTGGAGATTAATGTGTATCATACTCAGAAAACCTCACTCTAACTAAATCTATGAAAATAATGCTGGCCAGAATTACACACAAATCTAGAGAGCTTATCTGAGGTTCCTGGAGCTGTCTTGTCCAGTCGTCTGATATCTCAAGTTATGCAGGAATGCACATCCACCAATTTCGCCTCCTATTGAGAGGTGTCAACACAATTTTAACCTCTAGAGCACGAAAAATTGCAGACGCAGGCTTTCCGTTTTCTATGACATAAATATTATTAAATACAGTATGGCCATCTAATTACATACAAATACTGAATTTCTGGAAAATGTATACAGTATTTTCCACAATAATAATATAATCTTTATATCTACAAATACATGAAGTATATAGGCCTAGCAGACACAGAAAGCCCCTTGTTATGACCAGCATTTCGGGCAAATGAGGTTAATTTTGTCCTCAGGATGCGACCCACACTAGTCGACTGACACCCGGGTACATATTTAAACTAACAGGTGAACAGGGACAGCAAGTGTCTTAAGAAAACACATCCTAATGTTTCCACCCGTACCGGGGATCGAACCACGGACCTCAATATGTGAGCCGAGTACTCTAGCAATCGAGCTTCGGGAAAAATGAAATTCACCCTAGCCGTAGTGTTTCTTATGGAGGTCGAGTTCCATCTCCTGGGCCACATTTCTAAAGCTATTTGATAGCTTATTTGTTTGGTCTCTTATTCACCTTGTTAGATAAGTAAATAAGTTTGCATTTAGGCATTACATCCGTAATATACAAAAAGTTTATAGAACACATAAAAAAAATAGTTATTTATAATTATTTAAAATTGTGTATAATTATGAGCTCTCGGTTACATAAAATTATGTATAATTAGGCGCTCTTAGAGATGATTTGAGGATTATTATATCAAATTTCGTCTCTGAGGGCATGTATATTTTACTGACTTGTTTATTTAATGTTTTATGTACAATGAACTTAGTCAATGGTCCAAGACGGACCGAAACGTCGTCATAAGCTTCTCTCTCCTATGTGCGGGTTATTTGTGTATTCCAGTCACTGTATTGTGCCTTTTTATTCTTTAGGATGACCTAGTAAAGTCAAAAGGTATGGCTTATTTCATTCGAGGTTCCCGTTTCCATTGTTGTCCCTGTGGGGACGTTTTTTATCGTCGGGAAACAAGACAAGCATTTCCCTGGGGTTTTATTCGTCAAGAAACAAGACAAGCGTTTCCTGACATGAGTCTTACCTGGAGTTTACCTGGGGAGGGTTTCGGGGATCAACGCCCCCGTGGCCCGGTCTGTGACCAGGCCTCCTGGTGGATCAGAGCCTGATCAACCAGGCTGTTACTGCTGGCTGCACGCAAACCAACGTACGAGCCACAGCCCGGCTGGTCAGGAACTGACTTTAGGTGCTTGTCCAGTGCTAGCTTGAAGACTGCCAGAGGTCTGTTGGTAATCCCCCTTATGTATGCTGGGAGGCAGTTGAACAGTCTTGGGCCCCTGACACTTATTGTATGGTCTCTTAACGTGCTAGTGACACCCCTGCTTTTCATTGGGGGGATCTTGCATCGTCTGCCAAGTCTTTTGCTTTCGTAGTGAGTGATTTTCGGGTGCAAGTTCGGTATTAGTCCCTCTAGGATTTTCCAGGTGTATATAATCATGTATCTCTCCTGCCTGCATTCCAGGGAATACAGGTTTAGGAACCTCAAGCGCTCCCAGTAATTGAGGTGTTTTATCTCCGTTATGCGCGCCGTGAAGGTTCTCTGTACATTTTCTAGGTCAGCAATTTCACCTGCCTTGAAAGGTGCTGTTAGTGTGCAGCAATATTCCAGCCTAGATAGAACAAGTGACCTGAAGAGTGTCATCATGGGCTTGGCCTCCCTAGTTTTGAAGGTTCTCATTATCCATCCTGTCATTTTTCTAGCAGATGCGATTGATACAATGTTATGGTCCTTGAAGGTGAGATCCTCCGACATGATCACTCCCAGGTCTTTGACGTTGGTGTTTCGCTCTATTTTGTGGCCAGAATTTGTTTTGTACTCGGATGAAGATTTAATTTCCTCAATAATAATTATAATTTTTATTTGTAAAAGTACATGTACAAGGTAGACAGACCAAGCTGACATCAGTGATGTACTTTGTATAGAAAGCCCCTTGTTATGCTGATTATTATTATTATAATCAAGGGGGAGCGCTAAACCCGTACGATTATGCAGCACCGGTGGGGGAGATGTGAAAGGTATTCAGGCTTAATTCAGGGAACTGGAGCACAGATCCAATTCCCTAGATCAAGAGCCCCTCACCAACATCAAGGAACCTAACTTGATGGGTGAACATGGACAGCAGGTGTCTTAAGGAAACACAGGGATCGGCATCCACTGTGTGGGTGAAACATAGTCAATAAAGGCTCACATTATACTGCATTTGTGTCTGTTTTTCCATCATGTTGGTATTTTATATAATTTAACCCTTCTGAGTGCGCTAGCGATCGACCTACGAAACAATACGAATTCAAATCATCTATTAACAGGAGCGGCGTAAGTAATTGAACCTTAAATGTCAGTTAAAGATAAGGGGTGTGAGGGAGAGAGGTGCAAAGAACAGACCGTGTACGACTTGTCTAAATAGTTAATGGCTGAGGCGTAGTAAAGTGTGAATGGAAATTTAAGAATTTGATAAAATCATTACGTACTGGATGTGCAATTTTATTGTATGATGCAGCAGAACAAAAATCGAGTAACTGTAAAAGATAATAGGAAGTCCCTCACAGTTCAGCTTCTTGTTAACATACAAACCTCCCTTGAGTTCAAAAGTACGAGATTGGGTGTGATGAAGGCCCTGTATTTTAGGAGTCAAAGTTAAATCACTTGGCAGACACATTCATCACCTTCAAAGCTACCATTAGAAAACATCTTATCTCCCTGATACACCCCGTCAACTAATTACACGAATACCACCTGGCGGTTCACACTTACACTCACTCACCCATTTGACCATAAACCGAAATATCAATCTCAATCTTAAAATAATGAATCCTAACTAGTCATAAGTTGGCCTGTGATACTCCAATACTGAAACTATGTATTGTGCCAAAACAAAAGCATTCACATTGGTAAACTCACAAACTAGTATTTAGTCACTTAGCCATAATACCAACTTACCTCATAATTTGTAATATTTTAAATTTAAGAATTAATCTAAGTCTACCCAAAATGCCTAGCCATGCTAGGTGTTCAAGTGGTACACTCTATAATTATTATTTTACTACATGTAAACCACACAATAACCAAATTCTGTAAACTCAGCATTGTAATCCTTATAGAGAATAAACTTTGAATTGAATTGAATTGAATTAATTGAAGATCTGGATTTGTCTCTTCTATAAATACTGATAATGTTTCCAGTGTCAGAAGTTTGTGTGGTGCAATCAGTGAAAGAGAAAAATAGAGGTGAGGATGGGGTAAGAGATATTGGGAATTGCCATGATGTGGTCAATCTTTCAACGTTGAAGAAATAATGTGATCAAGGTTTTGGTGATGTACACTGAGGGACTTATCACATCATGTTTACCTCTTCATTTTTATACCTCAATTTTACAGGCTAATTCTTTTTTATTATAATAATAATAATTTACAGGCTAAGTGCTGTTGTCTTAGCTCATTTCAAAGCCCAGCCCTATCTAAGGTATACTACCACCCCCAGGATGCTACCCACAAGTCAACACCCAGGTACTTACTGCTAGGTGAACAGGGGCAGTAGGTGTAAGGAAACATGGCCAACGGTTCTACCCTCCTATCTCCAATATTGAAGTCGCCTCTGTATTCATCTGGTGAAGCCAGCTAAACAGGTATAATGTATATACCCAAGTGTTGCACATATGTCTTGCTCATCTATAAGTGAGATCACTCGGGTACATTTCAGGATTCATTGTTTGTAATCAATTACTACTACTTTCAAGGGGAGCACTAAACCTATAAGTTTTATGCTGTACATGGGTGACTGAAAGGTATATAAGTTCAATCCAAGGAAGGCACTTATTATTATAAAACCAAGTGCTAAACCCACCAGGGTTATACAGCACTGCTCAAGTAAGGCAAGATTAGTTCCAGTTCCTTGTATCAAGCTCCCCCCCCCTTCCCCACATGATTATTATAATCACATGGGAGCACTAAACGTGTAGGATTATAACGCATGTGGGGGGATGGAAGATATTCAGGCTCAATTCAGGGAACCAGAGCACAGATCCAATTTCCTAGATCAAGAGCTTCTCACCAGCATCAAGGGATCTCACTTGAGGGACCTCCCCTTGAAATTGTAGTGCAGCACCAAGTTACAAGGTTTAATCCAAGTACGTACCCCTCAGTCTTAAACTGTAATGGTTACAGGTGGCCAAGTTCATCCTAAACCAGATTATTACATTCACAAAAAAATTTTTGAACCCCACTTAGCCGAGTCCAAAACAAGTGACAGACTACATGCCATAACAAGTTGTCAATGGAGAATTGATCTTAATGATATAGAAAGGGTAGCATGTATGTATGTACAGATCATTATATTTTTATGGGGAAAACACTAAACCCTTGGGGGTCATATAGTGCCTGCAAAATGGGGAATCTGATGTAATAAAGTTTAATGAAAGAAGAGGGAAACTCCTTGTATATTGTATATTTACATACAGTAGGAGGGTGCTGAACCCATAGGGGGTGACTCACATAACACCTTGGAGTATGGGAAGAAGTCAGATTCATTCCAAAGGGAGGGCAGCTCTAATTCTTTGGATCAAGCTCTTCAGTTGCAGAACATTTTGTATGCTAGTCGCAAAGGGAAAAAAGCTTTCAATGATATGGATTCTTACTTAATGTCACATTATTTTTATTTTTTTATTTTTTTTTTTTCAACAAGTCGGCCGTCTCCCACCGAGGCAGGGTGACCCAAAAAAAGAAAGAAAATCCCCAAAAAGAAAATACTTTCATCATCATTCAACACTTTCACCACACTCGCACATTATCACTGTTTTTGCAGAGGTGCTCAGAATACAACAGTCTAGAAGCATACACATATAAAGATACACAACATATCCCTCCAAACTGCCAATATCCCAAACCCCTCCTTTAAAGTGCAGGCATTGTACTTCCCATTTCCAGGACTCAAGTCCGACTATATGAAAATAACCGGTTTCCCTGAATCCCTTCACTAAATATTACCCTGCTCACACTCCAACAGATCGTCAGGTCCCAAGTACCATTCGTCTCCATTCACTCCTATCTAACACGCTCACGCACGCTTGCTGGAAGTCCAAGCCCCTTGCCCACAAAACCTCCTTTACCCCCTCTCTCCAACCCTTTCGAGGACGACCCCTACCCCGCCTTCCTTCCCCTATAGATTTATATGCTTTCCATGTCATTCTACTTTGATCCATTCTCTCTAAATGACCAAACCACCTCAACAACCCCTCTTCTGCCCTCTGACTAATACTTTTATTAACTCCACACCTTCTCCTAATTTCCACACTCCGAATTTTCTGCATAATATTTACACCACACATTGCCCTTAAACAGGACATCTCCACTGCCTCCAACCGTCTCCTCGCTGCTGCATTTACCACCCAAGCTTCACACCCATATAAGAGTGTTGGTACTACTATACTTTCATACATTCCCTTCTTTGCCTCCATAGATAACGTTTTTTGACTCCACATATACCTCAACGCACCACTCACCTTTTTTTCCTCATCAATTCTATGATTAACCTCATCCTTCATAAATCCATCCGCCGACACGTCAACTCCCAAGTATCTGAAAACATTCACTTCTTCCATACTCCTCCTCCCCAATTTGATATCCAATTTTTCTTTATCTAAATCATTTGACACCCTCATCACCTTACTCTTTTCTATGTTCACTTTCAACTTTCTACCTTTACACACATTCCCAAACTCATCCACTAACCTTTGCAATTTTTCTTTAGAATCTCCCATAAGCACAGTATCATCAGCAAAAAGTAACTGTAGTAGGTTGGTAGACAGCAACCACCCAGGGAGGTACTACCGTCCTGCCAAGTGAGTGTAAAACGAAAGCCTGTGATTGTTTTACATGATGGTAGGATTGCTGATGTCTTTTGTCTGTCTCATAAATATGCAAGATTACAGGCATGTCTTGCTACTTCTACTTACACTTAGGTCACACTACACATACATGTACACATTTATTTATACACACTCATCTGAGTTTTCTTTGATTTTATTTTAATAGTTCTTTTTTATTATTTTATTTTATTATCACACCGGCCGATTCCCACCAAGGCAGGGTGGCCCGAAAAAGAAAAACTTTCACCATCATTCACTCCATCACTGTCTTGCCAGAAGGGTGCTTTACACTACAGTTTTTAAACTGCAACATTAACACCCCTCCTTCAGAGTGCAGGCACTGTACTTCCCATCTCCAGGACTCAAGTCCGGCCTGCCGGTTTCCCTGAATCCCTTCATAAATGTTACTTTGCTCACACTCCAACAGCACGTCAAGTATTAAAAACCATTTGTCTCCATTCACTCCTATCAAACACGCTCATGCATGCCTGCTGGAAGTCCAAGCCCCTCGCACACAAAACCTCCTTTACCCCCTCCCTCCAACCTTTCCTAGGCCGACCCCTACCCCGCCTTCCTTCCACTACAGACTGATACACTCTTGAAGTCATTCTGTTTCGCTCCATTCTCTCTACATGTCCGAACCACCTCAACAACCCTTCCTCAGCCCTCTGGACAACAGTTTTGGTAATCCCGCACCTCCTCCTAACTTCCAAACTACGAATTCTCTGCATTATATTCACACCACACATTGCCCTCAGACATGACATCTCCACTGCCTCCAGCCTTCTCCTCGCTGCAACATTCATCACCCACGCTTCACACCCATATAAGAGCGTTGGTAAAACTATACTCTCATACATTCCCCTCTTTGCCTCCAAGGACACAGTTCTTTGTCTCCACAGACTCCTAAGTGCACCACTCACTCTTTTTCCCTCATCAATTCTATGATTCACCTCATCTTTCATAGACCCATCCGCTGACACGTCCACTCCCAAATATCTGAATACGTTCACCTCCTCCATACTCTCTCCCTCCAATCTGATATTCAATCTTTCATCACCTAATCTTTTTGTTATCCTCATAACCTTACTCTTTCCTGTATTCACCTTTAATTTTCTTCTTTTGCACACCCTACCAAATTCATCCACCAATCTCTGCAACTTCTCTTCAGAATCTCCCAAGAGCACAGTGTCATCAGCAAAGAGCAGCTGTGACAACTCCCACTTTGTGTGTGATTCTTTATCTTTTAACTCCACGCCTCTTGCCAAGACCCTCGCATTTACTTCTCTTACAACCCCATCTATAAATATATTAAACAACCACGGTGACATCACACATCCTTGTCTAAGGCCTACTTTTACTGGGAAAAAATTTCCCTCTTTCCTACATACTCTAACTTGAGCCTCACTATCCTCGTAAAAACTCTTCACTGCTTTCAGTAACCTACCTCCTACACCATACACTTGCAACATCTGCCACATTGCCCCCCTATCCACCCTGTCATACGCCTTTTCCAAATCCATAAATGCCACAAAGACCTCTTTAGCCTTATCTAAATACTGTTCACTTATATGTTTCACTGTAAACACCTGGTCCACACACCCCCTACCTTTCCTAAAGCCTCCTTGTTCATCTGCTATCCTATTCTCCGTCTTACTCTTAATTCTTTCAATTATAACTCTACCATACACTTTACCAGGTACACTCAACAGACTTATCCCCCTATAATTTTTGCACTCTCTTTTATCCCCTTTGCCTTTATACAAAGGAACTATGCATGCTCTCTGCCAATCCCTAGGTACCTTACCCTCTTCCATACATTTATTAAACAATTGCACCAACCACTCCAAAACTATATCCCCACCTGCTTTTAACATTTCTATCTTTATCCCATCAATCCCGGCTGCCTTACCCCCTTTCATTTTACCTACTGCCTCACGAACTTCCCCCACACTCACAACTGGCTCTTCCTCACTCCTACAAGATGTTATTCCTCCTTGCCCTATACACGAAATCACAGCTTCCCTATCTTCATCAACATTTAACAATTCCTCAAAATATTCCTTCCATCTTCCCAATACCTCTAACTCTCCATTTAATAACTCTCCTCTCCTATTTTTAACTGACAAATCCATTTGTTCTCTAGGCTTTCTTAACTTGTTAATCTCACTCCAAAACTTTTTCTTATTTTCAACAAAATTTGTTGATAACATCTCACCCACTCTCTCATTTGCTCTCTTTTTACATTGCTTTAATAGTTCTTGGTCTTATTAATTTTCCTTTTATATCCATGGGGAAGTGGAATAAGAATCTTTCCTCCGTAAGCCATGCGTGTTGTAAAAGTCAACTAAAATCCCGGGAACAATGGGCTAGTAACCCCTTTTCCTGTAAAGATTACTAAAAAGAATAAGAAGAAGAAAATTGTCATTATTTTTATACCATACATTAATTATTCAGCAATAAAATATCTAGCACAGCCTCTTCCTAAAGATGCTAGATAATTAATAATCTACTACATTAATGAAAGACAATTATACACTTCTTTATGAAGGAAATTAATACGACCAATAGAAAACGAAAATATTCATAACATAATGGCAATAGAGCATTTGATACACGAGGTGGTAGGAACATAACCTGTAAATACTAGTGTTAACAGGAAAATCATCAGATTACATAATAAAACTTCAAATCTGTGATGAAATGATTGCATTATACAAGATATACATATAGTACTGGTTTTAATTTAACATGCATTTTATTCTACAAATGACAGGCAAGTGTTTTATTATACTGTATCAAAACCATAAAGGCTGAAAATGTGAAACTTGCATCGGAAGGGTACTGCAAGATTTTTTAATGACATTTCTTCATGTCACTGATTCCACACACTGCTCTATAGGCGAGCAAGGGAAAGCAAGTTAATTTAAAACAAATGTTTTCAGGGAAAGCATTATTCTTATAATTCATTTTCCCATTTGTTTCCTTATCATCTGCTGCATTTGCTGCTGAAGCATACCAATGCTTTCTCGTTTGGCATCTGCATCCTTTTCTAATTTGTCCATTGTATTGTCGTGGCGTTTACTGAAAAATAATTGTCATACATCAGAAGCTGTGAATATAACTGGAAACAATAAGGCTTTTACAACTTTTTCTTCTGCATGCACAAGTTAAAAGGTAGCTGACGGCAAAAGCCCACAAGCAGAAATAAAGAATACTTTTAATACAATGTTTCACCTAAGGCTGCGCTTCAACAAGTATACAGGAACAAGCATGAATGTTTTAGTAAAGGGATTCTTTGCTATCAGTGTCTTTATAGTTGAAAGTTTAGGTTCATCATTATAGTGATAACTAACAAAAGATTAAATTATATTTAATGTATGCGATATGTTAATTAGAACTAAAAAAAAATTTTTGAACAAAAATTTTTTATATATTAGATATTAAATTTCATGTAAAGTTTAGTACATATCAAATATTTACATTTCTTGTGTGATGTATTCAACTCTCTTGTTGACATTCTGTCGAGCCTCTTCTAAATCTTGGCGAATGAGGGCTGGCCCAATCAACTTGAAGACCACACTTTCATCATCTATCAAATCCAGTTCCTGTAAGGAAGTTCACTAAGTTCATATAATCAATAACATTCATTTGTAATGCACTCTCAAATTTAAATGAATATATCCTTAAATAAAGCTACAGTATTTTCTAACAACTTTAGCTTAGGAATGACAGCATGAAATAATGTATAATATGTACACATCACTACTACATAACTCGTGACAAACTGGTAAGCAGCCTTTAAGAATTTTATATATTTTTTAATTTTATTCAATTCATAATTTTATGAACAGAATAAAAGTTTGATCACTGAGACTACTACAATAACTATTGAACATTTAACCATGTAGAACAGTTTCTCAAGTGGTGAGATTCCACTGTCTACCATTTTTGTGCACAGCCAACATATTCCTGCAATAAAGGAATAGGAAACTGAGACAGAAGCCCTTCTTTTCTATCATCACTAAAGGCTCTGTGCCTCTTCATCCCAGTCAAATTATACAATCAAGTAATAATGACATGTACCTTATTCTCATCAACCAAGATGCAGAGTGAATTAGAATTTAAACATTGATAGTACTGTATCATAATAATAATAATATTCACTGGTGCACAGAGATGAGGGAGAGCACATCAAAAGAAATTCAAGAAGCAGAAATAAAATACAAGGCATAATTAGGTGGAAAGGTGAAGAAGCATAACACTCAAAGTTGGTTTAACTTAAACTGAACTGGCATTAAATGTGTAGCTTTCAGAGAAGAATACTAACAGAAGACTGAACTGGCATTAAATGTGTTGTCTTCTGAGAAGAAAACTGACAAAGTAAATATAATAGGAACACGAAGAAATAGTAAATGTGACCCCTTGTAAACATAGCAAGCCTGTACTTAAAATTATGTTCATGTCAGCAACTATGAGCAATTCTGGTGCAGCCAATGAGCAGCTTCTAGAAAACAGTATCCCACAATCAACAGCTATGAAGTGAAAACTGCCAAAACAGATTATTTATCATTAGTACATAATAACAGTTTGTCAATGGCCTCTTGAATGTTGTGTCAGTACCACGAAAAAGAAAAAAAGACAATTCCTTGTGAAAGTATGTAGGAGGAATCTGCAAGTTTACAAATGAAATGCACAACTGGAGGCCTCAGTAAAAGACAGCCATTTTATGTTGACTATGCATCAAAGTCTGCATTGACAGTTTGCAATGCAGTGAGATGGGCATATAAATATGTTGGAAAAATATAGCTGACTGGTGCACTTACCTTTGAAAGACTTGATTATTAAACAGAAGTATACCCTATCTGAGCAAAGGCTTTAGGAGCTATTAGTATGCACAGTAGTAGCACCAGAGGAATGGAGATCATTCATAGCTATTGAATAAAAAAGGTTTCCAGTAAGGACAAAACTAGGACCCATTAACTGTCAAAAGACTAGAATCAGGAGAAAGGTGTAAGGAGCAGTGTGTATACCATTTACTGAGATAACTCCAAGCCATGACATTGTGCAACATACTTTGAACCAATGCCTGGTGTAAATATTTTGTAAAGAACATGTTGCACACATGCAGTGTATGAGGCATCAGAGTAAGGATCAACAAATTGCAAACAAAAGACAACAGAACATTAAAAAGTTTATCAACTAAAAGAGGATCAGAAGTGATAAACTGGTGGCAAAGGATGAGATATAACAAGGGTCTTGTATTTTGAAAAATTTACAACCACTTAGAGACATTGATATGGTACTAGCAGAAGAAATAATCAAGCGAAGAGAAGGGATTATTATACTCACAGAAAGTGTTAAACCTGTATAGGTCATTAAGCATTACACAAAAAAGGCAAAGATAATAAGAGCTTGTCAAAAAACTTTTGAAGACGTGTTTATTTAGGCTGAGAACTTGGCCTCGAGCCTAATGAAGCTCCATTCCTAAAAAGACCCATGAAATTTCAGGAAGATGCAAGGTACTTTATACTGGCCAAGAGGCAAACAAAATATTGTAGATGATTCTGATTTGTTGTCAGACAAAAAAGAGATACACCTACTTAGAAAGGAACCAAGATAGGGTTTTCGAACAAATTTTGCTCCTCCCACTTAATATTTAATGAGTAAAGAAAAACAGTAGCATGGACAGTCTGGTGTGGATAGTGTGAATAATGTGCATGGTAGGAGATTCAGTGAGAGAGAGAGCAGTCAAAGGGATTATGACAGTTACCATAGGGAATGCAATGTGGTCATCTCAAATGAAGAGAAGTACACCTGTATTGGGTAACCCCTGTGGTTTGTACTGTTGTATGATTAATTCAAATGCAACAAGTAATAGTCCCAATGGTTTTGTAGAGTATTTCAATCTCAACTGCTTGATATGTAATACTTTTTTAGTTCAACAATTTTATTTACTGCATAAGAACCAGAAATTTACTTGTCTTCCTATTTTTCATTTATATTAACGACAAGCTCACAAAAAAAAAGGAAATAAAAAGTCCTAACCAGTCTTAGCTCTAAGGCATTACTCAAGAAATCGTAATCGTAATCGTATGGTTTATTTGCAATCGTGTCATTACGATTTCTTGAGTCATGTTGACGGCAGTGAAGGGACTTGAGCTAGAGTTCGTCACGGCCACGCTAGCTGGAGATTCGTCTGTAAAAACTTGCATTTGTGGTCACAGAGGTGCCTGTGCTAACTTTCCTATGGTGTAGAAATATACCTAGTTGGATGAATCTTATTGTGGCTAGCTGGTCTAGTGGCTAACGCGACGGGCTGGAGTTTTGAGACTCTATGACCGCGGGTTCAATCCAGGCCGGGGGTATGGTTTCTCTAAGGCATTTCCTACATCATGTATGGACCTTTAAATCAATGGTTTATTGAACATTTACTCTACATTCTTTTCTCACCTCTTGAACTACTTTGTTTTCATTTAGCTGTCCATCAAGCTGAGACCTCAAGTTGGTAGTTTTGGATAAATCTGAAAAGATATATAGTGTTATGATACGAGGAAAATGCAGGTTTGTAACCTGAAAAGATATACTATAGTGTTATTTATGTGATACAAGGAAAATGCAGGTTTGTATGACAATCAGGAATTTAAAGTGGTATTAATTTCACTGAACTTTCCAGTTCAATACATAATGAGGAATTACATAACATGCAACACCTGAGTATCTTTATATGAAGACACTTCATAAACCAGTAAGTTTTACAATTAAATAGAGATGATACACAAAGACAATGGAACATTAGGTATATAACCAATATTTCAGCCTAGAAGCTGGTATTTAATAATAATAGTAATAATAATTGTTTATTTCTAAAAAATATATGATACAACTGATACAGACCTAACTGACATTATTGATATACTTTATATTAAGTCTGCTTGGCTGCAGAGCACTCGCCTCACACTGACTGTCTGTGGTTCAATACCCAGTATGGGTAGATATGTTGGTCATGTTTCTTTACACCTGCTGTCACTGTTCATCTAAAAGTAAGTAGGTACCTGGGTGCTAGTTGACTGGTGTGAGTCACATCTTGGGGAGACAAGATTAAAAAAAAAAATGGAAATATAAGACAGTCCTCGATGATACACTGATTTTCTTGAATTATCCTAGGTAGCTAACCTTCCTGGTTTATAAATCTGAACATATCTTTTCTTATTTTATGCAGAGCATTTCAGGCAGCTAAAGTTAATCTTGTCCCCTAGGATGCAACCCACATGTTGGCTAACACCCAGGTACCTACTTACTGCTAGGTGAATAGGGGCAGCAGAGGCAAGGAAACATGCCCCAAGTTTCCACCCAAGTCAGGGATCAATCTCAGACCTTCAGTGTGTGAACTGAGGACACTACCAACCAAGCACCTTAGTAAGTTTACTTAGGTACATGTACACAAAATCACAGCTATACAAATTATCTAGGAAAACCCAAAAAGAGTCAAAGTTAGCAAGACATGTTGCATATCTGTCTAATTCCTCATTATCACTGATGTCAGCTATGCCTGTACACATAATAATAATAATAATAATAATAATAATAATAATAATAATAATAATAATAATAATAAATTATTATTATTATTGTATACCATTATTATAAATCATTAATGTTATTCCCAGATATTTTAACTTTATCTCTTTATAAACTAGGCCTATCTGTACTTTTTTTTTTTGTAGTCATATGTCTTGTCAATAAAATCTGGCATGTTTTTTGTAAATTTTTGGTATGCAGTTTGTAAATTATTATAATCAGTAGGAAGAGCTACACCCATGGGGGGTCACACAGTGCCTGGGAATGAGAAGACAGCTCCATTTCCCTGGATCAAGACTCCCTCACCGGCATCAAGGTGATATTTGTAAAAAAAAAAAAAAAAAAAAAAAAAAAAAAAAAAAAAAAAAAAGTCTGAAAATTGAACCAAGAGTTTATGTAAGTTTAGTATGATACAGGCACACATAAATAGTTACATAGATTATCATACATAGTAACATGTGTGTAAATTACTCAGAATAATCTCCAAAAAAGGACGAAGTGACTTTAAATTCAGACACACGGACTACCTGATCTTCCCCCTCCCCCCTCACACTATTTGATGAACATTTAACTCTGGCAGCAAGAAACACACCCAGGACAAACACATATACCTTTCTGGATCTTTTTATAGCTCTCCACCTCCTCTTCGAGTTTCTTTTGCAGCATCTCAGGACCCATGATGACTCCCTCACTGTGTTATGATGCGCACTACCACACTAACACATTTTCCTAATATGAACAATTCAAAAAAGCAATAGAACTCGCTTTTGCCACACCTGGTTTTTTTTATAATAAATAGCAGTAATAAGAGGTGGTTTTTGTGGTCATCACGACGTGTTTTAAATATGGATTTTTGAGAGATATTTTAATGTGAGGAGTAAAATAAAATTTGATATTGTCACACCTTGTTCTCACAAAAAAAATGGATTGATAAAAAGTTTTTATAATAAGTACGATATATTTTGGATGTGACTTTGAAAAGTGTTATAATTTGAGGAGCTCAATACTAATGTAAGATCTAAAGAATGTATATAATTTCAGGCAAACTTGACATATTTCGCATACTATGCCGTATTTATATAATACTTTCAGGTAAAGTGTGCTAATTAATGATTCAAGCTTTAACTCAATGCCAATTACAATTATAATTATATAAATCCATATACAACTTCATTTATTTGTAGCCCCTTTATTTTTACATACATAAAAATATTTTTTAAACCCTGCCGTATAAAAATTCATGAAAATTGTGTCTTTTTTTATTCATACTTCTCATAATATTCTATTGTATATATAACCTGTGAGGACAGCGTATATACGTGGTTGCCATGGTAACATCACTCCACCAGTGTAAACAAAACTGGTGTCAGGGGGAGGCTGTGAACACTAAATAACTGACAACCTTGACAACACTTGACGACTCCTGCAGTCATCACCAGGAGAAGAAACTTCAAGGTGAAGTGTGTGTATCCTGAAGAAGGAGACCATCTACTAATATTATTGTTATAAATAAGACACGTGGAACGTCTGGGTATCTTCACCCCGTCAAGGGAGGTTCCTTGTTGCCGGTGAGGGGCTCTTGATCCAGGGAACTAGATTTTGCCTCCCCTTCCTTGGATCGAACCTGGATGCCTCCCATTTCTCAGGTGCTATATGGCCCTTATAGGTTTAGTTTCCCCCCGTGAAAATTAAAAAAAAGTGGGTCTTCTATTGGCATTTTTCAACATATATCTAACTTAACACTAATCAAACTTAACCTATAAATTGGCTGCTACCTGATTGCCATATGAATAGTCTTTAATAGCCTTTAGCAGGAAGAAAAGAAACCCAGTAGCAATCGGTGAGGAGGCGAAGCCAGGAGCTGTCACTCAACCCCTGCAACCACAAATAGCGAAGCCAGGAGCTGTGACTCAACCCCTGCAACCACAAATAGCGAAGCCAGGAGCTGTGACTCAACCCCTGCAACCACAAATAGCGAAGCCAGGAGCTGTGACTCAACCCCTGCAACCACAAATAGTGAAGCCAGGAGCTGTGACTCAACCCCTGCAACCACAAATAGCGAAGCCAGGAGCTGTGACTCAACCCCTGCAACCACAAATAGCGAAGCCAGGAGCTGTGACTCAACCCCTGCAACCACAAATAGCAAAGCCAGGAGCTGTGACTCAACCCCTGCAACCACAAATAGGTGAGTACTGATCATTCCCACTGCCAGGAGAGTAGACACTGCCATTAGGTATACTGGTGACACATCTTTTTTCCATTGACACTTGGTGGACACCCAACATTGTCCTTCTACTGTCCATTGTGTTAAGTAAAGGGACACAAGTACAACTAATGTGACATTTTACTGTTGCAATGTTTCACTCTCCAGGAGCTCTGTCAAGCCATTACAGCTGTAATGGCTTGACAAAGCTCCTGGAGAGCGAAACGTTGCCACAGTAAAATGTCACATTAGTTGCATTTGTGTCCTTTTTACCTAACATATTGTTGGTAATTCTAAAAAAAATACACTTTCCATTCTTTTGACCCAGGTGTTATTCTGAGCTGACAGTTCATGTGCTTTGACGACGTGTCCTGTTTGTCAGAGAGCATGCTGTCAGAGAGCATGCTGTCAGAGAGTATGCTGTCAGAGTATGCTGTCAGAGAGTATGCTGTCAGAGTATGCTGTCAGAGAGCATGCTGTCAGATAGTATGCTGTCAGATAGTATGATGTCAGAGAGTATGCTGTCAGAGAGTATGCTGTCAGAGAGTATGCTGTCAGAGAGTATGCTGTCAAGAGAGTATGCTGTCAGAGAATATGCTGTCAGAGAGTATGCTGTCAAGAGAGTATGCTGTCAAGAGAGTATGCTGTCAGAGAGTATGCTGTCAGAGAGCATGCTGTCAAGAGAGTATGCTGTCAGAGAGTATGCTGTCAGAGAGCATGCTGTCAGAGAGTATGCTGTCAGAGAGCATGCTGTCAGAGAGTATGCTATCAGAGAGCATACTGTCAGAGAGTATGCTGTCAGAGAGTATGCTGTCAGAGAGCATGCTGTCAGAGAGTATGCTGTCAGAGAGCATGCTGTCAGAGAGCATGCTGTCAGAGAGCATGCTGTCAGAGAGCATGCTGTCAGAGAGCATACTGTCAGAGAGTATGCTGTCAGAGAGTAAGCTGTCAGAGAGTATGCTGTCAGAGAGTATGCTGTCAGAGAGCATACTGTCAGAGAGTATGCTGTCAGAGAGCATACTGTCAGAGAGCATACTGTCAGAGAGTGAGCTGTCAGAGAGTATGCTGTCAGAGAGTATGCTGTCAGAGAGTATGCTGTCAGAGAGTATGCTGTCAGAGAGTATGCTGTCAGAGAGCATGCTGTTTTAATTTTTGATCACCCTCCTTGACAGATTCCCCTCGTATGATTTTTAACTAAAACATGTTTTTCCCTTTATGCTCATCCTCGACATTTCTGATTTCTTTTCCTTGTACTGTTCATTTATCCTTTGCCATGCAACACTTAAGGACCCATACAAGATTATTATAATAATTTTGGTTATGGTTATTTTCGTTAGTTTAGGTTATGTTTAAATTAACGTGATAATTTGAAAAATCTTTCATTGATTTTTTAAATAAAGTTTACCTAATGTAAATAAAGGATTCGTGGAAAAATATAGTGATTTTTTCCTTGAGTATATTTGAATATTCTACTTCTCTTTTCGCCATCCAGTGGCTGGCTGGATGGCGAAACGTCTACGGTGGGGAACCCCGGGTGTTGTGCATGTGTCATTTCATCCTGTCGGTATTATATACAATTCTTGTACTACTACTACTACCACTACTACTACCTCCACCTCTTCCTGCCTATATATAGCCGTCCTGCTCCACCTCTGTTAGTGTGACTTTGTCAATGGTCCAAGTCGGACCGAAATGTCGTCGTAAGCTTCTGTCTTTTATGTGCGGGTTATTTGTGTATTGTGTATTCTACTTCTCTGACTACCCCATCTTTTATACATACATGTACTTATATATATTTACTTTATTATGCAAAACAGTACTTGTTTTTTTAATTAATCTTAAATTATTACAGATACTGTATTGTAAGTCTAAGGTTAAGACTCCTATTTTATTGTTTAAACTTTTCAGCCAAAATTTCACTTTATATTCCTCCACATTTCACAGGGAAGATCATTACACAAAATTATTCACTAGAAAATAGTACTGTACTGATAACTTATCTCAGTATTGAGCTACAGTATGAGTAACTAGGAATAATTACAGATTCAGTTTGAAATATATTGATCTGAAATTGATAAAGGTTTAGAAACTAAATACCCAGGGTGGTGGGAAATTATAATTGATCATATTTTTGCACGGGCCAAATTTCATTGTGGATTATCAAATGTAAACTTAAGCTTAATTTTATTTTTCATTAATTATTATTATTACACATGTAATTACAATGCACAATGAAATATTTTAATGCAAATTTTTACTGTATTGTACTTTATTTATGTGCAATAAGATTACAGTAAACAGATGATATCACAATATGCAGAATAACCAATGTGTAAAAATAGTGAAATTCCAAGCACTTTTGTGATTTGTCACATTATCAAGGAACTAGTTTCTTGATAATGTGAGAAATCATGAAAGCACTTGGAATTTCACTTTTTTCACAGTGGTTAGTCTGCACTCTATATATACAGTGCTACAGTACTTTGACAATTTTCTTTAAAGGTCACTTTACATGATCCTGAAAAATGGGTGACATGGGAGAATATTATCATCAGATATCTGAAATTCAGAAAGCTGTAAGAGAAAGGTATGCTGAATTGTTCTTAATTAAAACTTTATTAGCTATTAAAATCTGAAAATTACGGTAAAATTATTTAATAAATATTTTAACTGTGAAGATATAGTGGTAATAATCTTTCTTCACTTATTACCCTGTCTTTTTCAGCAGTGCTTTGGTAATTTTATTTTAAGTTTACTTAATACCATTCATCACTGTATTAGAGTAATATTAGTTAGATCACTGATTACTGTTATTCTGTTTCAGAAAATACTGCTGTTATATCATGTTTTCTTCCCTTTCAGGGAAATACATCGCCTTCAGCTAGAGAAGCAAATTCTGATGAAGACTCACAAAAGGAACAAAAGGTAACTTCAAGTTTATTAGAAAAAAATGTTTGTATAAAATAAATTGCTCAATTAGAGCATCATATTGAAGTACTGTACAAGTTATGATGCTGTCTACGATGCTCTTATTTTCAAGGGAGGTTCTTTGATGCTGGTGAGGAGCTTTTGATCCAAGGAATTGGACCTGATCTCTCATTCCTTCAATGAAACCTTATTGCTTCTCATTCCCACAGGCACTGGATGACCCTTATAGATTTAGAGCTCCCCTATGAATATGATAATAATTCTCCAGTGCCATGACATGTTTGCTTTGTCCACCCTCCTTTATGATGGCCTCACCTTTGCTGCTAACATTATCATTTTCTGACTGTGGTTTGCTTCATAAGCTATAATCATCAGCCTTTCAGATGCTCTTCACTTAACACCTTTGCCTCAGTGCCCTCTCATCCCTCTCCCCCCCCCATCTGACATGAGGTGCTGTATGACCCATATAGGTTTAGTTCTTTCCATGAATATAATAATAATAATACTGATTTCATATTAGGTCTTATTAGACTTAGTTCACCTTTCAGGAGGGTGCCTTGATGTTGGTGAAGGGATTTGATTCAAGGAACTAGATCTACCCTCTCCTTTATTGGATCAAACCTGATTACCTCTCATTCCCAGGTGCTGTATGACACCTACAGTTTTAGTGCTTCTCCACACATATATGTATACACTGTATATTGACTTCACTTATTCTTTCCCACCTAAATAAAATTAGAATAGGCTTGATAAATGTGGGAATTATGCATAACAACACTAAAGTAATTAATGCCTTCACATGAATCAGATATGAAGAACTGCAAGATAAAATCAAGGAGGTGCAGAAGGAACTCGTACAAGAAGAGCTCAAAGCAACACAGCGCTACCAGAGTCTGCTTGCTCAAGTTGATGCATTGAGAAGAGAACATGATTTGCTGGCTGCCCATACAGAGAGACTGAGACAAAAGAAGGTTCGTTGCAGTATAATTTTTAAAATGTATGACTGGGATTATTTGACACATTATAATACACTAGAACCCCTGTATCCGTGGATTTGGTTACCGCGGTTTCAGTTATCCATGGTTTACCATGTCCTGAAAATAACCCTTAATTTTGCTTAATAATGGCCCCAAAATGCAAAGGTAGTGATGCTTGCAGTTCTTCAAGGCCTAAGAGTGCTAATTCTTGACTTATGGCTTGTAATTTATTAATTAAACTTTATTATAGGTATGTATACCTGGAGTCTACCTAGAGGGTACTCTGGGGATCAATGCCCCCGTGGCCTGGTCCACAACCAGGCCTCCCCGATGGATCACAGCCTGGTCAACCAGGCTGTTACTGCTAGCCGCACATAGTCCAACGTACAAGCCACAGCCCGGCTGATCCAGCACTGACTAAGTATCTGTCCAGATCCTTCTTGCAGGCAGCCAGGGGCCTATTGGTGGGAGGCTGTTGAACTATCTTGGGCCCTGGACACTTATGGTGTCCAGGGCCCAGTGGCGCCCCTACTTTTCATTGGGGGTATTTTGCATTGCCTGCCCAGACTTTTACTTTTATAGGGAGTGATTTCTGTGTGCAGCTACGTGCACCATTCCTAGGATTTTCCAAGTGTAGATTATGATATATATCTCTCGCCTGCGTTCCAGCGAGTACAAGTCAAGTGCTTCTAAGCGTTCCCATTATTTAAGGTGTTTGATGGAACTTATATGTGCAGTAAAGGTTCTCTGTCCACTCTCTAGATCTGCAGTTTCACCTGCTTTGAACGGAAATGTTAATGTACAGCAGTATTCCAGCCTAGAAAGAACAAGTGATTTGAAAAGGATTATCATTGTCTTGGCATCTCTTGTTTTGAATTTTCTCATTATCCATCCTATCATTTTCTTTGCAGTTATGATCGTGGCACTGTTGTGATCCTTGAAAGTGAGATTCTCAGACATTACCACTCCAAGATCCCTCACATTATTTTTCCACTTTATTGTATAATCAGAGTTTCTAGTATACTTGCATTGAACATCATATTGTTTTCCATTGCCATTCAAAAATTTGGTTTCTATCTTCTTGGAGGTTAACCGTGTCCTCAATAGATGACAGTCTCATGCAGATCCTAGTATTGTCTGTAAAGGATGACATGGTGCTGTGGATTACATCTCTGTCTATGTCTGATATGAGGATGAGGAACAGGATGGGGGCGAGTACTGTGCCTTGTGGAAGAGAGCTTTTCACTATGGCAGCTTCCGATTTAACTCTGTTGACCACTACTCTTTGTGTTCGACTTTGCACATAATTTGTGCACTATTACGCCATTGATTAGAGGTGAATATAGTTTTTCAAGTTACACGTTTTATGTACTGTGCTTACAGTTGTTATTATCTGAATTTTAATACAGTGTATTAGCAGCATATCTAGAATGGCGATATTTGACTGCTATCTTCTTACAACAAACCGGCCGTATCCCACTGAGGCAGGGTGGCCCAAAAAGAAAAAGAAAAGTTTCTCTTTTTTAAATTTAATAATATATACAGGAGAAGGGGTTACTAGCCCCTTACTCTCAGCATTTTAGTCACCTCTTATGACATGCATGTCTTACAGAGGAAAAATTCTGTTTCTCTGGTACACATTTATAATAATAAAATTATCCCTTTAAGACTAAATCAAGTTTATCATTGAATATATGCTTCCGTCAACACTTCTCTTTGCTAAATAAAATGACTTTATTCTCTTTCAGCGACAGTATGAGATGCACATAGCCAATACTTACAGTGATCTTCAGTACAAAATACAAGGTGATAAGTACCATTATTTTCAAAACTCAGGTAAGGAGATTTGAATTATTTTTAAACCCTGTATCAAACTTTTTCATATACACTTTGCTGTATAAATAAATACAGCCTCTCCTCACTTAATGACGAAGTTCCATTCCTAAGACCACATCGGTAAATGAATTCATTGCTAAGTGAGGAGCATACTGTAATGGTAGTGAGTTTGTGTTAACCATCTTAGATATTGTTTTAATGTCACCTTTGCATTGTTTATAACATTTCTGGTATATTTTTAAACGTTTATACAGTAGTGTACTGTATGTGTATTATGAACAGAATAGAGGAAATCCACTCCAATATACATAGTCATATTTTTCAGTAAAAAGATAAATATTATAAAATGGATATACAGGTGCAATATGAAAAATTGTGATAACATAAGTGTTTGTTATTTGAACACTTGCACTCTTATTTATATTTTGTTACACATGCCTTCAAGAGCCTTCCAATTTTTTTATTTTTTATTTTAGTTGGAGCACCTGGAAGGAATGTTTCTCAGCAGCCCTACACTCCTGTCACTAGCCTACCTACCTCCCAACCAGTCATTGTTCTGCAGTCTCATATTTCTCCCATTACTTCATCTAGTTCATCCACCTCCAGTCAACAACCTACAAAGCCTCCAGGAAGTTATTTACCTCAAGTGTATATGAATTACCCAGCATATGAACAGCAGTTGTTGCACCCAAATGGAATTCACCTTCAAACTGTTGGTCAAAAGGAAACATCCATACGTTTCACAAGTCCACACACTGGAGAAAGAACTTATACTAATACTCCAGCTGCAGTGACAAGTGGAGCCACTAACTTATTTAATTCCTCTGCTCAGTATTGTCATTTGGGAAATATAAATGATCAATCAAATTCTGTTTCTGACATAATTGATACCACACCATCTGGAGATGTTAATCAACCTTTGAATGAAAGTCAGAATGCAGTTGTTGCACCACATGATTTTAATAGCTTTATTCCAGTAAGTCATGTGGAAACTAATCACTCTCTACATAATGTTTTCTCAGAAGTGCAGCCTTCACAAGATTTAGTTACTGGTGATGCAGAAAGTATTGCACTTCGAAATATCTCCATTCCTGATCACCTTACTACACAGGACTTACACAGTCAACAACTACATAATAATCCTCTCCAGAATCCTATTAGTAGAACACAGTGCAATCAAATGGGTAATAGAAGTCATGCACATTTACCAGAAAACCCAACCCTGCCATCTTCTATAAATTCACAATATGATTCATCTAAAATTCCTGCAGTGACAGCAATGCTAAGCTTACCAGAATCTGTTTCATCTCCCAAGTCTTTAACACATACTCAGTTTTTAGAAGCTAAACTATCTGAAGTTTCAGGTCATGGATCTGTTATGAAGAATGATGAAATTTTGCATCAAACTCCCATGCAAACAACCAATGAGAGTGAATATAATTTATGTGAAGTTCAGATTTCAGGAAGAAACACCATTGAGAAAGCATCCACTCACTCTGTGCTGGAAAATGTCAAAGAAAATCAAAATGCAAATATTGATGCCAAAGAGGAGGAAGCATCAGTTGAGCAACAACTGTCTAATGCCCTAAATAATCAACCATTGTTACTAAATTCCAACTTAAGCACCAGTGACTTAAATGGAGAGGAGCAAACTTCAGAAAATGAAAAGGAAAATGTAGATATGTCTGCAAGTGGTATTATTATTGACAGTGAAAAAAAATTAACTGACTCAACTGCGAATTCCTTGGGAGATAAATGTTTTGCAGAAACTTTGAATATAAACAAAGAAAACAGATATCAGAGAATAAGTAATGAATCATTGCCTGCCTGTGATGGTGGTGAATTGCCTGCACATTCAACCAATGATAACACCAATAAATCACATGTCACCAAAGATGCTCAGTCTGCTTTACCAAGCAAGGAAACCTGCCAAGTAAACCTCATCTCTTCTGACGCCATAACTAACAACAATAATATAGTAACAGCATCACAGAAAAAGCATTGTGACACTGCTTTAACAGCATCCATGGACTCGACAGTAATGAAAGCTGATGTAGACGCACCACAGTCATCTGTAGTTCACATAAAAGAAGAACCAAGTAATCTTATAAGAGAAGATGAATTAAAAAAGACATCACATCAGTCTGTTGAAAGTAAATCAAGTTCTTCAGAATTAACCTCTCCAGAAAAAATAGATCAACATTCTCACAGAGAAAGAAATAATATTCACAACACCAATGAAAATGAATCTGGAATAGCAGAAGCCTTGCATTTAAAAGTGTCAGCAGAGAATCAAGAGGAGGAGGAGGATTCAGATTTCTTTGATCGTGATGTAGTAGTTACAGGTGAGGCAATTGTACTGTATATCCTCTTTCATCACTGTGCTTTTTACTGTATATCATCCTTAAAAGGGGGAAGGGTGCCCAAATGCTAGTAAAGGGCTCTTGATCCAAGAAAGTAGAGCTACCCCTCTCCTTGGATCAAGCCGGCAATGCAGTTCAACTTGTATAAACCATACATAACATCTATAATTATTCATTATTTGTATAATTACTGGTAATTAATTCCATAAATAATAGATTATATAGTGTGTTGCTTATTTTAAGTATATTGTATGAGGATTTCTTCAGTGTTGCAATTTTTTTATGCTTTTTAGCTGAATTGACAGTAAAATAAAACTATAAATTCTAGCATAATAATTAAAAGGTTGAGTAATAATTCTGTCTTTAAATCCATGCGCTAATATTAACAGCTACAGCAGCATACAGAAGTCTGGTAGGGAACACACTAGGTGACGCAGCAGCTTCACTGGGCACAGAGAGTGAAAGTGACGAAGTTGAAGGACAGATGTCTTCTTTTGTTTCTAAGCAGCAAACTCAGTCAGCAAGGTAATTTTAAATTGCTTAGTTTATACTAGTTTTTTGAAATAGATTTAGTGAGCGTGATTTTCTTTCCTTGTTATTTTATTTATTAACACTGTCAAGTTATCTCTTGCCTCGTTCCATTCTTTTATGGAATCTTCTCGATGGGCGTTTTAGTATGTCAGGTCACTGCTCAGCAAGGTAGGGTCACCCAAAGAAAATGCACATTCACTGTCACTTTCTCATTAGCTTTCCTAATGAACTACAGTATTTCTGCTTGACTTGTAAATGCTTTCATAGAACTGTATTACTTCCCACCTTCAAGACTCAAGTTTGGTTTACCAGTTTCACTGAATCCCTTCATATTTATTCATTTATGTGAAATGCTAAATTCATGTGGCTCATTCAGTGCAAAGTGGTGAAGGCTCAATCCTTTATCCACTAATCGGTAGACAGAAATTTTACTCTAATTACCAGGATTTTGCCTGAAGTCTTTCATAAATACTGTATTATCATGTATATTTTTAACATTATGTTAGATCCTGAAGACCTCTTGCCTCTACCTACTTCTAACCTTTCCTAAAGTGTACTTTGCACTCCTTCCATCCACCCCAAATTTGTACACCCTCTAAATCAGTTGACATGTACGGTACAGTATAGTACTGTGTATGTATATGCTTCTCATTCTCCAGGTACTTTATGACCCTTATGGGTTTAGTGCTGCTCCCTGGTTAAAAAAAAATCAGCAAACTGAACAAGTGATAAATAAAAAAGAGCAAAAAGGTGAAACATTAAGAATACAACAAATCAATTTATAATTATTTTGTATATAATAGACAAATTACTAAATGGAAAAAGAAGAAAAACTTTGTTTCTTCTTTTTCGGGTCACCCTGCTTCAGTGGGAGACAGCTGTTGTGTTAAAAAAATAGACAAAGAGGAATGTACCAGAGTATAGTGGTTCCAACAATCTTATATGGGTGTGAAATGTGGGTTTTAAATATTGCAGTGAGGAGGAGGCTGGAAGCAGTAGAGATGTCATGTTAAGGGCAGTGTGTGTGGTGTGAATATTATTTAGAGAATTTGCAGCTTGGAGATTAGGATATGGTGTGGGGTTACCAAAAGTATTATTCAAAAGGCAGGGTAGTGGTTCTTGAGGTGGTTTGGAAATATAGAGAGGATGGAACAAAGTAGGATACATGTAATTAGAAAAGGCATATAAATCAGGGGTAGAGGTATGTATGGGTAGTGGCCATTCCAGGAAGGGTTGGAGGGAATGGGTAAGGGAGTTATGAGTGCTAGAAGCCTGAACATCCATCAGGCATGTATGAGCATGTAAGATAGAGGTGAGTGGAGGAAAGTGGTTTTTTTATGTTTTGATTCAGGAAAACTGGTTAGCTGGACTTGAGTCCTGGAGGTAGGATGTATAGTGCCTACACTGAAGGAGTAGCAGGAGTATTGCAGTTCAGAGGGTTATTCAAACTGTGAAGTTGGCACGCTTCTGGCAAGACGACAATTGAATGAATGATGGTGAAAGTGTTTCTTCTTTTCATGTTGCTCTATCTTGGTGAGAGATGGCTGATGAGTTAAAAAAATAAAGTGTGGATTTAGTTATCTTAAAGTAAAAAAAAAAAAATATAGGCGAGGTGTCAAGCTCTTTTCCTAGGGTGTGGAGTAAGGCATTTAAGTGTTGCTACCAAATAGTGTTGGGTTGTGACCCCTGGATAGGGTAAGGGCTTCAGCTGTTCCCTAAAAGAGACAACTACCCTCTACAACTGTTAAGGGTACTAAACCATCTCCTGTACCTGACTACCCTTCATATAAGGATTAAAGGGTGCAAGGCAGTCTTCCCAAGGAATCCCCAAAATCCTGTGATTACTAGTTGGGGGACCAAGTTATTGGCCCTCTATGGGTGAACACACCTCATGCATACCCTCCAAGAAAGTTGGGACTGAAAATCTTAGTCATCCTTCTGGTGCTCCCACTCTTTTTCTCATCTGATATTACTGAAAGATACAGTCATTCTTTAATAAAAAAAAAGTTAATTCCAGAATTGTATTAAAGGATAACATGGATTTTTAGAATATAAATATGCTGTCAGAGAGTCACCACCAATGGGAAATACACAGTATTGCAATAATAAATTTTCTTCTCCCATAGCAGAGTTTACACAATTCTCCAAATATTTTATACAAAGATTAAACACATTGAACTTTAAAAATTATAATTGTGGTAAATTTCATTGAATATTTATTGTTGGATCCTAAATGTCATGCATAAGCATATTGTGGCATTGTTAATATGGATACATTGTTTTGTTCATGTCAAGTAACAGCTTTACTATATAATCTCCACAAATGCTGACACACATGGAACATGAGGTGGCAAGAAGAGCTCACTCGAGTGGAGTAAGTGACTGGTTATGGGCGACTTCAACCACATGGAGATTGATTGGGAAAACCTGGAGCCACATGGGAGTCCCGAAACATGGAGAGCCAAGATGATGGATGTGGTACTGGTAAACCTCATGCACCAACATGTTAGGGACTCTACCAGAGAGAGAGGGGAGGATGAACCAGCAAGACTGGATCCTGTGTTCACCCTGAGTAGCTCAGACATTGAGGACATCACATATGAAAGGCCCCTTGGAGCTAGTGACCACATGGTTCTGAGCTTTGAGTACATCATAGAGCTACAAGTGGAGAGGGTAACAGAAGTAGAAAGGGTAAAGCCAAACTATAAAAGGGGGGACTACACAGGTATGAGGACCTTCCTGCAGGAGGTTCAGTGGGAAAGAGAGTTGGTAGAAAAGTCAGTAAACGAAATGATGGACTATGTAACAACAGAATGCAAGGAGGCAGAGGAAAGGTTTGTTCCCAAGGGTAACAGAAATGATGGAAACACCAGAACGAGCCCTTGGTTTACCAGAAGGTGTAGGGATGCAAAAGCTAAATGTGCTAGAGAATATAAAAAGTACAGAAGGCAAAGGACTCAGGAAAATAAAGAGATTAGTCAATCAGTCAGAAACGAGCATGCACAGATGAGGAGGGAGGCCCAGCGGCAGTACAAAAACGACATAGCATGGAAAGTCAAGTCTGACCCAAAGCTGCTTTACAGCCACATCAGGAGGAAGACAACAGTCAAGGACCAGGTAATCAGGCTGAGGAAAGAAGGTAGGGAGCTCACAAGAAATAACAAAGAAGTATGTGAGGAGCTCAACATAAGATTTTGTGAACTATTTACAGTGGGGGCTGAAGGGACACTGGGAAGACAAAACAGTGGGGTACACCAACAAGGGATATACCAACAAGTGTTGGATGAAATACACACAACTGAAGAAGAGTGAAGAAGCTCCTAAGTGACTTTGATACCTCAAAGGCGGTGGGACCGGACAACATCTCTCCGTGGGTCCTTAGAGAGGGAGCAGAGCCACTAACCACAATCTTCAACGCATCCCTTGAAACTGGACAACTACCTGAGGTATGGAAGACGGCAAATGTAGTACCCATATTTAAAAAAGGAGACAGAAAAGAGGCACTAAACTATAGACCAGTGTCACTGACGTGTATAGTATGCAAAGTAATGGAGAAGATTATCAGGAGGAGAGTGGTGGAGCACCTGGAATGGAACAAGAGTATAAATGCCAACCAGCATGGATTCATGGAAGGCAAATCCTGTGTCACAAACCTACTAAAAGTTTTATGACAAGGTAGCTGAAGTAAGACATGAGAGGGAGGGGTGGGTTGATTGCATTTTCTTGGACTGCAACAAGGCCTTTGACAAAGTTCCTCACAAGAGATTAGTACAGAAGCTAGAGGATCAGGCACATATAACAGGAAGGGCACTGCAATGGATCAGAGAATACCTAACAGGGAGGCAACAGCGAGTCATGGTCCGTGATGAGGTATCACAGTAGGCGCCTGTGACGAGCGGGGTCCCACAGGGGTCAGTCCTGGGACCAGTGCTATTCTTGGTACATGTGAACGACATGATGGAAAGGATAGACTCAGAAGTGTCCCTGTTTGCAGATGATGTGAAGTTAAAGAGGAGAATTAAATCAGATGTGGACCAGACAGGTCTACAAAGAGACCTGGACAGGCTGGATGCATGGTCCAGCAACTGGCTCCTAGAATTTAACCCAATCAGATGCAAAGTCATGAAGATCGGAGAAGGGCAAAGAAGACCGCAGACAGGGTATAGGCTAGGCGGCCAAAGACTGCAAACCTCACTCAGGGAGAAAGATCTAGGGGCGAGTATAATACCGAGTATGTCACCAGAAGCACACATTAACCAGATAACTGCTGCGGCATATGGGCGCCTGGCAAACCTGAGAATAGCATTCCAGTACCTCAGGAATCGTTCAAGACTATACACTGTGTACGTCAGGCCCATACTGAAGTACACAGCACCAGTTTGGAACCCATACCTGTAAATGAACGGTTCAGAGAAACGACATGTTGATAAATTAGACACATGTGCAACTCTTGGGTATCTTTATTGAGGAAACGTTTCGCCATACAGTGGCTTCATCAGTCCATACGAAGGAGAAACGTGAAGAACAGGAGGAGAATGAGGTAATCAGTCCCTCAACCTTGAGTCGATGTGGTCAGTCCATCAATCTTTAATAGAATACAGCATATGTGCGGAGAAGTAGCTTATATACCATAGGCAGGAGAGGTGCAGCAGTCGTAGGTGGTGTCACATTTGTCCAGTGTAGAAGTAGGTCGTGCCCAAGGGTTAGGCAAGCGAAGAATTCCCAAGTATTAAGATCCCAAGTGTCTGACAGGATTGTAGATGAATGGTTGAGGGACTGATTACCTCATTCTCCTCCTGTTCTTCACATTTCTCCTTTGTATAGACTGATGAAGCCACTGTGTGGCAAAATGTTTCCTCAATAAAGTTACCCAAGAATTGTACATGTGTCTAATTCATCAACTCACACCTGGTCAAACATGTCAAGAAATTAGAGAAAGTGTAAAGGTTTGCAACAAGGCTGGTTCCAGAGCTAAGGGAAATGTCCTACGAAGAAAGGTTAAGGGAAATCGGTGTGATGACACTGGAGGACAGGAGGGTTAGGGGAGACATGATAACATACAAAATACTGCATGGAATAGACAAGGTGGACAGAGACAGAATATTCCAGAGAGGGGACACAGAAACAAGGAGTCACAATTGGAAGTTGAAGACCCAGATGAGTCAAAGGGATGTTAGGAAGTATTTCTTCAGTCATAGAGTAGTCAGGAAGTGGAAGAGCTTAGCAAGTGAGGTAGTGGAGGCAGGAACCATACATAGCTTTAAGATGAGGTATGATAAAGCTCATGGAGCAGGGTGAATACAATTAGGTGAGTACATACACATACTATTTTTTTTTTAACATGTCGGCCATCTCCCACCAAGGCAGGGTGACCCAAAAAGAAAGAAAATCCCCAAATTATTATTATTATTATTATAATCAAGGGGGAAGCGCTAAACCCGGAGGATTATACAGCACCTGGGGGGGGGGATGTGGAAGGCATTTAGGCTTAATTTGGGGAACTGGAGCACAGATCCAATTCCCCAAAAAGAAAATACTTTCATCATCATTCAACACTTTCACCTCACTCACACATAAGCACTGTTTTTGCAGAGGTGCTCAGAATACAACAGTTTAGAAGTACAGTGTATATACGTATAAAGATACACAAAATATCCCTCCATACTGCCAATATCCCAAACTCCTCCTTTAAAGTGCAGGTATTGTACTTCCCATTTCCAGGACTCAAGCCCAGCTGTATAAAATAACCGGTTTCCCTGAATCCCTTCACTAAATATTACCCTGCTCACACTCCAACAGCTTGTCAGGTCCCAAATACCATTCGTCTCCATTCACTCCTATCTAACATGCTCATGCACGCTTGCTGGAAGTCCAAGCCCCTCACCCACAAAACCTCCTTTACCCCCTCCCTCCAGCCTTTTTGAGGACGACCCCTACCCCACCTTCCTTCCCCTACAGATTTATATGCTCTCCATGTCATTCTACTTTGATCCATTCTCTCTAAATGACCAAACCACCTCAACAACCCCTCTTCAGCCCTCTGACTAATACTTTTATTAACTCCACACTTTCTCCTAATTTCCACACTCCGAATTTTCTGCATAATATTTGCATCACACATTGCCCTTAGACAGGACATCTCCACTGCCTCCAACCGCCTCCTCGCTGCAACATTTACAACCCAAGCTTCACACCCATATAAGAGTGTTGGTACTACTATACTTTCATACATTCCCTTCTTTGCCTCCATAGATAACATTTTTTGTCTCCACATATACCTCTATGATTAACCTCATCCTTCATAAATCCATCCGCTGACACGTCAACGCCCAAATATCTGAAAACGTTCACTTCTTCTACACTCCTCCTCCCCAATTTGATATCCAATTTTTCTTTATCTAAATCATTTGATACCCTCATCACCTTACTCTTTTCTATGTTCACTTTCAACTTTCTACCTTTACACACACTCCCAAATTTGTCCACTAACCTTTGCAGCTTTTCTTTAGAATCTCCAATAAGCACAGTATAATTGGCAAAAAAGTAACTGTGTCACTTCCTATTTTGTATTTGATTCCCCATAATTTAATCCCACCCCTCTCCAAACACCCTAGCATTTACTTCTTTTACAACCTTATCTATGAATATGTTAAACAACCATGGTGACATTACACATCCCTGTCTAAGAACTACTTTTACCAGGAAGTAGTCTCCCTCTCTTCTACACACTCTAACCTGAGCCTCACTATCCTCATAAAAAGTCTTTACAGCATTTAGTAACTTACTACCTATTCCATATACAGTGGACCCCCGCTTAACGATCACCTCCCAATGCGACCAATTATGTAAGTGTATTTATGTAAGTGCGTTTGTACGTGTATGTTTGGGGGTCTGAAATGGACTAATCTACTTCACAATATTCCTTATGGGAACAAATTCGGTCAGTACTGGCACCTGAACGTACTTCTGGAATGAAAAAATATCGTTAACCGGGGGTCCACTGTACTTGCAACATCTGCCACATTGCTCCCCTATCCACTCCATCATATGCCTTTTCTAAATCCATAAATGCAATAAAAACTTCCCTACATTTATCTAAATACTGTTCACATATATGCTTCAATGTAAACACTTGATCTACACATCCCCTACCCACTCTAAAACCTCCTTGCTCATCTGCAATTCTACATTCTGTCTTACCTCTAATTCTTTCAATAATAACCCTACCATGCACTTTTCCTGGTATACTCAGTAAACTTATTCCTCTATAATTTTTACAATCTCTTTATAAAGGGACTATACACACTATCTGCCAATCCCTAGGTACCTTCCCCTCTTTCATACATTTATTAAACAAAAATACCAACCACTCCAACACTACATCCCCCCCTGCTTTTAGCATTTCTGTCATGATCCCGTCAGTTCCAGCTGCTTTACCCCCTTTCATCCTGCGTAATGCCTCAAGCACCTCCCCCACACTCACATCCTGCTCTTCTTCACTCCTAAAAGATGCTATACCTCCCTGGCCAATGCATGAAAATACCGCCTCCCTTTCTTCGTCGACATTTAAAAGTTCCTCAAAATATTCCCTCCATCTCCCCATCTACTAACTCCCCTAAATAACAAAAAAGGCACAATACCATGACTGGAACAATACACAAATAACCCGCACATAAAAGAGAGAAGCTTACGACGACGTTTCGGTCCGACTTGGACCATTGACAAAGTCACACTGTGACTTTGTCAATGGTCCAAGTCGGACCGAAATGTCGTCGTAAGCTTCTCTCTTTTATGTGCGGGTTATTTGTGAACTAACTCCCCTACTCTGTTTTTAACTGACAAATCCATTCATTCCCTAGGCTTTCTTAACTTGTTTAACTCCAAAATTTTTTCTTATTTTAATTAAAATTTCTTGACAGTGCCTCTCCCACTCTATCATCTGCTCTCCTTTTGCACTCTCTCACCACTCTCTTCACCTTTCTTTTACTCTCTGTATACTCTGCTTGTCTTATAACACTTCTGCTTTGTAAAAACCTCTCATAAGCTACCTTTTTCTCTTTTATCACACCCTTTTCTTCATCATTCCACCAATCACTTCTCTTTCCTCCTGCACCCACCCTCCTATAACAAACTTCTGCCCCACATTCTAATACTGCATTTTTTAAAACTATTCCAACCCTCTTCAACCTCCCCACTACTCATACTTGCACTAGCCCACCTTTCTGCCAATAGTTGCTTATATCTCACCCGACCTTTCTCCTCCCTTAATTTATACACTTTCACCTCTCTCTCTCACTTGTTGTTGCCATTTTCCTCTTGTCCTATCTACCTCTTACTCTAACACTAGCTACAACTAAATAATGATCTGATATATCAGTTGCCCCTCTATAAACATGTACATCCTGGAGCCTACCCATCAACCTTTTATCCACCAATACATAATCTAACAAACTACTTTCATTACGTGCTATATCATACCTTGTATATTTATTTATCCTCTTTTTCATAAAATATGTATTACTTATTACCAAACCTCTTTCTACACATAGCTCAATTAAAGGCTTCCCATTTTCATTTACCCCTGGCACCCCAAATTTACCTACTATTCCCTCCACAACATTTTTACCCACTTTAGCATTGAAATCCCCAACACACATACATATATACATATTAAAATACATACATATTAAATAATTTATTTTCTTGCACCATTAATAGATCAACATTCAAGCCATTTGCATCCAGCATCCCATCTCTAAGGCCTCAACCACCAGAAACTGATACAGACAGCGTTGACAGTGTGGAGGCAGCCATACAAGCAGCATTGAAAAATAAAAAAGGTATGATTAATGTTTCCTATTTATCACAATCTTTATACTAAATGGCTCGTGGGATTCATTATTAGAATACTGTAGTAGAAATGAACTTGACTTCCTGAATTATACCTTTCATACCACCAAACCATTTTCTAATTTCTTCACTCCTTATGGTAATCATCTATAATATTCACGCCAAACTTTGATTTCCAACATACCTTCACTGCACCCAGACTTTTCTTTTTAAATAATCTGAGGGCAGAGGAGGGATTGTTGAGGTGGTTTGGACATTTAGAGAGGTAGGGGTAGGGGTCATCATTGGAAGGAATGGATGGAGGGAGTAAGGAAGGTTTTGATTGCTAGGGACTTGGACAACCAATAAGGTTGTGCGAGCATGTTAAACAGGAGTTAGTGGAGTGTTTAGTGCTGAATTTGATTATAATAATAATAATTTATGATTTGATATGCTGGTGGAGTATGAGCAAAGTAACATTTATGAAGGAATTCAAGGAAACCAGTTAGCTAAGCTTGTCCTGGAGGTAGGGAGTACAGTGCCTTCACTCTAAAGGAGTGGTGAGAATGTTGCAATTCAGAGGATCATTTGATCTGGGATGTCAGCTTCTGGGAAAACAGTGACTGAATGAATGACCATGGAAATGTTTCCTCCTTTTTGGGTTACCCCACCTTAGTGGGAGACAGCCAGTATGTTAAAAAAAATATGGTTCGTGCTCCTTTTTGTGTCCATTAATAATCTTTAACTTCATTATAATTACATTTGAGCAAGTACTTGATGCATAGAGATCATGTAGTGCCTGGGGAATTAGAGGTAATACAATTCATTCCAAGGAAGGGAAGAATAGCTCTAGCTCCTTTAATCAAGAGTTCTTCAAGGGTCCTTGAAGGGTCACATTCTGTAGTGGAGATAAGGCAGTAGGCCAGCCAGTCTTCAGGGTGGGAAGGGATAGTAGTTACCCCTATGTTTCCTCAGTTTTCTCCTAATACATACCTTTATTTGGAGATCCCTTATGAAGCAACAACTGATAATTATTCATTATCATGGTATACTTAGGAGATTGTCACCTCGTAACATCTTTCGTATGTCCCTACCATGCATATTTTGTGCATTCACAAAATATGAATGTGATTCCATTTACTTTAAGGACCTGACTTGATTGTATTACAGCATTATTATATTTATGGGAAGCATTAAACCATAAGGGAATGGGATGTACTCAGTTTGATCCATGGAAGTGGAGGGCATTACAGTAAACCTTTGATTTAATGGGTTTGGGGTAAAACAAGAAAAAATCCACTTGATCAGTTGATTCAGAATTCTTTCTTTCTTTCAACACACTGGCCGTATCCCACCGAGGCAGGGCGGCCCAAAAGGGAAAACTAAAGTTTATCCTTTTACTTTCTTTCTTTCAACACACCAGCCGTATCCCACCGAGGCGGGGTGGCCCAAAAGGAAAAACGAAAGTTTCTCCTTTTACATTTAGTAATATATACAGGAGAAGAGGTTACTAGCCCCTTGCTCCCGGCATTTTAGTCGCCTCTTACAACACGCATGGCTTACGGAGGAAGAATTCTGTTCCACTTCCCCATGGAGATAAGAGGAAATAAACAAGAATAAGAACTAGAAAGAAAATAGAAGAAAACCCAGAGGGGTGTGCATATATGTGCTTGTACATGTATGTGTAGTGTGACCTAAGTGTAAGTAGAAGTAGCAAGACGTACCTGAAATCTTGCATGTTCATGAGACAGAAAAAAGGACACCAGCAATCCTACCATCATGTAAAACAATTACAGGCTTTCGTTTTACACTCACTTGGCAGGACAGTAGTACCTCCCTGGGCGGTTGCTGTCTACCAACCTACTACCTAAGTGATTCAGAATTATTATAATAAAACTTAGAACTAAACCCATAAGGGTCATGCATCAGTTGATTCGGAAACAATAGACAAAGTCAGTGGATTACAGAATTATCCATTGTTACAATCACTACAACTCCTCTCAAGGACCCCAATGGAAATAAGTTACTTTGTCTGACTTTCTTAGGTTATCCTAGGTAATCTACATATGCTGCTATGTATGATAATTTTTTTTCTTAGCAAACTGGCTATGTCTCACTGAGACAGGGTGACCTAAAAAGAAGAATAAAAGTTTCTCTTTTTAAATTTAGTAATGTATACAGGGGAAGGAGTTACTAGCCCCTTGCTCCCAGCATGTTAGTCACCTCCTACGACATGCATGGCTTACGGAGGAAGAATTCTGTTCCACTTTCCCCATGGAGATAAGAGGAAATATACCAGAACAAGAACTGGTAAGAAAATAGAAAAAACCCAGAGGGGGTGTGTGTACATGCATGTGTAGTGTGACCTAAGTGTAGGTAGAAGTAGGAAGACATGCCTGCAATCTCGCTTGTTTATGAGACAGAAAAAAAGACACTAGCAATCCTACCATCATGTAAAACAGTTACAGGTTTCCATTTCACACTCACTTGGTAGGATGGTAGTACCTCTCCAGGTGGTTGCTGTCTACCAGCCTACTACATAGGTTGGTAGACAGCAACTATGTAACTGCATTTATATGTACCTGTACCTAAGTAAACTTTTTCACCACAGTCACCATTACAGGCCATCCACTTCCTTCCCTCTTAGTCTGATTCATTGAGAGTTAACTGCAGCTATGGTTTCTCCTGCCTCTATATATTTTCTGAACTGTAATCTTCTCACTACCTTTTCCATTCCCTTAGTGTTTTTTTGTGAAAATGGTATAATTCAGCAATAAACTTGTCATTAAATATAAAATACGTATCATGTCTCATTATCGTTTAAAGACTTAGGCTCATGATTACTAATATTATTATACTGTACGTGTGTTAATTCAGTAGAACCCCATATCCACTGATTTGGTATCCATGGTTTTGGTCATCCACGGTTTACTGTGGCCAAAAAATACCTCTTAAATTTGCATAATAATAGCCCCAAAGCGCAAAAGTAGAGAAGCTGGCTGTTCTTCAAAGCGCAAAAGAAGTCATCAGTGAAAAAGTTATAATTCTCTACTTATTGTGCATAATTTATCAATTGAACTTTATGATAAGTATATGTAGGACTTATATATAGGGTTTCTTACTATCCACAGTTTTGGTATCCGTGGCAGATTCTTGAAACGTATCCCCCATGGATACAGGAGTCCTACTGTACTGAATTCTTCCTCCGTAAACCATGCACATCATATGAGGCGACTGAAATGCTGTTGCAAGGGGCTAGTAATGCCTTTTCCTGTATAAATTGCTAAATTTATAAAGAAAAACTTTTGTTTTTCTTTTAAGGTCACCCTGCCACAGCGGGATATGGCCAGCTCTTTGAAAAAAAAATTAAGTACCAAGCATGTAGAGGATATACAGACTCGCTTAAATACTCCCTCCCTCTTATCTATTAATATTATTATTATAATCACAACTAAGCACTAAACCTTTAACTGTTAATAAATTCACACACAAAAAAAAAAATGAACCTGTGCAAGTCATACAGTGATACTCTTAAATACTGTATATTATTATTATAATCAAGGGGGAAGCGCTAAACCCGGAGGATTATACAGCGCCTGGGGGGGGATATGTGGAAGGCATTCAGGCTTAATTCGGGGAACTGGAGCACAGATCCAATTCCCTAAATCAAGAGCCCCTCACCAACATCAAGGAACCTTCCTTGAGGGGAAATACTGTATAGTAATGATTGTTTAAAACACTCAGCCTCCATTTTACCCTCTTGTCACCTCTTTCAAAGTACAGTGTAGAGATCTGTCATAGCCTAGTCCTAAAAATTATAGGTGCTTCTAGAAATAAATTCAGACAAGGTTTTAATGGTAATAGCTAGTGCTGCCTTGAAGACAGTCATTCATTGTATCGCTTCCTTTCTAGGGAAGTGCCTAGATGCCAGTAAAGTGGTCTTGATCTAAGAAATTAAAGCTACATTTC
This sequence comes from Cherax quadricarinatus, assembly GCF_038502225.1. Lineage (NCBI taxonomy): Eukaryota > Metazoa > Arthropoda > Malacostraca > Decapoda > Parastacidae > Cherax > Cherax quadricarinatus. The sequence continues at coordinate 5,973,612 of NC_091330.1, forward strand.
CCTTGTATCAAACCTGATTACCTCCCTTTTCTCAAGCACTGTATACCCCACATGTTTTTATGGCTTCCCCACAAATGTAATAATACAGTAATAATGTAGTGCCCACAATTCAAATGCCATTATCTCAGTTTCTCTTGAAAAATTAATTAAAACACAGTCAATTACATATTTATTTGAATAAAAACTACTACCTGCAGTTTAAATATAATGCTTGTGGTAATACTCATGAAGAATAAATTACTGTAGCATAGCTGGAGTAATACGCCTTCCCTTTTCATTTCTAAATTTACATAGTTTATTACAGGTCATCTCATTTGAGCAGGAAGCTGTTTGTTAGATCACTTAATTTTAAATGGCTTAATGATTTTATAATATGCAAAGCTCTGAATGATCCAAATGGGTTTAGCTATAATTTTTTGCCAATACTATATGTATAATAACACTAGCAATATGATATACAGATCAGCCATCTGATGCTGCTCCTCCAGCTCAGCCTCGTCAATTGTCCTCACAAGGCGGCTTACGTTCCCAACCAGTTCCAGAATCACCAAAGGAAATTATCAAGCCTGGAATTGGAATTACTCACAACAAAATGCATGCACCTGCAGCTCTCCAGCTGAACTTGGCATCTGATTCAGAATCATATGGTGTCAGTGCAGGAGAAGATGGTTCTGATGATGATTTTGATTTTTATGATAAACTTTAATATACTATTTTATATCACTGAGAACCCTATTAATTTCCTATGTACTGTGCTTAAAAAAAAAAACATGCTGGCAGTCTCCCACTGAGGCAGGGTGACCCCCCCCCCCCTCCCCCAAAAAAAAAGAAGAAAAAGTTTCACCATTCACACTATCACTGTGTTTGCCTCAGCACTCAGATACTACAGTTTAGATGTCACTCTAAACAGCAAATATCCCAAATATACATCTAATTTTCCATGTTATCACCACAAATTTATCTCTTTAGTGCATCTTGTATAATGTCATGATATATATATATATATATATGTGTGTATGTATTTATCTCCCATTAAGGGGAGAAAATTAAAGGTGAATACAGGAAAGAGTAAGGTTATGAGGATAACAAAAAGATTAGGTGATGAAAGATTGAATATCAGATTGGAGGGAGAGAGTATGGAGGAGGTGAATGTATTCAGATATTTGGGAGTGGACGTGTCAGCGGATGGGTCTATGAAAGATGAGGTGAATCATAGAATTGATGAGGGAAAAAGAGTGAGTGGTGCACTTAGGAGTCTGTGGAGACAAAGAACTTTGTCCTTGGAGGCAAAGAGGGGAATGTATGAGAGCATAGTTTTACCAACGCTCTTATATGGGTGTGAAGCGTGGGTGATGAATGTTGCAGCGAGGAGAAGGCTGGAGGCAGTGGAGATGTTATGTCTGAGGGCAATGTGTGGTGTGAATATAATGCAGAGAATTCGTAGTTTGGAAGTTAGGAGGAGGTGCGGGATTACCAAAACTGTTGTCCAGAGGGCTGAGGAAGGGTTGTTGAGGTGGTTCGGACATGTAGAGAGAATGGAGCGAAGCAGAATGACTTCAAGAGTGTATCAGTCTGTAGTGGAAGGAAGGCGGGGAAGGGGTTGGCCTAGGAAAGGTTGGAGGGAGGGGGTAAAGGAGGTTTTGTGTGCGAGGGGCTTGGACTTCCAGCAGGCATGCGTGAGTGTGTTTGATAGGAGTGAATGGAGACAAATGGTTTTTAATACTTGATATGCTGTTGGAGTGTGAGCAAAGTAACATTTATGAAGGGATTCAGGGAAACCGGCAGGCCGGACTTGAGTCCTGGAGATGGGGAGTACAGTGCCTGCACTCTGAAGGAGGGGTGTTAATGTTGCAGTTTAAAAACTGTAGTGTAAAGCACCCTTCTGGCAAGACAGTGATAGAGTGAATGATGGTGAAAGTTTTTCTTTTTCGGGCCACCCTGCCTTGGTGGGAATCGGCCAACGTGATAATAATAATAATAATAATGTGATCCCCTCCCCAAAAAAGAAGAAACACTTTCACCATCACTTACTCTCACTGTCTTGCCAGAGGTGTGCAGACATAACAGCTCCGATGCCTCTTCAGGCTGTAATATCCCTACCTTTTCTAATTAGTGTTGGCTAGCTTAAAAGACATTGGTAATACAAGTTTAAAATGCACTAGAAAGTAAGTTTGTCACCTTCCACCACCACCTAGCATTAAACATTTTCATGTTTTTGTTTGACAAGCACGTGTGCTTGGGTAAACAAATGTGGGCCTTCACTAGCAAGGCAAACTGCTGCCATGATTGCCATTGTCAAATCTAATTTTGTTGCACAGCATTTGTATAGATATCAACTTGTAATACATACTGTACATTGAACTCTCATTAAGCAAAGATTACTTGTACTGTGCTGCATTAAAAAATTATTAAAAATTTCAAATTAATACTTGAAACATATAAACTTATACAGAAGTTAAAGCCAAAGTCCCAGAACATACTATAGTTCTTGCCATATATATTATAGTAAAACATGGTGTAGATTGTATTCAGTGTTTTGGTATACAGCAAATCTCTAAGATTATACATTTTCACTTATTTTTTTTTTTTGGAATGATTTTGTGCCAAGCATGATGGGAATTAATGGAGGGTGGGCTGGCAGGGAAAGACATCAACAAGAACTTGCTCCGTATACATTAATATATTTTCCCATTATAATATTTTTGCCAAACATGCTTTAAATTTCTTTAAAAATAAGTAAAATATTAATCATATTTGTGCAATAAATGAAAAACTTGGTTTTCCTCCACATTTTGACAATTCATAATAGTCTTCAGAAGTACATAACAAGAAAAGGCATAATACCATTACTGGAACAATACACAAATAACCCGCACATAGAAGAGATGAGCTTACGACGGCGTTTCGGTCTGACTTGGACCATTTACGAAGTCACACTGACTTTGTATATGGTCCAAGTCGGACCAAAACGTCGTCGTAAGCTCCTCTCTTCTATGTGCGGGTTATTTGTGTAGTCTTCAGATGTATAGTGTAGTAAATAAATCTAAACATTTGTAATATTTATTACACATGACCTGTATTTAAGCAGCACCAAGTGCTGCTTAAATACAGGTCATTTCATGCACCTAAAAGCAAATTAATATCAGTGAAATTTGGTCCTTAATCAGTTATTTAACTAATGAGTTTAATGGTATCTCACATCACAACTGGATTAATTTCTTCCAATTTTAGCTTTCAGCACCCTTGCATGTCTTTTATTATGAGATATTTATCACATGTCAACTTAGGTGATGCCAAGTTAATGGTACATAACTTCTAATTTCATCAGTTTATCAAGTCAATAAGAGTAGCAATGCAATGCAGACAGTCTAATAAAAGCCTAATGGAAAAATTACAGACGGAAAATTACGTTCTCAGAGACTATTATAAAACAGGGACTGATTATAATTTAAACAGTACACATGAGTAAGGAAATTCTAATTTAGGTTCATATTAACTGAGGATGAAATGCCAATAAAAATCACCAAAATAATCAATAATGTTTTTCTTGATACTGTATTAAGAAATATATTAGCTCTATTTCAATTTAAAAAAGGCATTTAAAGAATATCATTATTTTTAACTATTACTACAATTTTATATTTCATATAAGAGTACTTTGTTCAATAACCATATATAAAAATGAAAAGTAATAACAGAAAAAATATTAATTTTATACACAGATCTTAAAATGAAATTTACCAATTAAGAGTAGGGGAGACCAGGGCTAGTTGGCAACAAGGGTAAGTTGACACACTTGTAATATTTCAAATATTTACCGCTAGACGGCATTGTTATTCACATCATAGGATCCCCACGTGCTTCCTCATTCACCAACAAGCTACCATACCAAGAGGTTGCAATACTTAACTGGAGTGGGGAAAAATTTGATTTTGATGCCGGTAAGTAAATTATCATTCGCTTGTATTGTTTGCTGTAACATGTATGGGGTTGTAGATGAGAAATATCCAATTTAGTCATAATTTAACTTAGGGTTTAAGGATTGTTTACCCATGAAACAGTTTATATTAGGTTTATTAATATATACTAAAACCATTTATTTATGAACATTGGTATGGTTGGGGCAAGTTGACTCAACAAAAATGGGGCAAATTGGCATTGGCATTTTGACTGACACACCAGCGAAAAAGACACTGGAAAAGATATCAAAAGAAGCAAAGAAGAAACAATCAAAGAAATCGAAACATGTTCATGGTGACGAGGAAAGTTCAGATGGAGAGGACAGTCTCTGTTTGGTATGTATGGGTCCTTTTTCCAAAAGCAAACCACGAGAAGTATGGATACAGTGTAGAATGTGCAAGTTGAGGGCCCACGAAGCCGGCACTGATGAAGAATTGTTTTATACATGCCCCAACTGTGACTCAGATGATGATTTTGATTAAGTTCACCTCAGGTGTTAAGTATTCTGTGCAATTATTATCTGGAAGTGCAATTATTTTCAATTGAATGTATAACACCTAGTCAGCTTTTAATTTTATTTTATTAAAAAAGGTTTCTTTGTTTTCTAAGGCAAGATTTTTAAGTTTCTATGGAACTGAATATTCTTGAAATGAAACATTATGAATAATCAGTATCTAAATTTACTGTTACATATTCCTAATTTACTATTACCATTTGCTGTGCCAACTTACCCCATACACGGGGCATGTTGGCACACGGGAATTTTTTTTTTTTCTAAAGAATGCTGTGCTTTTGTTTCAAAAGAAAATTATTTTTTTATTTCTTGAAATGTAAGATGAAGATTTATATTTTTCACTGGAAGTATAAAATTACTAAAATCGTTTGTTGTTTTTCTTTCAGCACCGGAAATGTAAAAAGTGTGCCAACTAGCCCTGGTCTTCCCTAAGTCAAACACTAATGAAAGCATAAATGAGAGCACTGAACTTTTTAATATATCCATAAATATATGCATTAGAATTTAAAGAATATTACATCAATTAATATCAAAATATCATTGTGCTGCTATAATCAACAAGATTAGCTAGTGCTCACAGTACTGTACATAGATATTTAATGCATGGAATCTCATCCTCAAGACAATGGATGCTTGTCTGACTTGTGTACATATCCAAGAACTGTTCCACAGACAATATGAAAAATGTAACCAGATTGATTTACCAATGAACAAAGTTCTGCATCTCCCAGCAATTTGGAAACATCCAGGTGTCGATAACACTACTAAACATGCCACTAGACTGGATAGCCTTTATTTATATATAAACAATACCTGTATTTTTTTCCAGAGGTACATAAAAAACTGCACAATACAAAAAGCCCACAATTATGCAGCACCAAGAAGAAAAGATCACCAACATAACCAGGTACCTTAGGTTTAAGTTTTGAAATTGGTGATATAACTAGCAACCCACCAAGTATACGGTGCAGAAATTACTGTAACACTGACAACTATATAAAACAAAAATTTAAGTAACAAATGAGATTAACAGTTATTTAAGTGATAAGGCCAAGAAAATCCCCATTCACAACAAACCCATAAATTGGAAATAAAAATTAAGACTGATTCCATCCATCCTAGACCATTCTCAGGATAGTCTGACACATTGTTCAGTTTGTATTTATAGTTTGTGAGTTTACTGTGAGTTTTCCAGCCATGGTATTGCAACTTTTTATTTAACACAATCTCTTGTACACTAATATCTAAGATACATGACATCATGGCAATAAAAGAAGGTATTCCCAGTGTTAGAATTCTCTTATCTAAAATTATTTTTTAACAAAAAACACCCCAGAATATATCAATCATCTCATGTTGACTTATCTAGCCTTTTCTTGAGAGGCCTTTAGTTAGCCAGACAGCACCTACTTCAGTCATCTTGCTTTGTGCCTTAGCTATTTATGCATATACAGTATTATGAGTTAATTATGCAGTAATGGCTAATCAGGAGGATCATTCTACAACTCTTCAGAGTGCTGGTGATTACCAAACATATAGTAGCATCATTAACCCATACTACACATCCCCCTCTGTTCTGGAAATAGAAAGTGACCCCTTGGGTCACATGCTGTCTATATCACTTTACTGACCATAACTGCAGAGCACATCCGAAGTATCACTGGACTGAATTTTAAAAAATTCTGAGCAAGTCTGTGGGCTATACATCTCATGTAGAAGTAATGGAACCTAAAGTGGAAACTTCTTATGATTACAGTGGGGTGAAGGCCAAGAAGTATCATGTGCAGGATATGAAATAGCAGTAGTTGTCTTGACTGTAGAGCAAGAGGAATGCAGTAGGGTGTCACAAGAATGACTTACAAGTTAAGAGAAATCAGTTGTATCCAATAATGGTGCAGGGGAATTACTAATACTCAAAAAACAATAAGTTTGGCTCAACCCACTATCAATTCCAACAAGAAAATGTTTAAATATTTACTAAAACAAATGATCCCATGGGCTAATAGAGAGGAATAAGCGAGTGACCAATAGAGAACTAAATGTAGCCACAGGACCAAAAGGGTGCCCAATCACTGATGCTCTCCACCAGACTGAGCAGCAGTGCAAAATCAGCCATTGATTCAGCAAGGCCATTACTAAACCTCCCATTTGACCTATATCCCCCATCAAAGAAGCATGTTGCCCAACTTAGGGTTGCAGTGCCACAAGTGGGTCCAATTTCCAGGCCAATGGAATTATGGCAAATGAACAGGGCAGTGCTTACTTTAGTTTAGTCTCCATCTGTCATGGTCATCCCAAGAGAGCTGAACTTCACCCAGCACAGACCATAATAACATAGACTGTAATACCTACAACATATGTAAATGAATTGCCCTCAGGAAGATAGCTACTGAATAAGTGATGGTTAATTTTTTTTTTTTTTTTTTTTTTTTTTTTTTAGGTGGGAAATGATCAAAGTGGTATAAAATATTTACTTCATGCAACATTGGGGTAACTTTGTCTTAATCTCAACTTCTCACATTTCAATTGTGTGTACACATGCCAACACTGATCTAGAATGTAATACAGTAATTGCTAGAGACTGCATTGTAATTTAAGTCAGTCAGATGATCCCAAATTCTCAAGCTTTCTAAATGGTGTACATCTCTACCTGTTAAAACCCTTGTGTACATCCCTACCTGTTAAAACCCTTGATAACTACATTCACCAGAATAACAGCAACATATGCTTCCTCATTAGACTAAACATAGACTAACATAATTGCCCCTACAAAAAGCAAGTATACTCACTGACAGGATAACTGACCACATTCCTATCTTTCTAATTATAAAATCACAGATGCATCAGAAAAAAATTGTTACTGTCTACAGTAATACATAAAGTTAAGAAAAATAACTAATTAGTACACAAAACACTAATAGAGATGTGAGTAGCTTCCTCATTTATATGCAAAACCTCTACTATACAGTTTGCTACAATCTTAGCAAATCACAACAAAAATAAAAAAAAAAAAATCTGGACTGTCTACAACCATACTTAGATCCATTCAGAAAAATTATCTAACAAAAAATAAAAAATTCTGAGCTACCACTTTCAACTAAGATCATATGTAATAATAAATTTTTGAGTATTGTATGCAACTCTTGGCATGAAGTCTACACCTTCATAAACACTTAAGAAAACTTGAGTAGGTACAGAATTTGCCACCAGGCTGGTCCCTGAAATAAAGGACTGAGCTACAAGTTAAAACTAACAATGCTTAAAGAAAGAAGACACAGGAAATATAATCACAACATACGTGAGATTCAGGGAACACCAACAGGGTGTGCAAAGATAAACTGTTCTCAAGACTGAGGAAGAAACTCAAATGGACGCTGAATACTTAAATCAGCTAGATGCAAAATTTCACTTCTTCACTAGGATAGCAAGTGCATAAAATGCAGTAGGAGAGTCACAGTGAACTCCACAAATAAGTCAAGTGTAAATACAACAATATTCATAAGGTTAGAGAATCATCACATTAAACCAGTGTTAGCTAAGAGCCGGACTAAGGAGACAACATGCTTCAAGCAAACTCGTAATCTGTACATAATCTGGCATTAGAGAATGCACGTGGTGAGTATGGTGCAGCTTTATACATTCATGTTCACTGCATTGCATAGAAAATGAGACCCCTACATATGAAGGCTACATTGCCAATTCCAATACAAAGTTTTAAATAAATAAGGTTTAGGTTAATACAGAGACATTGTCAAGATACCATCCAAAAATTTAAATTCTCTATAATATTTGCTTACTATATTATGTAGATTAATTGATATTGGTCAGTAATGACAGAACAACATGTAAACAGCCAGTTCTCATACAAAACATTTCAAGACAAATCAGCTTGTTTTTTTATCTTGCACATACTAAAACAATACGCAAACAGTTTTGTTTGTTGCATTTATTTGAGTTTATTTATAGCAGTCATTTTTTCATATGTATGCCTTAGAAATGACAATGAGCAAGAATAACACTACAAATATATTAATTTAAAAGGAAATGTAGAAAAAATGATAATCAGGCATGAGTAAATGAAAAAATAAGAAAAACGAATTTTAAAACACTCAAAAAGCCCTGTATAGGTGTAGAAAATTTAGAAAATCATAAATGTTATTGTATTTGAAGAATAACCATCAATGGGGAAGAGGGGTAGCCCATCTACCTTTTTTCTGAGGTGGAACACAGAGAGAAATAAATGTAATCACTATCATAAATATATACACATATACATACAATGGGGTGTTTTAGCAAATTTTAGGCTTCAAACATTTAAGATTTGTACTACCAATTTTCATTTTTAGTGTTAGGTAGTCTTGGTATATATACATAGTTCTGCCCATACTAAGGAAACTAAACATTATATTGTAATAAAAATAAACTTTCTTCAAAATCACAGATTTTTAATTAGTTATTAAGGCTTTACCTTTCTTGTGCTTATGTGCTATTATGTAAAAACTATTTGCATTTGAAGAAATACCACCCCAGTAAAAACACCAGGAAAAATAAATATAATGGATACAGGCTACCTAAATATTTTTGTTCATCATATATTAAAAAATTTAATAAATTTAAATATAATCATATGTCTAAAAATTTACATTTTGTCATACAAAATGAGGCATAACTAATGTTTTATAAGACTAGATACTATTAGAGACATAATCATCGCTAATCTTTCATAAAAACTGGACGTGGCATATAGAACATGCCATATTATTACAAATGTACCAGATATCACACTTCCAGCCTTTCTTATATAATACTCCAAACACCAATTAAAATATTTGAAAATAACAACATAGTTCCAATTATCGTAACAATTACATGAATGATTTTTCTGGTCACTTGATCACACCATGGAGCTAGAAACAGATCAATGACTGCACCAAAAATCCAATAACCATCCAAATATACAACAGGCACCATGTTAAGAACCGCTAAAGCACCCGAGAACTTCACCATATAATCACAGTATACTTCAATTGTGTTGGGCCAAGTGAGAGAAAGGAAAGAAAACTTGGGGATGTAACTGGTCAGTGTCACAGTGTGATATAAATAAACAGGAGGACCCAGATAAAGCACATCTTCCTTATGCTTCCCATTAATTCCTCGTCTGCTTATCTGCAGAAGTCTTGAGGCGTTTTTTAAAGATGGTGCCAAGCAATGGGTGTCAGTAGGGCAGGAACGAGAATTAATACAAGTCTTGGTACTGAAAATAAATAAAATATTAGCGAAGAATAAAAGACAAATTACCAAATTTAAAAAGAAACACTTTCATTTTTCTTTTTAGGTCACACAGCCTCAGTGGGATATGGCCGGTGTGTTAAAAAAAAAAAAAAAAGACAATACTGTACTAGAGATGGAACAATTCGCAAATAACTAGCACATCAGTTTTTGTAACTCACTGGCCATCTGCCAAAGCTGGGTATTATTTTTTTTTTTAAATACTGGCTGTCATCCACCAAGGTAGGGTGACCTGAAAAAGAAACACCTTCACCATCATTTATTCTATTACTGTCTTGCCAGAGGTGTGTAGGTAGTACAGTTAGGTTGCCCTTCCAAACTGCAAATATTCCCATCCCTCCTTTAGAATGCAGGCACTGTACTTACCACCTCTAGGGTATTATTATTATTATTATTATTATTATTATTATTATTATTATTATTATTATTATTATTTTTAACACATCAGCCATTTCCCACCAAGGCAGGGTGACCCATTTTTCTTCTTGATTTTAATAATTTATATAGGAGATGGGGTTATTAGCCCTTTGCTCCCAGCATTTTAGCCTCCTCTCACGACACAAATGGATTATGGAGGAAAGATTTTTTTCCTCTTCCCCATGGAAAATTATTATTGTTATTACAGCCTTTTCTCACTTAGTGATGCACTTGTTAACCGATGCCTTGGACTTATGATGAGCTCCCTGACCAGTATTCATACATAAATAATGCATATTAGAGCTGATTTCCTCTATTCTGTTTATTTCAATATACAGTACACTACTGTATAAGCATTTACAAATATGCCAGAAATGTTATAAATGGTGCAAAGGTGACATGAAAACAATATCAAAGATGGCTGACACAAACTCACTACCATTATAGTATGCTCCTCGCTTAGCGACGAATTCGTTTAACAACGTGGTCTCAGGAATCAAACTCCGTTGTTAAGTGAGGAGAGGCTGTATTATTATCATTATAATTAAATTTTTTAACACACTGGCTATCTCCTACCAAGGCAGGGTTACCAAAAAAAAAAAATGCTTTCACCATCATTTACACGAGTATTATTATTAACCCTTTGACTGTCGCTGTCGTATATATACGTCATGGGAGATACCGTGTTTGACGTATCTATACGCATAAATTCTAGCGGCTTCAAATCAAGTGGGAGAGGGCTGGTAGGCCTACATGAGAGAGAATGGGTCTCAGTGGTCAGTATGCACCCTGTGAAAAAAATCTGGGACCCAGCGGTGCATTGTGGGAACGCCATCTTGGTAGTCCATTTTCACCATGCCTCGCGGTAAGAAGTTCCTCACTCCTCGGCGGATTGGAGGTCTTTTGTTCCCAAGTGATAGCTCAAACAGTGATGATAGTGTCAGTGAAAGTGAATTCCCTGGTTTTGAAGCGGGTGTGACCGAGAAAATTACCCAGGATAACATAATTAGTGATGAAAACCCAGATGACCCACAACCTTCCACCTCTGGTGCTGGGCCGGCTCGTTCATGTTCACCTGTACCAGGACGAAAGAGGAAACTATTTGCCCGTGTACAAGACTCAGATGTGAGCAGTGCAAGTGATAGTGATAGTGATTTCAAGGTTATTGAAAGCAGTTCTAGTTGTGACAGTGAGGGTGAATATTCCCCAGTGAAGCAGCAGTATATACGACGTCGCATGCGGTCTGGTAGTGTGCCACATGCTCTTCCAAGAGGAAGGAGTACATCTCGGAGCACATCCCGTGGCCCTACACCACGTCCTGATAGTGAAGATGACGATATTGTTACGATGGGTATAAATGATGTGAGTGAGGCAGCAGGCGGTGGTGGTGATAGTGATGGTGGCATGAGTTATGTGACACCAGCAGCGGGCCACGCTACTACCCGCGCTGCTGACTCTGCACAGCTACTACCAGCCTCGCCCGACCCCACACTCCCACAACCACAACCACAACCTGCACAACCACAACCACATTACAATATCCAGAACGCACCAGCTGACCGTATCTGGGATTGGCAGCAAGATGACGAGTTTGTTCCCAATCCCCATGACTTTGATGGAGGACAAAGTGGAATACGGCCATCATGTACACTTGGGAACAATCCCACTGAACTGGAATGCTTTCAGTTGTTCTTTGATGAACCCCTGATGGACATTATTGTCAGGGAAAGCAATACATACTATGAGTACACCATGGCAAACACTATTCTGTCACCAAGATCATGCCTACACCAGTGGAAGGACACAACTGTGGCAGAGATGTATCTGTTCTTTGCCACAATAATGCTTATGCCACATGTGTATAAGCATAGTGTCAACACATACTGGGCGATAGACCGCCTGATTTCAACCCCTGCTTTCAGCGACATTATACCAGTGAATAGATTTGTGTTACTGTTACGTATGTTACACTTTTCAGACAAAACCAGGCCTGACAGAAGCGACAGGTTATATAAGATCAGACGTGTGTTTATGTACCTGAAACAAAAGTGCTGTATGTATTTTTATCCCTTCAGGAAGCTTGTTATT
>NC_091330.1:5993379-6188379 GCF_038502225.1 Cherax quadricarinatus
GTTAGGCCATATGTAGATTCAGTGAAATATCTCTTCGGCCGATTGTCCTTCAGTGAAACATCTGTTCGGCCAATTATCCTTCAGTGAAATATCTGTGCAGTCAATTGTCCTTCAGTGAAATGTCTGTCAGCCAAGTGTCCATTAATCATTTGTCTGGGAGCCCTAAATATACAGAGCCGACAAGATCATATTATTTTGAAGGTATATTGCAAGATACTGCATTGCAACAAAGAGAGCAATGACTGGGGTGAAAAAATCTAAAGAAAGATTAACTGGTTTGACCTGTGCTAATGCAACTGGTGCACAAATTTAACCTCTCATTGGTCAAATGTATACAGTGGTCCCTCGATAATTGTCGGGCTCGATAGTCGTCCTTTTCGGAAATCGTCGCGTTATTTTCATGCAAACATTGGCTCGCAAATGGTCGGTTGACTCGCTAATCGTCATTCACCCTGGACGCATACTCACAGCTCTGAGCCGCCTCGGCCTCCCTTCCCAGCCAGTGTGCCATTGTTTACCAGTGAGTGACGGTCCCCTCACCTGTTCATACGAAATATTTCACAATATTCCATTCATTTTAGTGCTTGAAAGTGCTAAATAAGCTACCATGGCTCCAAAGAAAGCTCCTAATGCCAAGCCTTTGGTAAAATTGAGAAATACGATTGAATTTAAGGAAAACATCATTGAACAATATGAAAGTGGCGTACATGTGGCCGAACTGGCCAGGATGTATAACAAACCCCATACAACCATACCTTCCATTGTGGCAAAGAAAAAGGAAATCAAGGAACCTGTTGTTGCTTGGAGAAAATTGTGGTCAGATTGTGTCCACAAGAGGGATTTTGAAGGGTTTGTGGCTGACCCTGATGAGCCTATGTCAGTTGTGAAATCTATTGTGGCATTGGGGAATTCCATGGGGTTGGATGTGAGTTTGGAGGATGTGGAAGAGTTGGTGGAGGACCATAACGAAGAGCTAACCACTGAGGAGCTGCAAGAACTTCAGCAGGAACAGCAACAGATCGCAGCTCAGAATCTTGCTGCAGAGGAGGAGGAAGAGAGATGGAAGAAGGTGCCTTCTTCAGAAATTAAAGAGATTTTTGAAATGTGGGGTAGAATGGAAAGATTTATGGAGAAACATCACCCTGAGAAGGATGTTGCAAGCCATATCGGCAACTTGTACAGTGACAGAGTCTTGGCCCATTTTAGGGAAGTTTTTAAAGAGACGCCAGAAACAGAGCTCTCTGGACACTTTTTTTGCGAGACAGGACTCCAGTGACTCTCAAGCTGGTCCTAGCGGCATTAAGAAACAGAGAAGTATGTAACCCCAGAAAAGGACTTGGTACCTGAGGTGCTGATGGACAGGGATTCTCCTTCCAAACAGTAACTAATGCAATCTCTCTCCTCCTCCAGTCTTCCATACACTAAGAAGAATTGGCAATAAAGGTAAGTGTTATGCTGTTAATGTTTCATTCATCATGTCCCATTGTATTGTTTATGTACTACATCTATATTTCATGTAAAAAATTTTTTGTTTTAATACTTCTGGGTGTCAGGAACGAATTAATTACATTTACATTATTTCTTATGGGGAAAATTTATTCGAAAATCGTCTATTTCAACAATCGTTGCACTTCCAGGAATGGATTAATGACGATAAACAAGGGACCACTGTATAACATAATGCTTGTTCATTACAAGGCTCCTTAGATTACTTGGGAGCTAACCATCGAATAGTTCATTAAATATTTTGTTAACGAGGCCAAGAAGCATTACAAAAGCACGGGCTCATTAGATTAAATTTCCTAAAATTTTGTTACTGCTCGATAACTGCTCTACTCAGCCACCTGCTGAGTAATTTGTTCCATGCAAAGTTTTTATGCCCTTTAGGAAACTTTATATGTTTACTATCTAGCATGGACCAAGAAGTGATTAAAAATCTAGAAGATAAATATTGTACCATAGCAAAATCCTGAATATCTTTTTTTTTTTTTTTTTAAATTTTAAGAAATGGATAGATATATATACCATTTCATAAAGCTTTTTTCCATTACAATACAATAGATAAATTTGCAGAATCATGAGCTAAGGTGACTACAAATACAGTGAAGAATGCTTGATAAACACTGCAAGCAAGCTCAATGATGATGATACCAGTAGTGAACATTAATTTGAGCTCTGTCTTGATTTTGAGAAGGCTGACTTGGATAAAAATAAGAGCATATACTGAAGACCTTTGTGAAAAACCTCCTGAGGCAACCGCGGAACATATTAAGAAATGGAGTGACTACAATAAAATGCTTATGTACAAACAGTAAAACACTTGGTGATGCATGCAGATACTACTGATAAAGTCATAAATACAGACACTGAAGTAACTCAACCAATGACAGTGATGACAGTGCAGTTGCTCCAAATACCTGTAGACTAACTGGAAAAATCATACAGAATATCCAGTAGGCACATCATTTCTAAAGTTAATATCATTAACTGGTGTTACTAAGCAGTAAATCCTGACCATCAGGGATACTGTACGATGATGAAACAGGCATAATTATATGAAGCAGCCCACACTGCTGTAAGTATTCAAGAAATCAACAGTACCTGTAGTTGTTATTCTAGACATCACAAGTATTTTAGTCGATATTGAAAAATCAGAAACTTTAGATGTTCTTAAACTAACTTAGTGCATAATCCTCTACATCTACTGTGCATAAAAGTATACAATGCATAGCTTGCAAGAGGACAACTACAGGCAGTAGTGAATGCCCAATTTTATTTGTTTGATAATCTTGGTTGGTATTTCCCGATATTTTAGATGTTTTGTGCCAAATATTTTTAACTGTGGACTGCTTCATACCAGCAAAATTTTAAAAATGTTAGTGTTCCACTATATTGTAAAATATTTATACAAAAAAAAATTAAGCCCATTAACAAGGGTGACATTACACTGAATTTGTTGATAAAATGCAAGTTCAAAATATCATTAAAACTAATATAAGAATAATAAAAGTGGTTGATATGATACAGTAATCTGGCATGCAGGTCATTCACTGGGTCACACACTCTTTGGTATCAAAATTGTCAAGGTTGTTAACTTATTATATGACACCTGTAAGTAAAATGTTAGTGCAACCTGATACTCAAGTTATATTGCATGCTTGACTTACTCCCATGATGGTGCAATGTCAGTGCAACCTGCTACTCAGGTCATATTACATGCCTGATCTAGTCCCACGATGCTGTAATGTTAGTACAACCTGCTACTCTGGTCAGGTCACATTACATGCTTAACCTTCTCTCTTGACAATGCAATCTTATGTAACACAGTTACTGTAATGATCACGAACAAAATCACCAAGACGAAAAGCAAATCATGAATGGATCAACTGAATTACTCCCTCACCCCTGGCAAACTATTACTAAAATCTTCTCTTTTGCACTCAAGACTACCTATGGGCCACATACTGCGCGTAAATTATTTTTACTGCTCTCAATTTGCACTAACTTGTTCTATAAAAGCTTCATTTTTAGCATTCCATCAATAGAGGACTAGAATAATTTCTCACTCATGCCATAGCTCTTTTTATACTTTAACCACTTCCCATTTTCCATGACATAACTAAAAGGCACCTCCAACCCTTTCATTTTCTTTTCTCTTTTTCTTTTATCTTTATGTCACTATACCCAAATCTTAAGTCTTATTAAAAATTTACCAGTTACCTGAACTCATGTACCACATCCAATTATTACTACTTTTTTTTTTTAAACACATCAATCATCTCCCACCAAGGCAGGATGACCCAAAAAATAAAGAAACACTTTCACCATCATTCACACATGATCACTGACTTTGCAGGAGCGCTCAGATACAACAGTCTAGATGCCACTCCCAACAGCCAATATCCCAAACCCCTCCTTCAAAGTGAAGGCACTGGACTTCCCGCCTCCGGGTCTCAAGTTCGGCTAACTGGTTTCCCTGAATCCCTTCGTAAAATATTACCCTGCTCACACTCCAACAACTTGTCAGGTCCCAAAAACTATTCGTCTCCATTCACTCCTATCCAACACATCGGCCATCCTCCACCAAAGAAAGTGACCCAAAGAAGGGAAACACATTTACCATCATTCATTATATAGCTGTCTTTCAATCACAATGTAAATGAACAACTGAACTGCAACATAATCACCCATCATTCTAAATTCAGGACTGTGCCTCTCACTCTAAATCTGCTAGACAGTTTCCTTGAATCCCTTGAGAGATATTCTCCTTCTCACACTCCAACAGCACATCAAATACAAAATAGCAACAGTACAAACAATATTACAATACAAATTTCTCTTTCATTCAGGTATTTAAACTTATTACCTCTTCTTGTGTACCTCACAAAAACATATATGCTGTCTGGTTTTGCTAATAAATCAGCATCAAGTGAAAAAACTAACAGTAACCCTTCAATTGCTTCTAATTAAGTGGTACAGACTATTTTAGTAAAGTGGCAGGATAATAGCACCATTATTGTTGGCAAGATCAACCATGATTAAGCTACTCATTCCTTTAGTTCATAATAAACTATTCATTCCTCAGTTCACAATAAACTGCAAGCTAGAGAATTTAAACAAGTAAAGGGCAGACACTGCATTCACTGTTAAAGACTGCATTTCAAAGAAAACACAAGTGGATCCACTATAAATTTCAGGCATCACCAAATTCCAAATTTTACTTTTAGCTTTGCCTAATTATGACATTGTCTTATAATTTTCCACTTAAATCTTACCTTTACTTTTAGAATATAACCTGGATAAGTGACCAAAGAAGGAATCGGAAGCTGCCTCTGCAACAACAGACTTATTTTAATGAATAACATGTATGCACAACTTTCAAAAATAAACAAATACATTAAGACTACCTTGAAGATCACTAAAACCTTACTTAAAAAAGCTTTTCACCACAATTTTTATGATCATGACAAAAGAAAAGAATAGTAACGTGGCATGACAAGACAACCTAATTTACCACATACAGTTTATAAAGTTCATGCATCAGAAAGATATCCTTCAAATACATTTCTGGAGGAAAAATATAAACAAAATTTAGGAAAAGTGGGCAGCTCTCACTTATACACAACCAATAACACACACTGTTTTTTCAGATCAAGTTTGATTTCTAGGTGAAATGGCTACATGCTTACATGAAAAATTAACTTACAAACTAAAAAATTTAACATCAACCTACATCAGTAGCACCAGAGAAAATACTCAAAGTCTAGAACAAATGTGTACGATGAGCACAATCCACGAGATGCAACAGTGCAGCATACCATAATAACAACTTCAGCGCTTGATGTTTTACCACACAGAAGTAACCAAAGTGCTGATTATATATGCTTTATACATGATATAGTCAAGACAATAATATTGTCTACTATGCTATAAAGACCCAGCAATCAGGCCATTAACACTCAATTCCACATAAAAATCTTTGGTGTGTTTTGCGAAGAACATTGACTGCATACAGAAAATGTATAATGCACATACAGAATTACTGATAGAAATGAAACAATACATAGCAGTTAATTCACATAAAGAGAACCTGCATTAAAGTGAGAGGGAAACCTGTCTTTTTTTATATTTTTTTTTTTTTTTGTAATGTTTTGTCTTTAGTGTTTATATATGTACAGTACCTAGGTAGTAGGTTGGTAGACAGGAACCAGTTAACATCCTGCCAAGTGAGTGTGAAACGGAAACCTGTAATTGTTGTACAATTACACAGGATAACAGGTATATCTTGCTACTTCTACTTCCGCTTAGGTCACTCTACACACTCTGGGTTTTCTTCTGTTTTCTTACTAGTTCTTGTTCTTCTTTATTTCCTCTTATCTCCATGGGGAAGTGGAAAAGAATTCTTCCTCCATAAGCCATGCATGTCTTAAGAGGCGACTAAAATGCCAGGAGCAAGGGGCTAGTAACCCCTTCTCCTCTGTGGGATACAGCCAGTTCATTGGGACCATCTGTTGGAATCTACATATATAATTGCTTGCAAAGGCTTAACCAAACAGGGCTACAATAATGTAGTCCGAAAATATTAAAAAACAGATTGCATCACAGAAAGATTTATTTAAAATGCTTTGTTTATCCTTGATTACATTTACCCTGAAAACCATTTTGGTCATTATGTACTTGTTTCAGGAATGTATGCTGGTTACTGAAATGCCACAAGCATATTCACCACCTAATATTCCCAAAGTTATATTACATACACTAGTAGCCTTTCTTTTATCAAGCCAAAAGACTTGCATATTTTGTATTTGAAGTTGTCAACCCACTTCTTGAATATGATAGTAGTGATAGTCAGGTATACAGTATGACTAGTATCCAAACATGACTTGATCCCAAGCATTCTGGATTTCTGATGCTCTACTGTACATACAGTATGAAACCCCTGTTTTATAAAAGCCAAAATGACATACAAACAAGTTGACCTCACACAAAGACAATACATACTGGAGAGCTCTCAAAATCTTAATGACACAATTGCAACCCAGTCCTAAAACTAGCAGGCCAGTGTGCTATCCACTGTACCATGCCAGCCAACTAAGTGTATTTCTATAAACACAGATGAATAAATTCAAGCAATGCAAAGTCATGCAACACCAGGGAGACTTATGATTACTTTTCTGTGACACAAAACATTCACTTTATAAGTAAGGAATATTTACAAGTGTATTTCTCACTACATACTACAGTAAACAATAACCCGACAATCATGCTTAGCTTCAAGAACAAATCCATGGCATTTGTGTTGGAAATATTTGTTTTTTATTTTCTAAGATTGTATACCCATCAGAATACAATTTTTTTTATTTCTTACAAACCTTCCTCCTCCATCCTCCTATTAGTAATAAACCCTAAAAAGAATAAATAAGGTTTCCCACAGCAAAACTCAGTGCATGATACAGTGTACCCATTAGCCAATGAAGTAAACTTACCATGATGAATTGTTTCATCATATGTGTGAACAACAGATTCTGGGACACAGAAACCCATCTGATCAGAGCTGATGCTTTTAATCAGATAGTGACGCCAGTCAACAATGCTTGCAACTGTCCATTTGTTGACTGATGTAATCACATCTCCAACTTCAAGACCAGTAGGTCCTCGGGCAGGAGAGTCCTGCAAACAAAACAGAGCTTTCAATAGTAATTTAAGTTTCATACCACTTAGTCCTTGCAGTCCATCAAAGCAACATTGTGAAGGAAAACTGTCCCAATCAAGAAATATGAAAATTTTTAGAACAGATAGCTATTATTATTCTGTACAGTACAGTGGAACCTTGGATTTTGTATGCCCTGGTTTTCATAGGATTCGGTTTTTGATGACTTTTTTTGTCAAAATTTTTTCCTAATTTTCGTACATCCACTCGGTTTTCGTAGAGTTGGCAATGGTCCGACGTGCCAAATGCATCCACCTGCCCATGCTCACACAAAGCATCCCACCCATTCTGACTCAGTCTGGCTCTGTTTCTCATTAAGTGAGCATTGCCCTGCACATTCGGATAACATTTTGAAGTAATCCATTGTTTTTTGTCCTTGTTTATTGAGTGTGACTGCTAAATAAGCCACCATGTGTCCTCAAGAAGGATTTTGAAGGGTTTGAGACTGACTCTGACGACCCTATGCCTGTTGTGGAATCTATTGTGTCTTTGGGGAAGTCCATGGGGTTGGATATGAGTGGCCAGGATGTGGAAGAGTTGGTGGACAGCCAAGGGAAGAGCTAACCACTAAAGAGCTGCAAGACCTTCAACTGGAAAAGCAACAGACCACAGCTGAGGAAATTGCTTCAGAGGAGGAGAAAGAGAGGGGAGAATGTGCCTTCCTCAGTGATTAAAGACATGTGTGCAAAGTTGCAAAGTTTTGTGGAGAAATATCATCCTAACAAAGCTGTTGCAAGCCATGTCTGCAACATGTTCAATGACAATGCCTTGTCACATTTTAGGCAAATCTTAAAGAGACACTAGAAACAGACCTCTCTGGACAGATTTTTTGTGCGACAGGGGTACAGTGACTCTCAAGCTGGTCCTAGTGTCAGTAAAAGACAAAGAAGGGAAGTAACCCCATATAGGGCCTTGATACCTGAAGTCCTTAAGGAAGGGGATTCCCTTTTCAAATAATAACCTTTCCTCCTTCCTGTTCCCTCCTTGCCGTCTTCCATACGCCAACAAGAGTCTTCAATAAAGGTAAAAGTGATGTTAAATGTTCATTTATTCATTTCATTAGTCATTTATATTTATTTCTCATTGTTTTCTGTATATAAAACTATAGTTTTTCTCTATAAAATGTACTTTTTGTTAATATTTTTGAGTGTTTGGAACAGATTAATTGGATTTACATTATTTCTTATGGGAAATATTGCTTCAGTTTTCAAACAATTCGGTTTTCGTCAGACTTTCTGGAACAAATTAATCAAAAAAACCAAGGTTTCACTGTATATGTCTCTATGAGATGGAAAAGAATTCTTCCTCCGTAAGCCATGCATATCGTAAGAGGTGACTAAAATGCCGGGAGCAAGGGGATAGTAACCCCTTTTCCTATATACATTACTAAATTTATTTTTTGTGTAAATAAAAAAAATTAAGTCTAGCACCTCATTAAAAAGAAAACAGTAAATTATTAGTATTTTCTTGGGGAAATACTAAACATATAGGAGTCATACACAGTATGGAAAATGGGAGGTAATCATGTCTGATCAAAGAAAGGGAGAGGGGTACCTCTAGTTCCTTGGATCAAGAGCCTTTCATCAACATCAAAGCAACTTTTGAAAGGGCCTGATAGGAAAGTTTGATAATTTATAACCATGCAGTTTTTCTAACCTGTGTTAACTGCATGACAGTCAGGCCATGACCATGAAGGTAGAACGGTTGCAGGAAAAATGGGGTTGACAGACCTATACCGAGTGCCAACAATACTAGGACAATATTGTGCCAAACTCCTGCACATAATATCTGAAATGGTAAGATGAATTATGTGGCTAAAAAAATTAACTAATATAAAGAATCAATGTTTATCTTCAAGAGGGTACTGAAATACACTACAATGCTAAAAAAATGTTTCATGTTTCCTGAATTTCAATAAATCAACTAAAAAGAGAGAACTGCGAGAATGAAAATGAAAATTATAATACAATGACAGTTATCTGCAACATTACACCTGATGCAGAGTAGGGAGAAGAGAAAGTGTTGCTAAATTACTTAGAATGTTGAGAGGCAAGAAACAAGTATAAAGATCATATAGAGTTGCAAATAATCAGCACTTGTAAAAAAAATCCTCAATGAAAAGTTTCCATATGCACCACCATCATCACCCTCTCATAGCTGGTAATAGCATAAATAATAACAACAAAGCACATATGGCAAACACTCATTTTCATTAGCAAACAATGTCATTGCATGTTACATCAATTATTTCTTCTCCCAAACAAGCATTTCAAATGAAATAAACCTGAGATTTCTAAAATTTTATCCCTAAATCTGATTGTGGTTTTGACTGAGAGAAGGCATAAGGCTAATTCCAATAAAATCTTGTGTAGAGATGCCTCTATATTTTCAAATTATTACACATACCATAACTTTAATATTGTTTTTAACACACTGGCCATCTCCCACTGAAGTAGGGTGACCCAAAAAAAGAAACATTAAATTATTAAAATTAAGAAGAAATAATACTCACCTAAAATTATAATCTGCCGTGGCTAATTTATATTTCAAAATATCGGCATAAATCCAGTATGCATTAAGTCAGCAAGTCAAAGAATTTACAGTAATAAAATCTTTTTACAGAGTTACAGATCAAATGCAATCATTACCTAGAACTGGATTTCTGAAATCTGACTTTCAAAATTAAGCTGTGATCTTACCCTTTGATGTAGTAATTCAAAATTATTAGATACAATACCAGCCACAGTTGCTCTTTGCCGATGACACAGTATTTTCGGGAGATTCTGATTAGAAGTTGCAAAAGTTGGTGGTGGAGTTTGGGAAAGCGTGTAAAAAAAGGAAAATAAATGTGAAAATAGAAAAAAGCCAGGTGGTGAACGTAGTGAAAAGTTTAAGCAATGAGATTACAGGTAGCAGTTTGTGGGGGGGGGGGAAGAGAGAGAGAGAGAGAGAGAGAGAGAGAAAGAGAGAAAGAGAAAGAGAGAAAGAGAAAAAGAGAAAGAGAAAAAGAGAAAGAGAGAAAGAGAAAGAGAAAAAGAGAGAAAGAGAAAAAGAGAGAGAGAGAAAAAGAGAGAGAGAAAAAGAGAGAAAAAGAGAGAGAAAAAGAGAGAGAGAGAGAGAAAAAGAGAGAGAGAGAGAGAGAAAAAGAGAGAGAGAGAGAGAAAAAGAGAGAGAGAGAGAGAGAGAGAGAGAGAGAGAGAGAGAGAGAGAGAGAGAGAGAGAGAGAGAGAGAGAGAGAGAGAGAGAGAGAGATGACTCGAGTATGGAACACATTCGTTCAGCATAATGATGTCAACGAGATAACGTCAGTTGATCAAATGAAAATGCTGGCCCACAGATGGCTCCAACTTCATCCTGTTCCCTACTTGTATGTCTCATAACAATAAAAATGCTTTCAAATGAGCTGATGTAGGTAACAGCTCTTAGCTTGTCAATAAAGTTAGGAATCCTTAACCTGTAAATAGCTTGTCAATAAAGCTAGGGATCCTTAACCTTGTCAAACCATGTGCAAAAAAAAAAAAAAAAAAAAAAAAAAAAAAAAAAAAAAAAAAAAAAAAAAAAAAAAAAAAAAAAAAAGAGAGACAGAGAGAGAGAGAGACAGAGAGAGAGAGAGAGAGAGAGAGAGAGAGAGAGAGAGAGAGAGAGAGAGAGAGGAAATAAGTGTATTTAAATGCAGTAGAACCTTGGCACTCGAACTTAATTGGTTCCAGAAGGCTATTCAAGTGCCGATCTGTTCGAGTACAGAACGAATTTTTCCCAACCAATTTTCTTTTTGGTTGGCTGTCATCACTAACCCTCATAGGCTCCATGGTGACTTATTTACACAAATAATATAAAAAAAAATGCGAAGAAACACAAAATAGTTTACAGCAAAGTTCTGTCGGCAGATGGGTTTATGAAAGAGAAGGCAAGCCATATAATAGACAAGGTAAAAAAAAAGTTAGGTGATATGTTGCAAAGTCTGTGTAAAGAAAGTAAACCTTGATATATGGGCCTAGTAATGAGGAGAAGATGGCCAGTAATGGAGGCTAAGGTGGAATAGTGATCAAAACAATAAAAGTTCTGTAATCAACAGACCCTGTCTGTTGTTTCCAAATCAAATACATACTCAGAAGATTGTTTCGTATATACAAAATTAGTTCAACTGTAGGTTTACTGTATGTGTGAGGAGGCAAAAAAAGAAAATGTATCAAAGAATAGTGGTCCAATACTCTTATGTGGGTGTGAGACATAATCTTTAAATGTTGCATGAAGGAGGCGTGAGTATCATGCAGAGAAAGTGTAGGAATTAAAAGATTGTGTGAGGCTACAAAAGATATAATTCAGTGGGCAGAAGAGGATGCAGCAGAACAGACTGATAAAGAAGGGGCATAAAACCAGAATGAAGGAAAGAAGGGGTAGTGGCTGTCCTAGGAAGGGATGAAGAGAGAGTGGTGAAGGAAGTTTAAAGTGGTAGAGGCCTGAGCATCCAGCAAATATATGTAAGCCTGCTATATCAAAATGAAGACAAGAGGTTTTTAGGTTTTGATATGCTGTTGGAGTGTAAGCAGGGTAACATTTATGAAGGGATTTAGGGAAAAATGCTAAATGAACTTGAGTGGGGATGTGCTGTTCAGAATATTATCTGAATTGTACCCACAGACTTCTGGAAAGACAGTTACTGAAAGAATGATGGTGAATGTGTTACTTTTTCTGAATCACTCTACCTTGTTGGAAGACTGGCAATGTGTATACAGTGTATATCTACGTGCGGTTTCGACAAAATAACTCGTGTAAAACGCTCCAAGTGAAAGTAACATAACAGTAATCCGTTTTTTCATTATTTTTTTTTTTCAACAAGTCGGCCGTCTCCCACCTAGGCAGGGTGACCCAAAAAGAAAGAAAATCCCCAAAACGAAAATACTTTCATCATCATTCAACACTTTCACCTTACTCATACATAATCACTGTTTAAATTATTATTTTTTTTTTTTTTTTTTTTTTTTTAAAAAGTCGGCCATCTCCCACCGAGGCAGGGTGACCCAAAAAGAAAGAAAATCTCGAAAAAGAAAATACTTTCATCATCATTCAACTCTTTCACCTCACTCAAACATAATCACCGTTTTTGCAGAGGTGCTCAGAACACAACAGCTTAGAAGCATATACGTATAAAGATACACAACATATCCCTCCAAACCGTCAATATCCCGAACCCCTCCTTTAGAGTGCAGGCATTGTACTTCCCATTTCCAGGACTCAAGTCTGGCTATATAAAAATAACCGGTTTCCCTGAATCCCTTCACTAAATATTACCCTGCTCACACTCCAACAGATCGTCAGGTCCCAAATACCATCTGTCTCCATTCACTCCTATAGCTTATAAATAAGACAAATAAATAAATGCACATAAATTCTCAGGTACTTTTCTATGCACAGCCACTGATATAATTTATCATTTATGAAATATAGGTATGCAAGAAAAGAGGATATTAAAAAAAAAAAGAATGACTTCACTAGCAGCAAAACATGGAAGGAAATGTTTACCTTCAGCTGTCTGAATGGAGTGAGAGTTCGAATCTCTTCTGTTGGAACATCTACATAAGCTCCAGGCAGGATAAACATTAAAAGAAAACCAAGACCATTCACATGAACGTCCTCTCTGAAAATTAATACTGGGTGCTTATTAAATATTATAATCAATAATGAAGAAGCAATTAAGCTACAGTTACAAAATAGATTTCAAGAAGCATTAATTAAAGCATAGAAAACATCTCTAATTTAAAATGCTAATAATGTTAAATTATTATATAAAGAACAGGCGGCCTAGGGAAACTGAACAATATATACTTGAGATTGTATAATACAGTCATACATTCAATAGCTGTCCTGCTGGAAGTGTGAAGACATTTCAATTTAAATACATAACCCATGAACTGTGACATCCCCACTCCTCCATCAGAATGCAGGCACTGCACTTCCCACTCCCAGGACCCATTCTCAGACAAGGCTTCATGTATTAGGAATGAAATAATAAAGTGATAAGAACTACTGAGAAACACACAGGAAGGTAAAGCTTAAGTGTATAATGAATTTGAGACAAAATTTGTAATATTTACCTGTCATCTTATATGTTCATGAGACAGAAGAATTTAAAGACCAACAATCCTCACAGACTGAAAAGTATTTAGCAAGCATCCATTTAACACTTGTATGATGAGACAGTAGCCCCTTCCTGGATAGATTTGGAGAACTGTATATGGGTGGTGTGTGTCTAATGGATGATGTTTGTTGTGTGATGATCTGTTTGAGATAAGTTTACTGTTGTTGATCTGAATGGCCTAAAGTAATTTTGACATGGAAGAACGATGGGATGAGATGATTACAGTTGAAGTTTTAAGTAATGTAAGGACTGGAACTAAAATGACAGGAAGATTACCAATGTCACAGCAAAAATAAAGGTAAATAGGAAACAGACAAGGCTAACAAAACACATTCATTGCTTTTCTATACAGTACAGTAAGGCCCCGCTTTACGGCGTTTCACCTTACGGCGTTCTGCTAATACGGCGATGTCAAATTATGTATATACTTTGTCCTTACTTTCTGATAGTGATGCAAATAAAACTTCAATTAAAGCACTACAGTGTATCTCCAACACAATTATATCTTCCCATGTCCTCACTTTTTATTAACGGCAATAACACAATACAAATTTTAGAAAGATCTACATAAATTCCATTTCAATAATACAATTGCTGAATAGTGTATACATGTATTGTGCAAAGAGCAAATTTGTAACAACTCACTTACTTTACTGCAGCAATTGCATGTCCAGCTTCGTGGATGATCGATGCCATTAATAAAGTAAAAAAGTAGCATGACAACTCCTTCATAGGCAAATTAATACCTGGTACCTAAAGGAGAAATTTTAAGAAATAATCCAGTATTGTAATAGAAAATCTGTGTGTTGAAGACAAAAAAAAAATACAGTATCAAGAAATATAAGATAGTATAACAGTGATCTGTCTTATTTGCAATTATGCATGTGCAGGAGTTTTAAGAATTTAGTTTCTCTAACTAAAACATGATATATCAATTCTTTACTTTTTATATGATGAAAAAACTGAGGAGCATGTAAAAATGATAGGGTATTTCTTGTAACATTGTACAATACATTGTGAATACACTTAAAATTTTTAATAAAAATATATAACACACTAACATCTCATTTAAAAAAATATATTCACTGTATTACACAAATTTATTCTGAATAAACATGAAAATGAAATACTACTGCATTCTGGAATACTGTACCTAAGAACGAGACTTCCACAAATTATTTTCATTTTGTTAAGTAAATGTGAAGAACATGCCCAACTTTGTTCCAGTAAATCAAAGAAACACAAAGAGAGCAAACCTTTATTAATATGATTCTTCACACAGTGGCCTTTATCAAATTAACTTGATGAAACCGACACTGGACAAAACACTGTTTTGATAAATCTTTGCCTGTGTGTCTTTGATTGATTGTATGTCAGTTTACTGCTTATCTTTCAAACACTGTTCTGATTAAACAACTGCCTACAATGTACAGTATGCATTACACAAACAATCTTACCACAGGTTGCAGAGCCTGTACCGTCTGTTCTTGTACTGGTCGGAAGTGGTTTACCAGTGTGCTTATCAAGAGGAATATTGATGGAAGCAACAGAAGCCCTACTACTATTACACCAACTCTGAAAAAAAAATTCACAAAAATATTTATTCAAGGTGTATATACTAATTTTAAGCTTCCAGTTTTAAATTCAACACCTCTTAAGTTAATTTATACAGAGAACAGTACTATATTAAAATGTTGTAAACATAAAACAGAAAAAAAGAAGGATTCAAGTACTGTACCTAACCACTTGAAATTTGCATACATAGAAACAATACCAGTATTGCTACCACTGTCTTGTGTTTTCTCTGAAGCTAAAACACAAATGAATGAATGAATGAATGAATGAATGTACTAGAGAATGAATGAATTAGTGAATGAATGAATGTACATATTAGTATATGAATGAATGTATTAATGAATGAATGACTGTATGAATTTTCAGAATCATTTCCAATTGGCATCATTATACTGATTGCTTTATCCCCATAGTTTTAAAATTCAACATGAGCAATTTTGCATGAGCTACTTATATGGCCAAAATGTTTAGAGATTTACCATAAAAAAGGACCAAAGCTTTCATATCAGTAAGGCAGTATAAAAGGTAAAATTCAAATAAATGAAGAAAAGATGGTTGGCAGAGTGAACCAATCTAGGTTCGACTGAAGGTGGGGAGATGACCTGAAGAAAAGATTGAGAAATGATGTGAGAAATATGCTCTATAGTATGTATCAGCTATAACTAGAAATGTTAAATCAGAGTGGAATTTGACAGTATATTGTAGTTTGGGCAAAGTAATATTTTATAAACACTGTATATGAAGGGACTCAGTTGAAAACTCGAATGCAAACTAGAATCTCAGAGGTTTAAAAGTATGATGATTGCATTCTGAACATGAGGTGAGAAGGCTGCTTCTGCATGGATTAACACTAGACCTCAACATACCTTTCTTTTTGTGTGCATAACCTGCACATAAGAGTATGAAACTTATGACAAGGTGTCAGTCCAACTTGGACCAATAACCAATCCGTGACTAGTTAATGCCCTAAGTCAAACTGAAACATCGTCTTCAGTTTCAGTTTCCTATGTACAGGTTGTTTGTGTATTGTTCCAGTCATGGTATTGTGCCTTTATATTCTTTTCTTTTCTTTTTGGAAAGCCTGTTAGAGAGCATGTAATGGTAAATGATAGTAGGATTTTTTATAAATATTCATTCGAATCAGGAGTTGAAGCCTACATTATATGATTATTATTATTATTATTACAGTAGTCATATAACGTGCTAGCCCATAAGAGTCATTAAATGCTTAAATATCACAGTAGAGGTGCCTAAAAATTATCTATTAAAAACTACAAGGGAACTCATTTTCATACATACTTCATATATATCTGTTCAATATATCAGTAGAGCAACTTACGTAAACCATATTTTGAAGAACTTGGGTCTCCACAGCGCCCACTTTGTTACTGATCGATTAAAAGCAGTTGTGAACCAGTGCAGCTGCAGTGGCTTAATTGTTATTCCAACATTCTCCAGGAAGTAGATATACGGTACATTCATACATGACTGAAACAGACGCAAAAATAAACATATACCTTTACAACACAGCATAGCAATATTTAACTGATATTCTTTTGTAAATAAAAATATAAGTGGAATATAAATATTTAAAAAGTTGATGCAGACTTCACCTGCTTGAAAATGCAGGTGAAGTCTGTATCTTAGAACATAACACCAAACTGCTGATGCATATAATAACATAATGAAAGAACACTGCAGTATGCCTACTGGCCAATGCTAAGCACATCTAGCTCCATACCCAACCCCATGCACACACTTATATCCATACTCATCCAACCTATGTTTAAAGCTATCCGAAGTTTTTTCTTAATTACATTACTGAAGTTTGCCCAACTCATTTATAATTCTATTACCAAACCAGTACTATCTTATATTATTTCTAAATCTAAATATGTCCAACTTGAATTCAATGCTGCAAGTCCTGTCTTCGCTAGAGATTTTCAGTACATTATTTATATCCCTCTCTTTATTCCTGTTTTCCATTTGTACACTTTAATCATATTTCCTTAATACTACATCTTTCCAGTGAGTGCAAATTTAGTGCCTTCAGCAAATCTTAGTAGAAAAGGTTTTTGATATATGAGAACACCTTTCATCATACTTTAGTGCGCTCTCATAAGCATTAAAAAATAATGTTATAGTTGACATTGGTTGTTATTACATTCGTCGGGATCACTAAACTCATATGGGTTACACAGCACCTTGGGGAAGTATTGAAGACATTCATGTTTGATGCAAGGAACTGGAGCACTGGATAACTAAAATATGATTTGTTCAGATTTTCAGCCCAGGGGAGGGCTAGCCACCTATGATAGCCCAAGAAAGTCAGTGCATCATTGAGGATTGTTTGTCTTATTTCCATTGTGGTCCTTCAATATTGTCCCCAAGATGCAACAAATGCCAGTTGACTAACACCCAGATACCTATTTACTGCTAGGTTAACAGTGACATCAGGTGTACAGTGACTAACACCCAGGTACCTACTTACTGCTAGATGAGCAGGGACAGTAGCAGGTGTAAGATGACTAACACCCAGTGGCAGCAAGTGTAAGGTGACTAACACCAAGGAACTTACTGCTAGGTGAACAGTGACAGCATGTGTATGGTGACTAATACCCAGGAACCTACTTACTGTTAGGTAAACAGTGACAGCAGGTGTAAGGTGACTAACACCCAGGAACCTACTTACTGCTAGGTGAACAGGGACATCAGGCATAAGGTGACTAACACCCAGGAACCTACTTACTGCTAGGTGAACAGGGACATCAGGCATAAGGTGACTAACACCCAGGAACCTACTTACTGCTAGGTGAACAGTGGCAACAGGTGTAAGGTGACTAAACACCCAGAAACCTACCTACAGCTAGGTGAACAGGGACAGCAGGTGTAAAGTGACTAACACCCAGAAACCTACCTACAGCTAGGTGAACAGGGACAGGTGTAAGGAAACATGCCCAATATTTCGACATTATTACCTTCAAGAACTGGTCCGTGAAATAAAACGCGGCGTGTATCAGTGTTATAACAGCTAAGAATGTTACTATATCCATCTTTGATCAACACATTTAGCCACTGGGCGAGGGTCGAGGCCAGAAATATGAATAAACAAGAAAAACATCAAGACCACAGCCATGTAAACACTGCGTCCGGACTCTTGCCCCAACACCTCCACTCGTTTGAATGCTGCCTACACGACACCGGCTTCACCTTTCTATTATGTATATACAAGAATGTATGTATGTGTATATACATTATATATATATATATATATATATATATATATATATATATATATATATATATATATATATATATATATATATATATATATATATATATATATATATTATGGAGCGAATGCTTCTTCTATGACGATTCAATTCAGAAACATTGCAGACTATCCTCATATTATTACAAAAATTTCATTATGTGATTTCTAGCGGCAACTTCGGAATGTAAATACGACTTCTTTTAATTTACGCCGCATATTTTAGGTCAGATTACATAAATATACAAAAAATGTATATTTAGAGCAAATACAGTAAGCTTTCTTATAAAACTCCTCTATACACCACGAATTTTTTTGGTAAATGACATTGAAATAATGTACCGAAAATTTAATAGCTCCTGAGAGGTGCTTTATAGTGCGTGTTGTTCACTTTTCACTTGCATTTACAAAAAAAAAGCCTCATATAGAACAGCTCTGCAAGACAGCTTACTATAAGCATAGTAAATAAAAATCAGTCGAGCACGTTAAAATTTGCACGAAATAATGCGAAAATGGGTCGAATATTGCCAAATGTTCCAAGATTCTAGTCCTAGTTACCGTACACAATCGTTCAAAATTTGAATCCGATCGGATGAAGAGTTCTCAAGTTATGAGCTAAATCAAATCGAAAAGAAGAAGGGGGGAATATGAAAATCAGGCAACCAATTAAAGGTATCTCTTCAGGGATACCTTATTTAAAGCCCACATATAAGCTACACTGTAATACCTTTGTGAATGAATTTGTGTCTGCATAAATAACTCATTACTATTGTAACCAGATGTAAACATGTAAATAGTTCATTAAAACTGTAACTTATATAGCTCTCTGGGGTCCAGTCCTTGGACCCATAACTCTGGGGCCCAATCCTTGGACCCATAACTCTAGGGCACAGTCCTTGGACCCATAACTCTGGGGCCAAATCCCTGGACCCATAAAACTCGGACCCAGTGGGGCCCAGACCCTGGACCCATAACTCTGGGGCCAAGTCCCTGGAGACCATTATGTGCCTCTGTAATCTTTGAGCTACCGCCCACAAGTTAGACATATAGTGCATGGTGAAGATATTACACTATCTGATGCAAAGATGGTGAAAAAGATGAACCTTAACCATGGCTCAGTTGGTTCAACAGTTTGGAGGAGAATGTGCCTTCCAGTTGCTTTAAAACTTATTCACTTTAATAATAATAATAATAATAATAATAATAATAATAATAATAATAATAATAATAATAATAATATGAGGAGAAGAAGAAAAAGAGAAAGAAGGAGGAGGGAGAAGCAGAGAAAGAGAAAGAGAAAGAGATAGATAGAGAGAAAGACAGACAGACAGACACAGAGAGAAACCTAACCTTGTAAAACCTTGTGTAAAAGCGAGAGTGAAAGAAAGAGAATATAAGAAGCATACAAGTTGTGAATGTTGTCCCATGCAACAGGATGTATGTTCTCCAGTATATGAAACACAGGATGCACTCGAAAGCTCTATGAGATAACCAAGAGAAATACCAGGCTCAAAGACACAAGTTTTGACGTCAGCACTAAGATAATATCAGGATTTCCTGTATGTTGTTGTCAATTTATTTCAGTGGGGGAAAAAAGAATCAGCTGGTATCGTGATCGTATGACGACCCCCTCTCTTTTTTTCCGAGTGGATCACCAAAAGCATCTTAAAAATACAAAGTTTGTCACTGCGTATCTGTTTGTGTCCTTGACTAGAGGTTGTCTTTTGTGGTATAGTATTTGGCTTACTTCAGTGCTGAGGTAGATATGTATCTCAACTCATTATCGTATTTATTTTTTTCGTGGGGAGGGTATCGTGAAGGTAGATATGATGTTAGGACATGTATCAGTATCCTTATATCACTTCTGTGATTGCAAGAGTGTTAGGAGTTTTGGCAGGCTTCTGGTGCAATGTTGGTGGGACCTGCAGGTGCCTTCGTAATGGTAGTGTCGCCTGGCAGTCTAACAGGAATTGTATTAATAGCTACGGTGGTATCTGTGCTGGTATTGTTCTTCAGTTGAGTTCTTAATTTTTTCTTTTTTTTTTTTTTTTGGTAGCCAATGAGCAGCCGATACATAGCTGTGCGCTGATGTCTGGTGAGGTCCCTACTGGCAGGTGGGGGTTGTCGCTGTCAAGTCGCTATATACTGATACTGATATGTGGCTGACGGTCTTTCATGTTTATTTTGTTGTGTTTTACGTCCTTTGTCTAGTCTCTCGTATGCTGATTGGTATGGAAGACAACTACATGTTCGTACCTAATGGCTAATTTGACAACTTTGTCTACTGTCTCATTCCCGTGGACTCCAACATGGAGTCTGATTTTACCTCTCGGCACATGAAGGACCTATTTATTCAAGCTAACGGCTAGTATTCTACTTCAGCTTATTTCAAGCCCAGCACTATTACGAGTGTAACCAGATATAAATAAGTAAATAGTTCATTGATGAAATTAAGACACATGTGCAACATCTGGGTATCTTTATTGTAGACGTTTCGCCATCCAGTGGCTTTATCAATACAAATTCCAGGACATAACTTGAAGACAGTAGAACTATGTACAGAAGATGAGGTAATCAGTCCCTCAACCTTGGAGTAGGTGCGAAGAGCACCGTAGTCGTGGAGATTCTCCACGACTACGGTGCTCTTGTCGGTATTGTATACCATTCTTGTACAACAAGTAGTTCATTACCACTGTAACTTATTTAGCTATCAAAACTTTGCGGCCCAGTCCCTTGACCCATTATGTGCCTCTGTAATCTTTTGACTACTGCCCACACCATGGGTATGGGTGCATAATAAAAATATTAACGTAACCCCCAGAATGTGACCCCCTCAACAGTCGACTAACACCTGGATACCTATTTACTACTAGGTGAGCAGTAGCAACATGTGTAAGGAAATATGTTCAATGTCTTCACCTGTCCCATCTGCCAAGAGCTAGCAGAGCTCTTGGCAGATGATTTCATCTACTTGGCTCATCCCGCTTCTCAGATGAGCGTCGTTTTAACATAGCGACAACTTAACATTGGCAATAAATTCCGGTAGATTCTTTTATCTGCATTTCGACATCAGTTTCAACTGATAAAAAAGCACAATGAACTCCTTTCTCCTTTGTAATATTCTGAGATGTCTTTCTGCTTCTCACTCGGGAGCCGACAGAATGTTTAAATCTTATTTTTGTAGACAATGGCTCACGTGTGTGTGTTTCGGGGAGCAAAGCCACCTTGAGGAGAATGTATTGCATTCTTAAAGGTAAACAATACCAGCAAGATACAAGTTGCAGAATAAGCTTTTATTGGGACGATATTCGCTCTGTGTAGAGCGTGATGAAGTTCCACACAGAATGAAATGTGATCCCAACAAAAGTTTGATATGTAACGCGTGTCTTTTCTTCATCATTCACCATGGTCGAAAGCAAGCCATTAGAATCAAATATTAAAGCCCTTTTGTCACTGCTGCAGCAATGATATTTTCGTGACTGAATTCAAGTCTACATATGCAACTCGTTGCTGTTGTTACCAGGTCATAAACTCATTTACCGCTGTAACTTCCCCAGTTATCAAAACACCGGGGATCAGCTCCTGTGGAAAATTGCATTTATCTGAATGTAACTAATTATGTACATAACAGTAAATGATAACAAAGATAATTATTATTTATCAGTTACATAGACAAGTAGGAATTTGGGACACCTAGGTCGCAAAAATGTCCCCCTTCGATACCTACCACTGTCATATCCACAAGTTGCTCTGGACCTATTAATTAAATGAAATATACATACACCAGGAATACTGGTAAATATATAAATTTGTGGACTGTATATTAAAAATAATAAATGGTTATATATAAATACACAATTACATAACAGAAGGAAAATATATCTTAATATCACTCACCAATTTGACTGGAGATTAATGTGTATCATACTCAGAAAGCCTCACTCTAACTAAATCTATGAAAACAATGCTGGCCAGAATTACACACAAATCTAGAGAGCTTATCTGAGGTTCCTGGAGCTGTCTTGTCCAGTCGTCTGATATCTCAAGTTATGCAGGAATGCACATCCTCCAATCTCGCCTCCTATTTGAGAGGTGTCAACAGAATTTTAACCTCTAGAGCACGAAAATTTCTTCCCATTACACCAACGTTTGTACAAAATTCAAAACCAAGATGGTGAGTCTCGTCTGCACAGACGCAGGCTTTCCGTTTTCTATGACATAAATATTATTAAATACAGTATGGCCATCTATTTACATATAAATACTGAATTTCTGGAAAATATATACAGTATTTTCCACACTGCGGCCGGCCGGAGTTCGTTGCTAAACGATTCAAATTACTCCTTCCTTTAGGAGACGATTCCAGCCAGTTCTGGCTTGAGTGGCTGTTCTCCTAGTAGGTCTTACTACGATTTCATCTTCCGGCATCACTTGGTCTGCGTTATCTTCCATATCACTCGTGTCACTTTCCCTCAGATTTTCATTTACGTTTGATTGAACACCTAATTCCAAGGGAATCAATTTATTAATTGTGCGTAAACTTTCCTGGCCACGACACAACACTTTGACATTCCTGACAACACCTTGTGCATCTGGGTACAATGTCAATACTTTGCCCAGAGGCCACAATGTTCGATGTTGTTCAGTGTCAATTAACACAATGTCACCTGGTTGAATGGTCTGTCGATTTACTGCCTCTGTCGCACCATAAAAGTGTTCACGTAGTGTAAGAAGATATTCCTTACGCCACACATTAGACCAATGATCAATTACTTTATTTAACATTTTAAATTTATTACACAACACTGCCGCATCATTGTAATCTTCATCACTTTCTTCCGGATTATCTCTATAGACAGGGGCAGCTTCCAATTTCCTTCCACATATTAGGTGAGAAGGTGTTAATACATCTGCATCAGGTGTATCACTCATGTACGAGAGAGGCCTATTATTTATACGATTTTCTGCCTCCACTAACACTGCACGGAATTCTTCCAAATTAATTCTCTTCCGGTGTAGTACTTTGCGGAGACACCTCTTCACTGTGCCTATCAGTCTTTCGTACAGCCCCCCCTGCCAAGGGGCTCTAGGAGTAATAAATTTCCAGGTACACCCTCGCTGGGTTAACAGAGATTGAACATCGTTACTATTATTTAATTCTATCAAGTGTTGAGCACCTGCTACAAAATTTGTGGCATTATCCGAAATCATCAACCTCGGACAGGATCTCCTAGCTGCAAATTTTCGAAACAGCTGTATAAACTGTTCTGCAGACAAGTCCTGTGCCACTTCTAAATGAACTGCCCTAGTAGCAGTACAGGTGAACAAACAAACATACACTTTCAGTGGAACACCATTTGACGTACCTGTTAAAATTATTGGACCACTATAGTCTACACCTGTTACATCAAATGGTTTCACTAATTGTACACGCTCCTTTGGCAATGGTGGAGGACCTGGGTACATATAGGATCTGGCATCCACACGGCGACATATTACACAAGATTTAATCACCCTTTTTACACTTTGCCGTCCTTGTGGAATCCAGAAAGTTTCCCTAATACAATTTAAGGTATCTTGTACCCCACCATGCATTACATTTTTATGGGCATTTAGAACAATCAAATTTGTTAGATGATGAGTTTTGGGCAGTAAGATAGGGTGTTTAGCATAATCACCCAATTCAGCATTTTGTAACCTACCTCTGCACCTAATTACATTGTTCTCTAAATACAGCCCCAATTTCTCTATTATAGAACCTTTCACAATTTTTCTTTCCATCATCAATTTAATCTCATTTCCATAGATTTCCTCCTGTACCCTCTTTATCCAAAATTCAAGAGGATGTGAAAACTTATATGAAATATTCATCTTGTTTAGAAATTTAAACACCAACTTAGTTACATTGATTAGTTTGGGTAAAGAAGAATACCTATTTATATCAATGGCTAAGGAAGGACAAACTATTGGAGCGGTGGTCACAGTAATTTCAACAGGAGCAATATACGCCTTTTGTACAGGCCAATTAGCTTTATTTACCAACCAGCTCGGTCCTTTAAACCATGATACAGCATTTACAAATTTAGCATAAGGTAAACCTCGAGACAAGAAATCAGCTGGATTCTCCTCACCAGGTATATGATTAAATGTTAACATATGCTGACCCAAACTATTATACTTCTTTTGCATCTGATTAATTTCAGCGACTCTGTTTTGTACGTACACAATTTTACTGTTTCCATTACGAATCCATTGTAAGGATACCTCATTATCAGACCAAATTACAGTGTCGCTAATATTTATCTCCTGCAACTTATTTCTTATATAATTAGCTAATTTGACACCTACATAAATGGCTGTTAATTCCAACTGAGGTAAGGTACGTGATTTAATTGGAGACACTTTAGCTTTAGACATAACAAGAGAAATAACACTATTACATTGAAGGTAAGCAACTGCTCCATATGCCAATTTTGAAGCATCACAAAAAATGTGGAGTACATTTTTACCATTTGGATTGGCCACCTGGCGTGGGAACTCCAACATTGGAATTTTCTCATAATCACCAATTAATTCATCCCACCTGTTAATGAATTCCTCAGGTAGAATTTCATCCCAAGCACATTTAAGTTTCCATGCTTCCTGAATTAATAATTTCCCTCTTATAGTAAGGGGTGACACTAAACCTAGTGGATCAAAACATTTGGGAACTTCAGCATCAAAACTCTCTTAGTTAATTTATTGGGCATACTGTAATTATTAGGTTTTAACATGAACAAATCTCTCTCAGTATCCCAATTTAAACCCAGTACATTACTACATTTTGGCACTTCATCTCCAGGGTAATCTTTACTTATTTTGTCCTTCAATTTGGACGAATTACTATTCCATTCTCTCAGAGGCATATTTGCACTTTGCATTATTTTATTAGCCTCTCCATAAGTCATTAACAGTTCCTCTTCAGTTGACGTCACACCCAAGAAATTGTCCACATCAAATTGTTTGCTCATTACTTTACTCAGTGGACTTCCCGTACATTTAAGGTGTGCATTTATCGTCGCTTGAAGTAGGAACGGACTGGATGTAGCACCAAATAATACACTCCTAAAGCGATAGGTTTTCAGAGGGCTACCTGGAGTTTACCTGGAGAGAGTTCCGGGGGTCAACGCCCCCGCGGCCCGGTCTGTGACCAGGCCTCCTGGTGGATCAGAGCCTGATCAACCAGGCTGTTGCTGCTGGCTGCACGCAAACCAACGTACGAGCCACAGCCCGGCTGGTCAGGAACCGACTTTAGGTGCTTG
Source organism: Cherax quadricarinatus (assembly GCF_038502225.1). NCBI lineage: Eukaryota > Metazoa > Arthropoda > Malacostraca > Decapoda > Parastacidae > Cherax > Cherax quadricarinatus. The sequence goes on from NC_091330.1 coordinate 6,018,876, forward strand.
TCCAGTGCCAGCTTGAAGACTGCCAGGGGTCTGTTGGTAATCCCCCTTATGTATGCTGGGAGGCAGTTGAACAGCCTCGGGCCCCTGACACTTATTGTATGGTCTTCGACTCTCAGTCTGGTTAGTGGCTTGCTAAAAACTGAGTCATATTGGGACTTGAGTAGCTCACTCATTTCCTTGCTGTCATCTGTGTAGGACCCATCTTGTTTAAGTAGGGGCCCAATACTGGACGTTGTTCTCGACTTTGACTTGACATAGGAGAAGAAATACTTTGGGTTTCTTCGAATTCGATTTCATTTATGGCTTTTAGTTCTTCCCGCGATTCCTGACTCCTATAAGATTCCTTTAGCTTAAGTTCGATGCTTGCTATTTCTCTGACCAGTGTCTCCCTACGCATTTCAGATATATTGACCTCTTTTAGCTGCTCTGTTATTCTTTTCCGTCGCCTGTAAAGGGAGCGCCTGTCTCTTTCTATTTTACATCTACTCCTCCTTTTTCTTAGAGGAATAAGCCTTGTGCATACATCGAGTGCCACCAAGTTAATCTGTTCTAGGCATAAGTTGGGGTCTGTGTTGCTTAGTATATCTTCCCAGCTTATATCGGTTAGGACTTGGTTTACTTGGTCCCACTTTATGTTTTTGTTATTGAAGTTGAATTTGGTGAATGCTCCCTCGTGACTAGTCTCATTATGTCGGTCTGGGGCTCCACGCATACATGTCTTAACCTCAATTATGTTGTGATCTGAGTATATTGTTTTTGATATGGTGACATTTCTTATCAGATCATCATTGTTAGTGAAGATGAGGTCTAGTGTATTCTCCAGTCTAGTAGGCTCTATTATTTGCTGGTTTAAATTGAATTTTGTGCAGAGATTTAAAAGCTCATGTGAGTGTGAGTTTTCATCAGAGCTGCCTCCTGGTGTTATTACTGCAACAATATTATTTGCTATATTCCTCCATTTTAGGTGCCTTAAGTTGAAATCCCCCAGGGGCAAGATGTTGGGTGCAGGAGCTGACAGATTTTCCAGACAGTGGTCAATTTTTAACAGCTGTTCCTGGAATTGCTGGGATGTTGCATCCGGAGGCTTGTAGACTACCACAATGACTAGGTTTTGGTTCTCGACCTTTACTGCTAAAACTTCCACTACATCATTTGAGGCATTAAGCAGTTCTGTGCAAACAAGTGACTCTGCAATGTACAGGCCAACCCCCCCCCCCCCTTTTGCCTGTTCACTCTGTCACATCTGTATAGGTTGTAACCTTGGATCCATATTTCGTTGTCCAAGTGATCCTTTATGTGGGTCTCAGTGAAAGCCGCGAACATTGCCTTTGCCTCTGCAAGCAGTCCACGGATGAAAGGTATTTTGTTGTTTGTTGCTGGCTTTAGACCCTGTATATTTGCAAAGAAGAATGTCATCGGACTGGTGGTATTGTTGGTACTGGGGGGAGAGGATTTTTTTTCCGGCATTAGTATCTGTATCTGTATCTGTTGGTTTGGAGTGGAGGCCATCGACTGTGGTTCCATTCCAGGAATGACTGGATTTGGTGTACGATTTCTGCCATTTCCTGCCAGTTTTTTTTCCTTCCTGGCACTAAAAAACCTCTCCCTCTTGAGTGGCTGTGGCTACCCAGGTTTTCCCATGGCCTGGATATTTTGTATCTTTTTGTCCCCTTTAGATGGTGTGCCTGGCAATTTAAGTTATAGCACAGTCTTTCCTGTACTGAAGAGGTACACAGTTCAGGGTGAAAAAGCTTACAGGAAGGGAGTTTGCATTTTCCTGTTGTCATATGGGCATGGCATTTTCTAGGGTGGTCATAGTTGCACGTCCCGTCTGTTTTTCCAGATTTCCCATGCCTGCAGATACCAAGTGCATAGTATGTGCACAGGCTTGGTTTCCGTTTGCCTTGGGTTTCTGTGACTGTATTCCCTGTTGGTGCATGTTTCCCTGTCTTATTCCTATCCTCCCTAGCACCAACAATGGAGCTCCCACCAGTTGTTTTTGGTAATATATCCTCACTATTGCTAGTGGAGTCCTCTTGTTTGCTATTTCCTGTGGTATTTCTAGTTTGCAATATTGGTTTTATCTTATCTTTGACTACACTTGTTTCCCTACTACGGCTCCTGTCCCCTATGAGGTCATTTATATGTATTCCTTCCTGCGTATAATTCCCGACTACCTGGACAAAATCTCCAGCTTCACCATTACTGTCTCCCAGGACAGCACCTCCAGCTTCACCATTACTGTCTCCCAGGACAGCACCTCCAGCTTCACCATTACTGTCTCCCAGGACAGCACCTTCAGCTTCACCATTACTGTCTCCCAGGACAGCACCTCCAGCTTCACCATTACTGTCTCCCAGGACAGCGCTATCAGCCCCACATTTACTGACTACCAGGACATCACCTCCAGCCTTACAGTTTCTGACTACATGGCCAGTATCAAGGGCAGTACCATTCAGCCCAGACTTTTTATGTTCCCATCTGTTGTAGAAAGCTTCCAGGTTTTCTATGAAAGCAGCTTTGATGTTATCCTCTTTTAATACCCTTGTGATTTTAGTCCACAGATTGATCTCATTTGGGCATACCCAAAAACACTTCCCTGTTTTAATACTGCTTGTAGATAGTTCTTGGATATCTGCACAAGGGGCGTGACATCAATTTCCACAAAAATGACAATTTATCCATGTGGAAGCCCGTTTGTTTGATTGACCGCAGACTACACAGAGCTTCATAATGATTTGAATGGTTGATTTACTGTAATTCTACTAGCAACCTCTTGAATATTCTATTAATAACCTCCTTAAATGAAGCTCTAGCTATTTGTATTTCTATTTCTAACTGTACTTGTATATTGGACAGCTTACCGTGTACATTCCTGATTTATATTTATTGTTTGTGTTTGATAAGGGCACCTACAACCCCATCCATTTACAGTCTGCTTTATTGTCCAACGAATCCGTTTGAAACCAGTCTAAGTGGGTCAATAGGATTCTCAGGCCATAAGAAGCGGGTACAATCCCGGTCAGCCTCTTGTAAACCCACTCTTAAGAAAGCTTTACTTATGTCAGCCGTAAAGGCATAATTTTTCATCCTGAAATTTAATAAGATATCTCTTAATTTTTCCGTCAACGACGGACCTGTCATCAGTCATTTAAACTAGGTACATTTTTGTTACTCCTGGCACTACAATTAAACACAATCCTCAAAGGAGTGGTCTTAGAATCCTTCTTCACTCCGTGATGTGGCAAATAGTGACCATAAATTTTGGCTTGCTCAGGAGGTACCTCTTCTATAAATTTATTAATTAACTGCTCAGCAATTATATCATTATAGGCAGTTAACAATTCTGGTGTCTTACTCAGTTCGCGGAGCTGAGCCTTTAATTGTCCAGATGCCATTCTGTAATTAGTGGGCAATTCTGGATGGCTCAGTCTCCACGGAAGTCGTACCCAGTATTGTCCAGATTCAAATTTTACATCTCTCAGGTATTGTTCTTGAGTAAAAGAATCGTCTGGACTTTCTTCATTTACATTTATTCCAATGCTGTCTAATTCCCACAATTTATGCACTGGCTCAACACCATCCTCTATGAAAGAATTATACTGGGGCACGACTTCATGAGTAAGACACACAGTTATGGTATTTGTAGTTTCCTCTAGTCATGAATTATTATTACGAGGAATCCTACCATACATTACTTGGCCTCCTGCAGTCTTCAAAAGGGTGACACCACATTTCTTTACCATACCCTTTACAAAGGAGGCATAATAGTCACTACCTATCAAAATATTTATTGGGCCTACAGAATCATCACTTACCTCAGAAGGTGCTAAATTTACATTATGTGAGAGTCTTTCTGTAGCTTTACTAAGCCCTACTGTAGATATTTTCTCTGGAAGTCTATCTACAATTACTGCATTAACACGTTTTTTCTCATTGCCCAACCTGACAGTTACATAAACAGTGTCATACAATTGAGCCCTTTTATCCGAGAGAAAACCAGATAATTTTAAAGTTGTGGGATCTCCTATCTGTACTTTCATACCATCAAAACATTTAAGTTTTATGAAAGTACGCTGGGATCCCTGGTCCAATAATGCATTTGCATGTTTTGATTTATGCCTTTTATCATCAATTTTTACCTGTAACACAGGTAAGGCTACTTCAGCAAAACCATCATTATTAACATTAGCATCAATTTTTACATTAGCTACTGTTGTGTCAGGATTGTCAACATTATCATTATTATCAACATTATCATATAGACCTTTACACATGACTATATGGTGTCTTCCTTTGTGACATTGATAACAGTTGTTTAATTTAGCATGACAATCCTTTACATTGTGATTACCTAAACACCTGATGCATCTGTCAAGTTCCTCCAATCTTTCAACTTTATCATTCCATTGAATTGTATGCATTGCAATTCTTAGAAAAATGAGTACCCTTGCAGAAAAGACAATCTCTCCTTTCTTTAACTGGTTTCTTATTAACTGTGCTACTCTTAGGAGGGTACTTATTCTTCTTACCTTGTGGAGAATCATTATTTCTGATTCTTGCTACTTGATATGCACCTATGCAACTATTTTTAGGAAATGAATTTTGATTATTACCATTGGGATAATTTTTCCCTTTGTGAAACTTGACAGATACCTCAGAGTTACTATGTGTTGCATCTTTAAAATGAGTTGGTTGGCTGGTCTGCAACTGAACAATTAATTCTTGTAAATATAATCTGAAGGAATCAGACTGGTTATTGAGTGCCATAGTACAGAATAAATTCAGCTGTAAAACGCTTGAATGATTCTCGAACAAGTATCACAAGAGTTATTTTGGTCTGGAGGAAAAAAGACTAGGTCTAGATAAGATAAGATAAGATTTCGTTCGGATTTTTAACCCTGGGTGGCTAACCCTCCGGGGTTAAAAATCCGAACGAAATCTTATCTTATCTTATCTAGACCTAGTCTTATTTCCTCCAGACCAAAATAACTCTTGTGATATTTATTCGAGATCCATTCAAGCGTTTTACAGCTGAATTTATTCTGTACTATGGCACTCAATAACCAGTCTGATTCCTTCAGATTATATTTATTACTTAAAGTTTTGAGAGTGCTCTCCAGTTTAACTCTAAACTGCTGTAAACCTTTGTAAGTGTGATCTGGAGATTTTAAATTAACAATAATATTCACTAGATCCAACCTACTTTGTTCTATATTACCATAAGTGACCTTCAACAAGTCAACTGCTTCCTTGTAAGAGTCATCTACATTGGGAAAGGCTTGTATGAGTATGTGAGCATCTCCTCTTACCTGTCCTTTGAGGTAAAATAATTTAGTTACACAGGCTAGGTCACTCCTGTCATGCACAGCTGCTTTAAAAATTGACCAAAACTCCTCCCAGTTTTCTCCAGGATTAAACACAGGCAAACACAATTCTGGGAGTTTTGGCAAAGACATTATTTGTTGGAGCAGACTGATTAACTGCCTGGTTTACACATTTTAATTTATTCAAGGCCTGACTTTTACAAGAAAGAATCTTTTCCTCTAATTCATAATACTGATTAATCATAAGATCTACTTCAGTCTCATCTACACAGTTTACTAACAAATCTCCTTCATATTTATTGTAATATAATTTGTATGAATCATATCTATTCCCTAAAGCATCTAAATACAATTTTAAATCATCAGTATTCACATTTTCTTGATTCATTAATTCCAAGCACTTATTATATGCCTTGGTTACATGAACTTTTCTAGCCTGTATTGATGCTTTCTTTACTCTATATTCCATATATATGTTTGTCTTCTATATTAATTTCCTCATTTTCAGCCATGATGCAATGTATTAAATTCAACTTTATTAATAACACTGATTACAACTTACAACACTGATTACAACTTACAACACTGATTACAACTTACCTTTGAATAAATCCCAGCTACTTGAGCTTAGCAATTACACATGCAAGAAATTATAATATAATTTTAAATGTGCATTAATACAAACCTTTAGCCCAACTTGGCTTATCAAAATTTATATTACACAAATTAATATAATCCTTGCCAGAATTTGGCATAGGAAAATTAATATACACATTAATAATTAGCTACACATGGCTTATCAATTACACATATACTGATATATAGCAAAATTAATATTATACACAATATAATCTTTATCCACACTTGTCTTATCAATTACACATATACTGATATAAATCTTTGCCAGAATTGTCTTATCAAATTAGTATTATACAAATTAATATAAACTTAGCCAGACTTGAGTTTAGCTTATCAAAATTAATATTGTAATTATTATAATCCACTACACATTAAGTAAATTTGTGAACTTAACATCCACCTCCTTCTGTTATTTCACATATAATTATTAAGTAATTAACCAATTAATGACTTCACTAATTACCTCCGGTTCAAGAAGGACCAACGGGCAAATTAAATTTGGAAAATTGAATTTTTCTGAATGTAACTAATTATGTACATAACAGTAAATGATAACAAAGATAATTCTTATTTATCAATGTTACATAGACAAGTAGGAATTTGGGCCGCCTAGGTCGCAAAAAATGTCCCCCTTCGATACCTACCACTGTCATAACCACAAGTTGCTCTGGACCTATTAATTAAATGAAATATACATACACCAAGAATACTGGTAAATATATAAATTTGTGGACTGTATATTAAAAATAATAAATGGTTATATATATACACAATTACATAACAGAAGGAAAATATATCTTAATATCACTCACCAATTTGACATGCAGATTAATGTATATCATACTCAGAAAACCTCACTCTAACTAAATCTATGAAAATAATGCTGGCCAGAATTACACACAAATCTAGAGAGCTTATCTGAGGTTCCTGGAGCTGTCTTGTCCAGTCGTCTGATATCTCAAGTTATGCAGTAATGCATATCCACCATTTTTGCCTCCTGTTTGGGAGGTGTCAGCACAATTTTAACCTCTAGAGCACGAAAAATTCTTCCCCATTCACCATTTCTAATACAAATTCAAAACCAAGATGGCGAGTGTCTCGTCTGCGCAGACGCAAGCTTTCCGTTTTCTATGACATAAATATTATTAAATACAGTATGGCCATCTATTTACATATAAATACTGAATTTCTGGAAAATATATACAGTATTTTCCACACCTCAGGTCTCTGAGAAGTCTTTAGGCTACCCAGGGTGATAGAAACACTGCTTTTATGTGAAGTGCTAAGCCAGCGTGCGTCATTCATTGGGAAGCGAGCTTTGAAAAAGAAATCATTCATATTTATTAGGAAACAAGTGAGCCTGGATCTGCTCCAACGCCATACTCTCCCTAGCAGACTGATACCCTGTACATACCAAGTGTTGCGATGGGCATGTGCTGGCCTGCCGCGGGCTCAATTGTACCCTCATAACCCACCTCTACCCATATATTGCCCTGGTTGGCAGGTTTATTGGGTATAAAGCCCATCAACTACACGACGAGTCATTAAGGCTGCACATTGCCCAGAAGTACTTAGTCGTTCGGTTGTTAGTGTAGAAATGTTCTTGTTATTCTCCTTCGTTTTTCAGTGAAAGAGTGTTCTTGTTATCCTTTGTTTGCCAGTGTAGGGGTGCTCTTGTTATCCTCCCTCGTTTGTCAGTGTAGGGGTGCTCTTGTTATCCTCCTCGTTTGTCAGTGTAGGGGTGCTCTTGTTATCCTCCCTCGTTTGTCAGTGTAGGGGTGCTCTTGTTATCCTCCCTCGTTTGTCAGTGTAGGAGTGCTCTTGTTATCCTCCCTCGTTTGTCAGTGTAGGGGTGCTCTTGTTATCCTCCCTCGTTTGTCAGTGTAGGAGTGCTCTTGTTATCTTCCCTCGTTTGTCAGTGTAGGAGTGCTCTTGTTATCCTCCCTCGTTTGTCAGCGTAGGAGTGCTCTTGTTATCCTCCCTCGTTTGTCAGCGTAGGAGTGCTCTTGTTATCCTCCCTCGTTTGTCAGCGTAGGAGTGCTCTTGTTATCCTCCCTCGTTTGTCAGTGTAGGGGTGCTCTTGTTATCCTCCCTCGTTTGTCAGCGTAGGGGTGCTCTTGTTATCCTCCCTCGTTTGTCAGTGTAGGAGTGCTCTTGTTATCCTCCCTCGTTTGTCAGTGTAGGAGTGCTCTTGTTATCCTCCCTCGTTTGTCAGTGTAGGGGTGCTCTTGTTATCCTCCCTCGTTTGTCAGCGTAGGAGTGCTCTTGTTATCCTCCCTCGTTTGTCAGTGTAGGAGTGCTCTTGTTATCCTCCCTCGTTTGTCAGTGTAGGGGTGCTCTTATTATCCTCCCTCGTTTGTCAGTGTAGGAGTGCTCTTGTTATCTTCCCTCGTTTGTCAGCGTAGGAGTGCTCTTGTTATCTTCCCTCGTTTGTCAGTGTAGGAGTGCTCTTGTTATCCTCCCTCGTTTGTCAGTGTAGGGGTGCTCTTGTTATCCTCCCTCGTTTGTCAGCGTAGGAGTGCTCTTGTTATCTTCCCTCGTTTGTCAGTGTAGGAGTGCTCTTGTTATCCTCCCTCGTTTGTCAGTGTAGGGGTGCTCTTGTTATCCTCCCTCGTTTGTCAGTGTAGGGGTGCTCTTGTTATCCTCCCTCGTTTGTCAGTGTAGGGGTGCTCTTGTTATCTTCCCTCGTTTGTCAGTGTAGGAGTGCTCTTGTTATCCTCCCTCGTTTGTCAGTGTAGGAGTGCTCTTGTTATCCTCCCTCGTTTGTCAGTGTAGGAGTGCTCTTATTATCCTCCCTCGTTTGTCAGTGTAGGAGTGCTCTTGTTATCCTCCCTCGTTTGTCAGTGTAGGAGTGCTCTTATTATCCTCCCTCGTTTGTCAGTGTAGGAGTGCTCTTGTTATCCTCCCTCGTTTGTCAGTGTAGGAGTGCTCTTGTTATCCTCCCTCGTTTGTCAGTGTAGGAGTGCTCTTGTTATCCTCCCTCGTTTGTCAGTGTAGGAGTGCTCTTATTATCCTCCCTCGTTTGTCAGTGTAGGGGTGCTCTTGTTATCCTCCCTCGTTTGTCAGTGTAGGGGTGCTCTTGTTATCCTCCCTCGTTTGTCAGTGTAGGAGTGCTCTTGTTATCCTCCCTCGTTTGTCAGTGTAGGGGTGCTCTTGTTATCCTCCCTCGTTTGTCAGTGTAGGGGTGCTCTTATTATCCTCCCTCGTTTGTCAGTGTAGGAGTGCTCTTGTTATCCTCCCTCGTTTGTCAGCGTAGGAGTGCTCTTATCCTCCCTCGTTTGTCAGCGTAGGAGTGCTCTTGTTATCCTCCCTCGTCTGTCTTGGTATCAATCATACCCTTGCCTCTCGTCTCATTTACTCACATGCCTGTCGCCCTCTCCTCCGTTGTGTTACATGGAAAGACTTGCCAATAAGCAGAGTAAAGAGGACACTATGTGGACATGCAGTCTACACTGATAAACGACGCTTCGTTATAAACAGAGCTTTATCAGGCCAATACCAAAGCTCAACTTAGAGAGGTAGGTGTGTTAACAAATTTTTTCTCAGTACATAAAGCATATTATAGTGGACTGAAAAACCTTTATCTATCTAGTGGACAGATGAAACCCCTTTCTGGGCGAAACGTACCCCATTAAAGTTTCCCTAAATATTGTCCATGCGTCTTACACACCTGTCGGTATAAATATGCCTTAAATAATAGAAAATCACAATGCCGTGACTAGAACAGCTCACAGAAAAAAATTCAGTCCATCTATTATCATTCTATCATACAGAAAGAGCCTCAATGGCGCATCCAACAGAATAAACAAAATTTTGAATGTTACTACTGCTAGACTCCGGCTGAGACATAATGTAATTAGGCAGACATAACTAAACGTAAACATGGTCATATGGGTTAATGTCACACCCTGCTTCATTATGTAATGGAATACGATAAAAATTTATGAATTCAGAGACAACTCACTCAAAAATGTTGAAGAAATGTCAATTATCCACAATGGAATATTTGAAGTTGTTTAAATTCAACCTTGCTAAAATATATGGTAATATATATAATTCAGATTCACGTATATGCTACACTAACATTTCTTTGATTAAAGTCAGTGGAAATGAGTCACTTTCTGACTTTTTTGAGTTATTGTAGATAATTTACACATGTTGTTAGGTATGATAATTGTACTAATGTGTATCTGTACCTAAATAAACTTACTTCCTGACTACTCACTGTAATGTGTTTAGCTGTCACAGCTTTAAGGCTCAGTTCTTGGACCTATTATGTACCTCTGCAATCTTTTCACTACCACCCACACCATGGGTATGAGATGGATAATAAAGATATTAAACTAGATGAAATGGAGAGGACCCTTATGACGACATTTCGGTCCATCTTGGTCCATTATCATGTCAAAACGACACACGGCTCCTCTTCCAAGCGAGAGTTTTTAGTGAATATATCATTCTGATACCTATCACTCCTCCATGGACTCTAGTGTCCTCTGCTGTCTTCTTAATGTACTGCGTGACTAGTTTAGTTTAATATTTTTTTATTCACCGCATACTCATCCTGTGAGTGGTACTCAAAAGATTACAGAGGTACATAATGGGTCCAGGGACTGGACCGTAAAGCTTTGATAGCTAAAAAAAAAAATACCACGGTCATAATGGTGCCTATGCTAATCTTCCTATGGAGTATAAATATACCTAGTTGGATGAATTTTATTGTGGCTAGCTGGGCCAGTGGCTAAAGTGACGGTCTGGAGTTTTGAGACTCTGACCGCGGGTTCTAGCCCCACCCGTGATATGGTTTGTTTTGCAATTGTCATTACGATTTCGTGAGTCTTTGATAGCTAAACAAGTTACAGTGGTATTGAACTATTTACATGTTTATATCTGGTCATAATCGCAATGAATTATTCCGTGACTATGAGGGGAAAACACATTCGCGCTCACTTTTGACACACACAAGTCTACTTGACTCTCGCTAACACTGACTCAATTCCCCACAGATATTAAGTAAGTTTATTCAGGTACAGGTACACATAAATACAGTTGCATAAATTATCATACATAACAGCATATGTGTAGATTACGTAGGATAACAACCCCAAAAAAGTCAAAGTGACTTATGGCCACTGGGGATCCTTGATTGAAAATTCGTTTTGTCTCGTACGTGCATATCTGTCGACAGCTTCATTCCTCTCACTCTTTCTCCCTCCCTCTCTCTCTCCCGCCTCATTGGCTCTTCCGGTTTCCACACACTATATATTAAGTAAACTGTTGTTTTCCTGTCTCCCCTTCCCGGGGCGCCACCTCTGCTCTCTGTCGCCAGCAAGGTTAATTGCAAAATATAGAATTAATGTGCTGAAAACAACGTAATATTAACATTAATATTGGACTGTTGATAATGTCCCATAAGAATATAAGGATGGAGGAGCACTGCTGTAGGTCTACTGGCCCATACTACGCACAGAGTGTGAGTTTATTATTATTACTACTACTACGGCGGTTTGCATGCGACCGGCAGTAATAGCCTGGTTGATCAAGCCCTGTTCTTCGGAGAGGCCTGGTTACAGACCGGTCCACGGGGGCTTTGACCCCCTAAACCCTCCACGTATACTACTACTATTATTACCAAATAACAAAAGAACACAGTACCACGACTGGAAAAATATGCAGATAATCCCCCCCCCCATGGGAGAATGAAACTTTTAACGACGTTTCGGTCCAACATGGAACATTAACTAATTACACACGAGCGCGAAGGGAAGGGAGCCAGTAAGCTGCTAAGTCTTGACGTTGAGTTCCTCTTCACTAATGTCCCTCCTGATGATGATGTCAGTTTTCTTAGAGTGATGGCCAGTGAAGGGTTACTTCATCTCCCAATACCAAATGATGTCTTTCTTGATCTTATTTGTCTCAGTTAAACGAGAATTAATTCGTTATTGTCTCGATAAACCATATTTGGAAGATGTTCCGAGGATCAGCGCTCTCACGGCCCGGTCCATAGCCAGGCCTCGCGGTGCATCAGTGCCTAATCAACCAGGCTGTTACTGCTAGCCGCACGCAAACCGACGTACGAACCACAGCCCGGCTGGTCAGATACTGACTTTAGGTGCCTGTCCAGCTCCCTCTGAAGACAGCCAGGGGTCTATTGGTAATCCCCCTCATGTATGCTGTGAGGCAGTTGGACAGTCTTGGGCCCCTGACACTTAGTGTGTTATCTCTTAGCGTACTTATGACGCCCTTGCTTTTCATTGGGGAGATGTTGCACCATCCGCCGAGTCTTTTGCTTTCGTAAGATGTGATTTCCATATGCAAATTTGGGACTAGGTCTAGGAGTTTGCAAGTGTATATTATCGTGTATATTTCTCGACTGCATTCGAAAATTCCGTGTCTACGTGTAATAAAATTTAATTTATATGTTTCATTTAGTGTCTCAGTAGCAGAGTGAATTAGCCTTGACAACTCCCTACAGCCCTCATTGAGAGTTTCCTGTCCTAGATTCTCATCTCCTGAGTCGCTACCTCATGAGATTTTATTAAAACGGATTAATTCAGTTTTTATAACCAAGAGGACCCGGGCCGAATCCTGTTGTGGGTCGTATCCTGAAAAAACAAATGAGCGAAGAACTCCCAGTGGAAAGAATCCACACTGCTTGGCTTTCTTGCAGTGGCGTCGCTAGGGTTGGTGTCACCCAGGGCGACATCTTTGGTGTCACCCAGGGCGACATCTTTGGTGTCACCCAGGGCGACATCTTTGGTGTCACCCAGGGCGACATCTTTGGTGTCACCCAGGGCGACATCTTTGGTGTCACCCAGGGCGACATCTTTGGTGTCACCCAGGGCGACATCTTTGGTGTCACCCAGGGCGACATCTTTGGTGTCACCCCCATGAAATCCAAGGACGGGGGGATGGGGGGAGTAAACTCCAGTTACATCACTCCTATATGAATAAGTAATCGTAGTAATACTGAGGAAACATAAATACCACTTTGAGTACACAGACAACAGTCCTACATTTATTCATCTTCAACACTGAAAAAAAAAAATATTTGAAAAATAAAGAAAAAACATTGCAATACCAGAGAAACACTAGTTCCGATTTGACCCGAGTACAGGTAACATCTCAGTGAATCTGATCATGCATTTCCTTGCCTTCAGTCCTGCAAAATCATCTATCACATCATCAAAATCAATGATTTTCCCTACTCTGTAATAATAATAATAATAATAATAATAATAATAATAATAATAATAATAATAATAATAATAATAATAATAATATCTTTATTTACTACAAGTACATGTACAAGGTATACAGTCCTAGCTGACAACAATGACATACTACTATATAGAAAGCCCCTTGTTATGCTCCAATGTCGGGCAAATTAGGTCAGTGTCCCAGGATGCGACCCACACTAGTCGACTGACACCCAGGTACCCATTTTACTGATGGGGAATATAGACAACAGGTGGAAAGAAACACGCCCAATGTTTCTACTCTGGCTGGTCATATAATAGGTAATATAGAAATGAAGGATTCTTCTCTTATGTTGGTGCAGCACTGTTTTGGGCATTAGTGTCACCCCGTAAATGGTGTCACCCGGGACGGAACGTCCTCCCTTACGACGCCACTGCTTTCTTGGATTATCCTAGATTATTAACCTTCCTGGGTTACTAATACAAATAAAGTCTTGGGTTTCTTCTTCAATCTTCATTAGTCCGCTCCACTCTACCTCCGTTCCTCTCGGCCCGTGTCTGTATCTTGAGAGATGGTAATTTTCAAGTAACAACAACTCCACCGTTGTTAGAATAAAACCCTTGAACCCCCGTAGATGATGAACTTTTAATGGAATACTTGGCGATATCCTCATTGCCATATTGAAGTATCTCAGCTCAGGTTGACAGATTTCTAGTGTGACCAAGCCTGTGTGATGGAATATGACAGGGGAAACTTAGCTAGCTTTCGTTCCCGCAGTGTAACTACCATACTGAATAGGGTAACCCTATAAAGCCGAGTGTATATGTGCACCAATAATATAGACAGTTTTTAATTTGTTGATTTTTTTACCAGACCACTGTCGTAAACCAAATTCCCTCCCTGTGAAACGCCCAATAGGCAACCCACTCTCCGCCAACTCCACTGGTCCAGCCAAAGCTTATTCAGTTTAACATCTTTATTATGCACCCCATACACATGGTGTGGGTGGTAGTCAAAGGATTACAGAGGTACATAATGAGTCCAAGGACTGTGCCGCAAAGTTCTGGTGGCCTGGTGGCTAAAGCTCTACCTTCACACGGCGAGTTTTCTTTCCACCTGTTGTCTATGTTCACCATCAGTAAAATGGGTACCTGGGTGTTAGTCGACTGGTGTGGGTCGCATCCTGGGACACTGACCTAATTTGCCCGAAATGTTCAGCGTAACAAGGGGCTTTCTATATACTAGTATGTCACTGATGTCAGCTAGGCCTGTATACCATGTACTTGTAGTTAATAAAGATATTATTATTATTATTATGTAAGTGAACAAAGCTTTCCAGTCCTAATCTTCAAAGATGACTCCCTCGCATATATGACACTAATTAAACTCACAGTCCCCCCAGATGTTAATGTTTATTAATGAAAAGCAATAGAAATCTCAAAATTAACTGAAGAAAAATTATAAGTAAAACGTGCAAACTTTTTGGAAGGAGTTTTATCATGAAAACAATTGTGTATTTTTTATTAAATTGCTGAAAGGGGACTTTCTAAAACATAGATATAATATAAAACTTAAAATAAATTGGCTGAGAACTGGATACAGTAAACGAGATAGTATCAAGACAGTATCAGTGTCTAGGCCTATACATAAAGAGGCCTAGACACTGGGTATGGGGATACAATATGCTTTTATTGGGATAGCATTTCTCTGAGAGCATACAGCATGGTAAAGCTCTACACCTGAGCGAGACAATAATTACAGTTTAGTCTTTACTTCTGTCTTCATATCCTCACCTGTCGTCATTACCTGTCTTCATATCCTCACCTGTCGTCATTACCTGTCTTCATATCCTCACCTGTCGTCATTACCTGTCTTCATATCCTCACCTGTCGTCATTACCTGTCTTCATATCCTCACCTGTCGTCATTACCTGTCTTCATATCCTCACCTGTCGTCATTACCTGTCTTCATATCCTCACCTGTCGTCATTACCTGTCTTCATATCCTCACCTGTCGTCATTACCTGTCTTCATATCCTCACCTGTCGTCATTACCTGTCTTCATATCCTCACCTGTCGTCATTACCTGTCTTCATATCCTCACCTGTCGTCATTACCTGTCTTCATATCCTCACCTGTCGTCATTACCTGTCTTCATATCCTCACCTGTCGTCATTACCTGTCTTCATATCCTCACCTGTCGTCATTACCTGTCTTCATATCCTCACCTGTCGTCATTACCTGTCTTCATATCCTCACCTGTCGTCATTACCTGTCTTCATATCCTCACCTGTCGTCATTACCTGTCTTCATATCCTCACCTGTCGTCATTACCTGTCTTCATATCCTCACCTGTCGTCATTACCTGGAAAGGTAGGTAGGTAGGATTTGTCAGGAAACAGACAAGTGTTTCCTGACGCGGGTCTTAGTCATATGATGACCCGCCGTTGAAGCTTTTGATCATCTGACCGAGGCCTTCCGATGGCTTACCGGTCCACCCCTTTAAAAATTATGGTCATAGATATAACCATTTCTCATTTTTATTACCTGGAAAGTTAGCTTAGGTTAATATATTTATTATACACCCCAAAATGCTCTGCATACAAAGAGGCTTTAGGCATGTACACCCAACTATTAAATTCCTTTGTACAACCATGTACCATGTCAAAATAAATTTATTATTATTATTATTATTATTATTATTATTATTATTATTATTATATCCATCATGTAATACATGGAACATATGCGTCTGTTAACAGTAGCTTGACTGGGTAATTGTTGGCTATTAACCCTTTGGTTAATCATTTACATCAAATCTCTTGCCCTATAACCATGGCTACATTTCCCCAGGCCTGGAGTTCAAATAAAAGAAA
Source organism: Cherax quadricarinatus (assembly GCF_038502225.1). Taxonomy (NCBI): domain Eukaryota; kingdom Metazoa; phylum Arthropoda; class Malacostraca; order Decapoda; family Parastacidae; genus Cherax; species Cherax quadricarinatus. The sequence continues at coordinate 6,034,917 of NC_091330.1, forward strand.
ATTAAACATTAAATTTTAGCGGCTTCGAAGTTCCACTGAGAGATTAATTCCTGAATTCCTGAGTGCTGCAAGTAACCTTTTCAACACCAGATAAGAATAATTTAATCCCTAAAATAGGGATTACACTTTCAGCATACATACGCTGAGAGAAATACACCTCTTACTGAATACATCCAGTGACTTACGAAATCGTAATGACGCTACTGCAAACAAACCATACCACGGGTGGGGATAGAATCCGCGATCAGTCATAAAACTCCAGACCGACGCGCTAGCCACTGGGTCAGGGGCCAGTGACGTCCACTGTAAAAATTGAAGTATTTCTTGGGTTTCATAAATTTTTCTACGGCCTATACAATACAATACAATTTATGTTTCTTTGCCAAGGTTACAATGTGTGGTTTGCATTTTATAAATTAAGTACAAAGAAAGCCACTTACATGACTGAGCATTTCGGGAAGACTAATCCTTTTTTTTTTAAATGGGGGGGGGAACTGATTGAAAAAAATAATACCTGGTAACACTATAATATTTATACATCTCTTGAAAACTCCAGCAATGAGTAAGGAGTTTAATAAAGATGATAAAATCAACGTAAAACAAGACTGAGAAGTAAAGCGAATGATTTGGTCCCTACGCAAAAAAAAAAAAAAAAAAAAAAAAAAAAAAAAAAGAGAATTGTGACAAATACAGCACAATACAATTATTCAATATTTTACACTGATACACATATGCAATTTTAAGTTCGTAATAAATTTTTAAGTTTGTAAATAAAGTCATTCTAGTGGGTTTAACCCGAGGTAAAATGCTACAGGAAATACTTATATCAGTGTGATTGAGAGAGGATGCTCTGTCGTCCACTGACTATGTTTAAATTATACATTTTCCATTTTCCTTGTAACTTGCGCAGTATCAGTTATTATTATTATTATTATTATTGTTATTATTATTATTACTAATGTTGGTGGTGTTATTATTATTATTACATAAAGGGGTAGCGCAAAATCCTCAGGGATCCTAAAAAGTCTGGTTAACAGGAGGTAATCCGGCTCGATCCGGGGTAAGGGGAGAGTAATTTCCATTCCTTGGATCAAAAACCCTACCTCAGCATCATGGCAGCCCCTCATCCCTCAAGGGCGGAGAGCAATAGCTAGGGCTGAGGCTTGCGTGACCCGGTATAAAAAGGTACAAATGAACTTCCGCTGGCTCATCCCCGCCCTGCGCCACCCATAAATTAGGCCACCATTGTCGTTCGTCTCTCGTTGCGGCGTTCGCTAACGAGAATCCGGCTTCCGCATCCCGTAGGCGTGAATCTGGCTTCCGCATCCCCTAGGCGAGAATCCAGCTACCGCATTTCTTACGCAAGAATTCAGCTACCGCATCCCCTAGGCGAGAATCGGGCTTCGTGTATCTCGCAGCCTTGAATCTGGCTTCACGAATCCTGCAAGCGAGAACCCAGCTTCCTGCATCCCACATGTAAGAATCTGGCTTCCCGCATCCCACAGGCGAGAATCTGGCTTCCCGCATCCCACAGGCGAGAATCTGGCTTCCCGTATCCCACAGGAGTGAATCTGGCTTTCCGCATCCCACAGGCGAGAATCTGGCTTTCCGCATCCTACAGGCGAGAATCTGGCTTCCCGCATCCCACAGGCGAGAATCTGGCTTCCCGTATCCCACAGGAGAGAATCTGGCTTTCCGCATCCCACAGGCGAGAATCTGGCTTCCCGCATCCCACAGGCGAGAATCTGGCTTCCCGCATCCCACAGGCGAGAATCTGGCTTCCCGCATCCCACGGGCGAGAATCTGGCTTCCCGCAGACGAGTATCCGGCTTCCCGTATCTCGCTGAGGGATTTATGTGACCCTCGTGTCTACACACCTTGACTGTCACTCAGGGTCTCAACCACCGTCAACACCCTTCTGCTTGGTAAATGGGGGTTTAAAGCCTATCAACTACACGAGGGGTCATTAAGGCTGTTCATTCATTCATTCATTAGAGGTTTGCCGGTACTTCCGGCCCGGGTCTTCTCCATATGGTGACCCGGCTCGGCCCCCGGTTGGGGGTGTCATCATCTTCTTCTTTCTTCTGTCTTCTTTCTTGGGCCCTCCGGCTGGAGGGTAACATCATCTTCTTTCTTGTGGCGACTCCCCGGAGGGGAGTGTCTTCTTGCTTCTCGACTTCATCAGCAGGCGTCACTTGGTCTTCATCAGCAGGCGTCCATTAAGGCTGTATATCACCTTTTCACCACTAGTCAAGAATAGGGATTAAAGTACACTCTTAATACATATACATTATGACATATACCCTTCACATACGAGGTGATATACACTTCTTGGTTGCTTACGAATATTTTTTTGTAGTCTGAGGACTCAAATTAGGTTGTAATAAACAACTTAATTGGATGGATATTAAATACAGACCCCACTAGAAATAAATGACACCCTCCATTATGGGTTAACCTAGGCTAAATCCACATAATGATTACTGCTAATGTGTGTTTTTAACGAGCCAATATGTGCGTATAACAAGCCAATTGTGCCTATAACAAGCCAGCGTTTGCCAACAACAAGCCAGCGTTTACCTACAATAAGCTAGTGTGTGCCTATAACAGCTGTGTTCCTTGTAAAAAAAATGTACACGCGTGTAATAATCTTAGAAGCCACAGTGAGCTTGATTAAAACGTAATTAACAGGACACGATCTCCTTCCTAAACACGTTCGAGGATATGACTCGATGCTGGTGAAGGGTTCTTGGCCCAAGGCATTCGAGATACAACCCCCTCCCCATCAGTGAATTAAAGCTGGTTATCTTCTATTCCCCACGCGCTACACAACCCCAAGGAGTTTAGAGCTTACCCGTGAGGATGAGGCATTATAGATGTGCCCGCACTGTGGGGCTTCTATATACACGGTGTAGTATGCACACGGTGCTGTACACGCAGGTGCAGCATGCACATGGTGCAGTACACACAGGTGCAGTATGCACACGGTGGAAATATACACACATATGCAGTATAATGTGATCCTTTATTGACTACGTTTCGCCCACACAGTGGGCTTTTTCAAGTCACAAACAGATCTGTTTGTGATTTGAAAAAGCCCACTGTGTGGGCGAAACGTAGTCGATAAAGGATCACATTATACTGCATATGTGTTTATATTTCCATTGTGTCGGTATTTTATACCATTCATTTCCATGCACACGGTGCAGTACACGCAGGTGCAGTATACACACCGCAGTACACACTGGTGCAGTATACACACGGTGCGGTATATTAAAGCTGCACCCAACTATAAGAGAAGGGGCAGGGCAGCCACTTGGATGATTGATGTCGTGGGTTCGCATTGTTTTGACTAAAACAGGCGGGGACTAACACCATTAAATGAATGAGGAGACACGACATTTATATGTACGTACACGCACACAGATGTGTACACGCGCATAGTCGCATGTACATAGGCATATACTGACCAGATCGAAGTGTCGCTGTGGTACAGCAGAGGGTTAGTAACCCAGAAAAGGTTACTAACCCAGAGAGTTAGTAACCCAGGAAAGTTGGTGTGGCTTATTTCCTTCGGCATCGTTTTTGGTCCTCTTTCCCAGGATGCGACATAAAAATACTAACACCCAGGTACCTATTTACAATTGGGTAAATAGGGGCAATATATATAAGGAACGAACCTAACTTCTCTACTCGCTCCAAGATCGTACCCGGGTCCTTCGGTTTTAGCCATCAGCTACCTGTGTATATTGTTTCGCTATAGCAAATCACTATGGTGCATTTCGAAGACATGCAAGACTGAGCAAGGTTTTCCGTCTCTTTAATCTTCCATCCCCAATCCTTCCAACCCCCAATACTTCCAAACCCCAATTCTTCCAACCCCCAATCCTTCCAACCCCCAATCTTTCCAAACCCCAATTCTTCCAACCCCCAATCCTTCCAACCCCCAATCCTTCCAACCCCTAATCCTTCCAACCCCCAATCCTTCCAACCCCAATCCTTCCAACCCCTAATCCTTCCAACCCCCAATCCTTCCAACCCCCAATTCTTCCGACCCCTAATCCTTCCAACCCCCAATCATTCCAACCCCCAATCCTTCCAACCCCCAATCCTTCCAACCCCCCAATCATTCCAACCCCCAATCCTTCCAACCCCCAATTCTTCCAACCCCTAATCCTTCCACCTCCAATCCTTCCAACCTCCAATCATTCCAACCCCCCAATCCTTCGAACCCTTAATCCTTCCATCCCAATCCTTCCAACCTCCAATACTTCCAAACCCCAATCCTTCCAACCCTCAATCCTTCCAACCCCCAATCCTTTCAACCTCCAATCCTTCCAACCCCCAATCCTTCTAACCTCTTATCCAAACATTTATTGTTAAAGAAGCAAAATTTATTCAATAATCTTAAGATACAAGTATCTTTATCATTCCTTATGCATTCTTTCTCACATTCTTCTCCCCCCGTTCCTGGTGCTGACGAAGGGCTCTTGATCCAAGGAATTGGATCTGCCCTCGGCAAGCTCACCTCAAAATCCTGGAGTTTACCTGGAGAGAGTTCCGGGGGTCAACGCCCCCGCTGCCCGGTCTGTGACCAGGCCTCCTGGTGGATCAGAGCCTGATCCACCAGGCTGTTACTGCTGGCTGCACGCAATCCAACGTACGAGCCACAGCCCGGCTGATCAGGTACCGACTTTAGATGCTTGTCCAGTGCCAGCTTGAAGACTGCCAGGGGTCTGTTGGTAATCCCCCTTATGTATGCTGGGAGGCAGTTGAACAGACGTGAGCCCCTGACACTTATTGTATGGTCTCTTAACGTGCTAGTGACACCCCTGCTTTTCATTGGGGGGATGTTGCATCGTCTGCCAAGTCTTTTGCTTTCGTTGTGAGTGATTTTCGTGTGCAAGTTCGGCACTAGTCCCTCTAGGATTTTCCAGGTGTATATAATCATGTATCTCTCCCGCCTGCGTTCCAGGGAATACAGGTTTAGGAACCTCAAGCGCTCCCAGTAATTGAGGTGTTTTATCTCCGTTATGCGCGCCGTGAAGGTTCTCTGTACATTTTCTAGGTCAGCAATTTCACCTGCCTTGAAAGGTGCTGTTAGTGTGTAGCAATATTCCAGCCTAGATAGAACAAGCGACCTAAAGAGTGTCATCATGGGCTTGGCATCCCTAGTTTTGAAGGTTCTCATTATCCATCCTTACTCAAGCACAGTAACTCAATACCAACAAAATTCTACCACCCCTTCCCCATCTAGAACACATTCTACCACCCCTTCCCCATCTAGAACACATTCTACTACCCCTTCCCCATCTAGAACACATTCTACCACCCCTTCCCCATCTAGAACACATTCTACCACCCCTTCCCCGTCTAGAACACATTCTACCACCCCTTCCCCATCTAGAACACATTCTACCACCCCTTCCCCGTCTAGAACACATTCTACCACCCCTTCCCCATCTAGAACACATTCTACCACCCCTTCCCCGTCTAGAACACATTCTACCACCCCTTCCCCGTCTAGAACACATTCTACCACCCCTTCCCCATCTAGAACACATTCTACCACCCCCTTCCCCATCTAGAACACATTCTACCACCCCTTCCCCATATAGAACACATTCTACCACCCCTTCCCCATATAGAACACATTCTACCACCCCTTCCCCATCTAGAACACACTCTACCACCCCTTCCCCATATAGAACACATTCTACCACCCCTTCCCCATATAGAACACATTCTACCACCCCTTCCCCATATAGAACACATTCTACCACCCCTTCCCCATCTAGAACACATTCTACTACCCCTTCCCCATCTAGAACACATTCTACCACCCCTTCCCCATCTAGAACACATTCTACCACCCCTTCCCCGTCTAGAACACATTCTACCACCCCTTCCCCATCTAGAACACATTCTACCACCCCTTCCCCATCTAGAACACATTCTACCACCCCTTCCCCGTCTAGAACACATTCTACCACCCCTTCCCCATCTAGAACACATTCTACCACCCCTTCCCCATCTAGCACACATTCTACCACCCCTTCCCCATAAGAACACATTCTACCACCCCTTCCCCATCTAGAACACATTCTACCACCCCTTCCCCATCTAGAACACATTCTACCACCCCTTCCCCATCTAGAACACACTCTACCACCCCTTCCCCATATAGAACACATTCTACCACCCCTTCCCCATATAGAACACATTCTACCACCCCTTCCCCATATAGAACACATTCTACCACCCCTTCCCCATCTAGCACACACTCTACCACCCCTTCCAAATCTAGAACACATTCTACCACCCCTTCCCCATCTAGAACACATTCTACCACCCCTTCCCCATAAGAACACATTCTACCACCCCTTCCCCATAAGAACACATTCTACAACCTCTTCCCCATCTAGAACACATTCTACCACCCCTTCAGCATCCAGAATACACTCTACCACCCCTTCCCCATCTAGAACACATTCTACCACCCCTTCCCCATCTAGAACACACTCTACCACCCCTTCCCCATCTAGAACACACACTACCACCCCTTCCCCATCTAGAACATATTCTTCCTCCCCTTCCCCATCTAAAACATATTCTTTCTCCCCTTCCCCATCTAGAACATATTCTTTTTCCCCTTCCCATCTAGAACACACTACCACCCCTTCCCCATCTAGAACACACTCTACCACCCCTTCCCCATCTAGAACATATTCTTCCTCCCCTTCCCCATCTAAAACATATTCTTTCTCCCCTTCCCCATCTAGAACATATTCTTTCTCCCCTTCCCCATCTAGAACAAATTCTTCCTCCCCTTCCCCATCTAGAACATATTCTACCTCCCCTCCCCCATCTAGAACAAATTCTTCCTCCCCTTCCCCATCTAAAACATATTCTTCCTCCCCTTCCCCATCTAGAACATATTCTTCCTCCCCTTCCCCATCTAGAACATATTCTTCCTCCCCTTCCTCATCTAGAACAAATTCTTCCTCCCCTTCCCCATCTAAAACAAATTCTTCCTCCCCTTCCCCATCTAAAACATATTCTTCCTCCCCTTCCCCATCTAGAACAAATTCTTCCTCCCTTTCCCCATCTAAAACAAATTCTTCCTCCCCTTCCCCATCTAAAACATATTCTTCCTCCCCTTCCCCATCTAGAACAAATTCTTCCTCCCCTTCCTCATCTAAAACAAATTCTTCCTCCCCTTCCCCATCTAGAACAAATTCTTCCTCCCCTTCCCCATCTAAAACAAATTCTTCCTCCCCTTCCCCATCTAGAACAAATTCTTCCTCCCCTTCCCCATCTAAAACAAATTCTTCCTCCCCTCCCCCATCTGGAGTTTACCTGGAGAGAGTTCCGGGGGTCAACGCCCCCGCGGCCCGGCCTGTGACCAGGCCTCCTGGTGAATCAGAGCCTGATCAACCAGGCTGTTGCTGCTGGCTGCACGTAAACCAACATACGAGCCACAGCCCGGCTGGTCAGGAGCCGACTTTAGGTGCTTGTCCAGTGCCAGCTTGAAGACTGCCAGGGGTCTGTTGGTAATCCCCCTTATGTATGCTGGGAGGCAGTTGAACAGTCTCGGGCCCCTGACACTTATTGTATGGTCTCTTAACGTGCTAGTGACACCCCTGCTTTTCATTGGGGGGATGTTACATCGTCTGCCAAGTCTTTTGCTTTCGTAGTGAGTGATTTTCGTGTGCAAGTTCGGTACTAGTCCCTCTAGGATTTTCCAGGTGTATATAATCATGTATCTCTCCCGCCTGCATTCCAGGGAATACAGGTTTAGGAACCTCAAGCACTCCCAGTAATTGAGGTGTTTTATCTCCGTTATGCGCGCCGTGAAGGTTCTCTGTACATTTTCTAGGTCAGCAATTTCATCTGCCTTGAAAGGTGCTGTTAGTGTGCAGCAATATTCCAGCCTAGATAGAACAAGTGACCTAAAGAGTGTCATCATGGGCTTGGCCTCCCTAGTTTTGAAGGTTCTCATTATCCATCCTGTCATTTTTCTAGCAGATGCGATTGATACAATGTTACGGTCCTTGAAGGTGAGATCCTCCGACATGATCACTCCCAGGTCTTTGACGTTGGTGTTTCGCTCTATTTTGTGGCCAGAATTTGTTTTGTACTCTGATGAAGATTTAATTTCCTCGTGTTTACCATATCTGAGTAATTGAAATTTCTCATCGTTGAACTTCATATTGTTTTCTGCAGCCCACTGAAAGATTTGGTTGATGTCCGCCTGGAGCCTTGCAGTGTCTGCAATGGAAGACACTGTCATGCAGATTCGGGTGTCATCTGCAATGGAAGACACGGTACTGTGGCTGACATCCTTGTCTATGTCGGATATGAGGATGAGGAACAAGATGGGAGCGAGTACTGTGCCTTGTGGAACAGAGCTTTTCACCGTAGCTGCCTCGGACTTTACTCTGTTGACGACTACTCTCTGTGTTCTGTTAGTGAGGAAATTATAGATCCATCGACCGACTTTTCCTGTTATTCCTTTAGCACGCATTTTGTGCGCTATTACGCCATGGTCACACTTGTCGAAGGCTTTTGCAAAGTCTGTATATATTACATCTGCATTCTTTTTGTCTTCTAGTGCATTTAGGACCTTGTCGTAGTGATCCAATAGTTGAGACAGACAGGAGCGACCTGTTCTAAACCCATGTTGCCCTGGGTTGTGTAACTGATGGGTTTCTAGATGGGTGGTGATCTTGCTTCTTAGGACCCTTTCAAAGATTTTTATGATATGGGATGTTAGTGCTATTGGTCTGTAGTTCTTTGCTGTTGCTTTACTGCCCCCTTTGTGGAGTGGGGCTATGTCTGTTGTTTTTAGTAACTGTGGGACGACCCCCGTGTCCATGCTCCCTCTCCATAGGATGGTAAAGGCTCGTGATAGGGGCTTCTTGTAGTTCTTGATGAACACGGAGTTCCGTGAGTCTGGCCCTGGGGCAGAGTGCATGGGCATGTCATTTATCGCCTGTTCAAATTCAAATTAAAATTCAAAGTTTATTCTCTATAAAGATTACAATGTTGAATTTACAGAATTTGATTGTTGTGTGGTTTACATGTAGTTAAATAATGATTAGAGAGTGTACCACTAGAACGCCTAGCATGGCTAGGCATTTCGGGCAGACTTAGTTTAATTCATTATTTTAAAATATTACAAATTATGAGGTAAGTTGGTATTATGGCTAAGTGACTAAATACTAGTTTGTGAGTTTAGCAATGTGAATGCTTTTGTTTTGGCACAGTACATAGTTTCAGTATTGGAGTATCATAGGAATCATTATTTTAAGATTGAGATTAATATTTCTGTTTATGGTCAAATGGGTGAGTGACTGTAAGTGTGAACCACCAGGTGGTATTCGTGTAGTTAGTTGATGGGGTGTATCAGGGAGATAAGATGTTTTCTAATGGTAGTTTTGAAGGTGATGAATGTGTCTGCAGTTCTAGAGTTCTCAGGTAGGGTGTTCCAGATTTTAGGGCCTTTGACATACATTGAATTTTTGTAAAGGTTTAGTCGGGCACGGGGAATGTCGTAGAGATGTTTGTGTCTGGTGTTATGCCTGTGGGTTCTGTCACAACTATCAAGAAAGCGTTTTAGGTCAAGGTTGATATTGGATTTTAAGGTCCTGTAGATGTAGATTGCACAGTAGTAAGTGTGGATGTACTGAACAGGGAGTAAGTTTAGATCTATGAAGAGTGGGGGGGAGGGGTGTTTCCAGGGATGGGATTTAGTGATTATTCTTACTGCAGCTTTTTGTTGGGTTATTATTGGCTTTAGGTGTGTTGCTGCAGTTGATCCCCAAGCACAAATAGCATAGGTGAGGTATGGATATATAAGTGAATGGTATAGTGTGATAAGGGCAGTTTGCGGCACGTAGTATCGTATCTTGGAGAGGATCCCAACTGTTTTGGATACTTTTTTGGTTATGTGTTGGATATGGGTACTGAAATTCAGGTTGTTGTCAAGGTTTAGGCCTAGGAATTGTCCCTCATTATATCTGGTATTTAGAGTGTTGTCGATCTTAATGTTAATCTGTGCATCTCCTGCTCTGCTACCAAACATAATATAGTAGGTTTTGTCAGTGTTAAGCGTAAGTTTATTGGCTGTCATCCAAGTCGATATTTTGATCAGCTCCTCGTTAATAATGGTGTTGAGGGTGGCAAGATTAGGGTGAGAGATGACATAAGTCGTGTCGTCAGCAAAGAGAATGGGTTTCAGGTGTTGGGATACGTTTGGAAGATCAATGATGTATATGAGGAAGAGCAGGGGACCAAGGACACTTCCCTGCGGAACTCCAGTATCAAGTGGCCGTGTTGTTGATGCTGTGTCTTTAATGGTGACATACTGATACCTATTAGTAAGGTAAGATTTGAAATAAGCAAGCGCATGGCCTCTTATACCATAATGGTCAAGTTTGTGGAGTAGGATGTCGTGGTCTACTGTGTCAAAAACTTTTCTTAGGTCAAAAATTCCTAGTAGATATTCCTTATTTTCCAATGCTGTCATTTGGCGTCATCTAGAACAAATTCTTCCTCCCCTTCCCCATCTAGAACATATTCTTCCTCCCCTCCCCCATCTAGAACAAATTCTTCCTCCCTTTCCCCATCTAGAACATATTCTTCCTCCCCTCCCCCATCTAGAACAAATTCTTCCTCCCCTTCCCCATCTAGAACATATTCTTCCTCCCCTTCCCCATCTAGAACATATTCTTCCTCCCCTTCCCCATCTAGAACATATTCTTCCTCCCCTTCCCCATCTAGAACATATTCTTCCTCCCCTTCCCCATCTAGAACATATTCTTCCTCCCCTCCCCATCTAGAACAAATTCTTCCTCCCCTTCCCCATCTAGAACATATTCTTCCTCCCCTTCCCCATCTAGAACATTCTTCCTCCCCTTCCCCATCTAGAACATATTCTTCCTCCCCTTCCCCATCTAGAACATATTCTTCCTCCCCTTCCCCATCTAGAACATATTCTTCCTCCCCTTCCCCATCTAGAACACATTCTTCCTCCCCTTCCCCATCTAGAACATATTCTTCCTCCCCTTCCCCATCTAGAACATATTCTTCCTCCCCTTCCCCATCTAGAACAAATTCTTCCTCCCCTCCCCTTCTCGAGCCATAACCATGACTCCTTCTCCCCTCTAGACATTTACACAACATATTTTTTTACAAGTATACTAATATAATCCCAGTTATTATAATAATAGTATATAATACCGACTAGTAGATAAGAAAGAAACACTTACAACACTTGGGTATCTTTATTTCTGAAACGTTGCGCCTGCGCAGCAGGCTTCGTCGGTCGAATATAGATGTGACTAAAATAGTGGAAACAGTTGAACGAGGGGTGATCCCCGGGACGGTGTAAACATTAGGACCCCAGTGGAAGTAAGTCACTCTGACTTTTTTGGGTTATCCCAGGTTCTTTACACATATGCTGCTATGTATGATAATCTATGTAATTGTATTTGTGTATACCTGGATATATTTACTCCTTACGGCACCTGCTGTCCATGTTCACCTGTCAGTAAAATAGGTACCTGGATGTTAGTCGAATGGTATATTGTACTCCAGGTAAACTCCAGGTACTGTAGTAGGTTCACCGGTCTTGTCCCGGCCCGGGTCTTTTCCAGATAGTCGACTGGTGTGGATCGCATCCTGCGGACTAAATTGACCTAATTTGCCCGAAATGCTCTGCGTGACAAGGGGCTTTCTATATAGCAGTAAGTCACTGATGTCAGTTAGGCCTGTATACCTTGTATATATACTTATAGAAATAAAGATTACCACTACCCGAAGCCTGGTCACAGACCGGGCCGCGGGGGCGTTGAACCCCGAAACCCTCTCCGGGTATGCCCCGGGTATACCCCGGGTATACCCCTGATCTCTTCGTGGCTCATAGCCAAGAAGCAGCCAACTAGGAAAATTCAAACTTGATTACAATAAGAGAAAAGAAGTTCAACGAATGGTACGTGAGTACACACACAATATCAAAGGATAACAAATGGAATGAATGAATAGGAGATGGAACACCAAATATCGTAGCTCTCACGGAGACAAAACTAGGAGAGATGATAAAACATGCAATATTCCCAGCAGGATATAAAGTAATAAAAGAAAGGAGAAAAAATGGAAAGAGAAGATAAGATAAGATTTCGTTCGGATTTTTAACCCCGGAGAGTTAGCCACCCAGGATAACCCAAGAAAGTCAGTGCGTCATCTAGGACTGTCTAACTTATTTCCATTGGGGTCCTTAAATCTTGTCCCCCAGGATGCGACCCACACCAGTCGACTAACACCCAGGTACCTATTTGCTGCTAGGTGAACGGGACAATAGGTGTATGGAAACGTGTCGAAATGTTTCCACCCGCCGGGAATCGAACCCGGGCCCTCCGTGTGTAAAGCGGGAGCTTTAGCCACCAGGCTATCCTATGTAATTTACACTATGTATGATAACTATATTTATGTGTACCTGTGCCTAAATAAGCTTGCTTAATCTATAGTTACGTGAAGAGCTAATCGCGTGTGAGTAGATTCAGCAAAAGGATTAGTGGAGGCTCGATTCTCCGTCTGCTAAAAGCAAGACATAAACTCTAATATCGCAGTCACATTTTTGCTAAGTCAGACTTCTCTCAGTCGAGACTAAGGAACAAAAGTAAAGTATAGCAATGATAAATAGGTAAAGTTTACTTTCCATGGCATTACATAGGTTTACTTATTTTTTTTTCATTGAAAAGTCAACTTCCGAACAGTGGGAGACCAAAACAGGAACTTCAACACACTTCAATGTGTTTTTTTTTTTTGTTCTCCGGGAATTTCGAGTCAACGATTAAGTAATGTTTGTCACATTAGTGAAAATGGCAGAAAGAGTCGATGTGACTAAAGGAAATCTACCAATCATAGGAAATTTCAACCACGTAGGACTAGACTCAGTGAACTGGGATCCACACAGAAAACCGGAAATGTGAAAGGCCAGGATGATAGAAGTGGTGGTGGAAAACTACATCTGCCAGCATGCCAGGGAGACTCCTCCAACTCACGCCCCAACAATCATTCCACACTCCTCCAACTCACCCCCCAACAGTCATTCCACATTCCTTCAACTCACCCAACCAATCATTCCACACTCCTCCATCTCACTCCAACAATCATTCCGCACTCCTCCAACTCACCCCAACAATCATTCCACGCTCATCAAACTCACCTAACAATCATTACATACTGATATTAACCCTCCCCTCAAACATCTCCTTGCCAACCTCAACAGAACACATGACCATAACACAAGGCACAGATCACTCTTTGATGTTCCTCGTGTCCATCTCACACTATGCAAAAACTCAATGCACATAAAAGGCCCTAAAATCTGGAATTCATTACCTGTAAATATAAAAGAAACACTACCTGTTTATAAATTCAAGTCTCTTCTCAAAGATCACTTACTCACCCAAAACCAAATAAATACTGAATAACTGAACCTTATAAATTGTATATCTTAAATGTTACTCACAATTATATCACATAAATGTTAAACCTAGGACCCAATCTAACTTTATTATTTTTTAAATACACTACCTAACAGAATACTCCATACGACTGAATGTACAACAATGCATGCAACCATATGACCTGTCTTTGTAATACTCATTTGTGCTTTATAGTTATCTGTTTACAATAATGTATTATCACTGATTTCATCATTGCTTAGTTAATTTTAAGCCAGCCCGAAATGCTATGCATAGTATAAGTGGCTTTGGCATGCTGCTCTTATCTGTATTTTTTTGTACCTCTGTATGTATGCTCAAATTGTTAATAAATAAAAAAAAATAAATAAATAAATAAATTCCACACCCTTCCGGCTCTCTCCAAGAATCCCATCAACTCATTCTTAACCTTTTGACCTAATTTCCAAACCCCTGCAACACTTCCCCGTAAACTTCACTCTCACTAGACCACTCTCTCCTACAATTACGAGATTAGCCAGGCTTTGATAGCTACATAAGCATGCGGGTTGCTAGCAGCAACAGCCTGGATAAAAATATATGGAAAAAAAAGAAGCCTGACTTCGGCCTGAGCTCTACTGGAACGAAGCTTTTGAAACTCCTGTCCCCGCTGAATCTTTAATGGAATACTGTACTTGATTGTTCCACTGAAGTCTCCGAAGTCAGGCTGACATTTCAACATTGTGTAAGCCATCCCGCTAGGTTTTGTTCCTTCAGTGTGACTATCATAAAGAATGCGGTAGCAGCACTCTGCTGATGTATCCAGTTTTGCTTAACTTAAAAAAAAGCCGTGCTCTGAAGGGTAGAAGTACCCTTGAAATTGGTCACAGGTCTGTCCTGGACATTTCACGCTTCACCGACTCACTCCTGTACCCCTCCCACATTCCACATCGCACCAACCTGCTCCCACAATTATCCACCACTCAAACTCACTCCCACGCAGCTACAACTCGACACAAAAACTGGGAAAATAACAGTTTTTTTTTCCTGCTAAACCACGGCACAACCTCAAATAACAATCTCATTAGAATACTCATATATTTCTAACTTTCCAGTTTAATCTATAATAAGAAATTTATGTACTGGTAGAACCTCCAAGCTGTCGTGATTTGTGATACCCGTACACATCTGGTCAGAAGGCTGTTGAATGAACAATGGTAAGTGTGTTTCTTTCCGTCATCCTGCCATGGGGGATAAGGGAGGTGACGGCCGATGTGGTCAAGAATTCAAACGAAATAATTGAACAAAAAATATGGGAAAAATGCCCTCACTTATCCGATTGTCAATAAGTGATAACCACAGTAATATGCCCAATGTTGGTCGTCGTAAATAACTCGTAACTACAGATAAGCTACACTGCAATATTTTTGTAACTGAATTCATGGCTGTGCAATAAATTTGTAAATAGTTCAATACTACTGTAACTTGCTTAAGTGACAAAAATGTTGAGGACCCCAACGAAAATAATTAATTTTGTTTGACTTTTTTTTTTATTATCCCAGGAAATTTACACTATGATAATTGTGTACCTGTGCCTAAATGAACTTACCAAATCCCTAGACCCATTATGTGCCTCTGTAGCCTCTTTGACCACCTGCCACAAAATTGACATATGGAAGCATAATACAGCTGCCACACTGATAATAACAAAGAGTGTATCAGTATGTAGTGGAAGGAAGGCGGGGTAGGGGTCGGCCTAGGAAAGGTTGGAGGGAGGGGGTAAAGGAGGTTTTGTGTGTGAGGGGCTTGGACTTCCAGCAGGCATGCGTGAGCGTGTTTGATAGGAGTGAATGGAGACAAATGGTTTTTAATACTTGACGTGCTGTTGGAGTGTGAGCAAAGTAACATTTTTGAAGGGATTCAGGGAAACCGGCAGGCCGGACTTGAGTCCTGGAGATGGGAAGTACAGTGCCTGCACTCTGAAGGAGGGGTGTTAATGTTGCAGTTTAACCATCAGAATATGGTCATTCTAATAACTATCAACATACTGATAACTTATCAATATACTGATCAATACACAGGAGGGAACTAGGGCGAGTCGTCATGCTTTATATCTAGGTTAAATTTTTGTGTCGGGAGAAAGCAGTTTAATAGAAGAAACCAAGTGAAATCACTAAAATGTTACCAAAAAAAAAAAAAGGCTTATTTACTAATATGTATTATTGTGTTCATATTCGAAATGTTGTGCATACTATAATTTGTGGATCTCCAAATATCCTGTAACTTTTTTATATATAACAACTGTATTTGTAACTATTTGTATATATAACTTTTGTAAGCTGCATTTGGAAATAAGATTCATTATTCATTTTCATATTTTTGTATGAGGGAGGGACAGTACCAGTCCCAGAATCGATCCTTGTTGGAGTCCACCAGTTACACTTCATTCTCCTAATTCTTCTCTGGCTATCACCCTTTTTTCCCCATTTCTCTTTGGTATTTTTTTTTAATCAGGATAGTCAACTGTAACATCTTCCCCATTATTCCTTCATTTTTTTTTTTAATAATCTCCCCTGTTGTACAATGTTGTTTACCTTCTCTCAATTTATGAATATACAATATACAATACACCAGTCCTCTCTTTCCTGCATTGCAATCGTACTGCTATATTTATATGAAGCACTCTAAACCCGTGTGGGTCATCCTGAACATAGGATTACCCAATATGTATAAGCTACTTTATAGAAAGCTTGTTATGCACCAGCTGGTGCAGACTTACGTAAAGTTTGCCAGAGGAACTATTGTCACACTGCGCCATTATGTGCTGGAATGCAGCAAAAAAAAAAATGAATTCAAAGACTAGGAAATGTCAGAGTATTTTATCCATAGTGGTATGTTACCAGCCAATCAGGGAAAAATATTCTCAGACTTTGCCTACTGTAAATAAAGCACAGCTACTTTCTCAATCATAATTTTTTTAATAGTGTAAATAACTCATAACCACATATAAAATATATTGTAATGGTTTAATGACTGAATTCCTGACTTTAAAATATCAGAATCAGTGTTAATTGTTCACATAGGTGTAAATACTTCCATACCACTATAACTTGCATAGTTTTCAAAATGTTGGGATCTAGTCCTTGGACTCATTATGTGCCCCTACCGCCCATAGGACGTATTATAGGGTGTATGTTGCGTCCCTTGCGTGGGACCCAAGGGGTTTACCTGGAGTTTACCTGGAGAGAGTTCCGGGGGTCAACGCCCCCGCGGCCCGGTCTGTGACCAGGCCTCCTGGTGGATCAGAGCCTGATCAACCAGGCTGTTGCTGCTGGCTGCACGCAAACCAACGTACGAGCCACAGCCCGGCTGATCAGGAACTGACTTTAGGTGCTTGTCCAGTGCCAGCTTGAAGACTGCCAGGGGTCTGTTGGTAATCCCCCTTATGTGTGCTGGGAGGCAGTTGAACAGTCTCGGGCCCCTGACGCTTATTGTATGGTCTCTTAACGTGCTAGTGACACCCCTGCTTTTCATTGGGGGGATGGTGCATCGTCTGCCAAGTCTTTTGCTTTCGTAGTGAGTGATTTTCGTGTGCAAGTTCGGTACTAGTCCCTCTAGGATTTTCCAGGTGTATATAATCATGTATCTCTCCCTCCTGCGTTCCAGGGAATACAGGTACTTGTTATTATAGGCATATATTTTTATTTTCACTTAATATTATATTGTCTATAGCTTTGTCGTGCCGAATAGGTAAAACTTGCGATTTTTGCTTAAATAGCAACACTCTTCTTGCCAAATAAGGCAAGCGAAAAAATTTGTGTATGCAATAATTTCGCTAAAAAATATTTAGTTGGATTAGGCTAAATTAAATTGCGCTTGTCATAATAAGGTTAGGTAAGTTTTCTAAGGTACTTTCGGTACAAAATTATTAATTTTTACATTAACACGATGGAAAAAATTCTACCTTTAAACGTATAGGGGAAAATTTTAGAAAGGACTTAATTTTAAATGACTTCTTGCTAATTGACCAGTTTTACCTATTCGGCACGACATCTTCATTAACAGCTATAATGAAAATTTCTTGCTTTATAATATCATCTGACCTTATATTATTTAGCTATGTATATATGTAGTATGTGTTTTATTGAATTAAGTCGGGAACTGCTGTGCTAACTACCGTAAAATAGCCAGTCGGTCTCACGGGTAGTTGTCCCATGAACCGAGTAGAGGCGTTGCCTTCTTTTGCCCTGGATTCGCTCTGCTGACCTTGCCGTGTGCAGTCACAGTAGCTCCTACTCTCATCATCACAGTCTCCCTACGATCCCCGTTGGGAAGGGGAACCTCTACCTTTTCGACGATGTTCGCACATCGTGTTAAGATCAAACCAGCCAGTGGTGTTATAAATGACTTCACTAAACTAGCACTTGCTGCAGCTATAAGGACCTGCCTACACCTTAAATTCACAGCGATCCACTCACTCAAGGATTCCTTTATTGTCATCTGTACCGACTACAATGAAGCAGCTGAACTTATGGACGACACTGCAATGAATACATTGAGACCGTCAATTCGACATACCACCGTCTCCCTCCTTGCTGGCGAAACGTTCAGTTTTTGTTAAACGATTGGATAAGACAATCACATCCTTACCAGAGGATGAACTGAAGACCTCTATCGAAGAACAGAACACCTGGACCTCTGTAGACACTATCACACGAATTCCCAATGCCTCATCTATGATCAAAATCACATTTTCAAACATAGATATGGCTACCCAAGCGCTCTCTAATGGACTAGCTATCTCATATTACCACATACATCCACGCCACATAGAACCTGAACGTTTCGCCCATGTCTCTCCCTGTTGGAACTGTAACTCTTATCAACACTCAACCAAGGACTGTCCCATTAAAGAGAAGAAATTCTGTTCTACCTGCGGAAAAGGTCATGACTTCTAAGCTTGCACCACCACCAGTGCCACTCCAACATGTCTTAACTGCACGGGTACTCATCATGCCTTTGATGCCATATGCCCACTACGAAAAGAAGTAATGTCGCAGAAAATTAAAGAAGAAACCAAGAACAGCCCCAAATCGCCGACATATGCCGCCATTTCAAAACTCCAGTCGGACACCGCCAGAATCCTCCAAGCCACACAGCAGTCATCTCTGTCCAATAACTCCCTCTCTGCACTCCCTGACGTTGCTCCTTATAAGGTGCTGTATTGCATGATGTATGCGCACTTCGCCAATGCAGAAAACCCAGACACATTCAACACTGCAATTAACGAACTATTCCGTCTTAACAACATGCCGACATTCAACTTCCTGACTCGCCACCATCACAGGACTTCCTCAAGATTATCCCAGACATCCTTAACTTCACATCAACTTCAGGCCCAAATCCTGACTGCGCCCAAAAAAACACTCCTGAGCCACTCTAATGACCACTACCATCTCTCAACAATCACCGACAACCAACCAGACACAAATCCTCTAGATTCTCAGCCTCCTCTCGACACAATCACAGCAGAAACAATTGTACCAGAATCTTCTGACGAATCCACCGACGTAGCAAACAGCAACATCAGCAGACCCTCTTGGGAAAACCTTACTTTCTTCACCTCTTCCTAGAATGCTGACACCATGACCTGCTCTGAACTCTACAAAGGCCTCGGTGATAGAACAGTCAAGTATGTCTGCGATTCACCTCTTCACGTCACACTCACCCAAGTTCTTGAGTTCATCAAGCCTCTTCGTTTCACTTTTGCCAACAAGACAAAACTATACCACCTCTCCAGAAGCAGCTTCAAGAAGTTTGAAAATGGCTCCACTGCAAACCTGCTTACTCAAATACTACAATAACTCCCACCTGCCTGCTGCCCTTTGTTGTTCCTACCTGCCTGCCCTCTCTTGCGACCTAGAAACTACCAGTTCTCATGACTCAAGACCTCACCTACCACGAGACTTGCATTCACAGCTTACTCTCTTCCATTTTTTTCTCCAAGTTTGTCTCACGAGCGCCTAGCTGCTGGGTTAAGCACACGCACTTTTTCTTAGACTGTGGACACTCCTCTTCGCTATTTTTCGCCTGTCCCGTCTTCCCAGCTCACCCCACATGGGGGCTTACTTAACTCTCTTGAGCTTGGCGTTGCCTGAGTACCAGCCTGCTTCTAGCCTTGGAAACATCTTCTCGAAGTTTGATTAGACCCAAGTTTTGGGTAACAAACGGTTCTGTTGGTGAGATGGAACCTCTTTCTCGCTACGCTGAGTATCAGTGATGGACAGTTAGTTCTGGACTTAAATATTTTGATATCAACTAAGGTTGCGAGTTTCTCTGACGTTATAAAGTCAATCAGTGGATTTAACCGTGACCTCTACGTATTACCGTAGTCTTGATTTGAACTGAGCCGAACTTATATTCAGAAAGAAGGGAGTATTAGCACTCCAATATTTTATTCAAGATCTCAGCTGTGTATTTTGTTCTTGCTTCGTTAAGATCGCTTGTTATGTTTTGATAAATGTCTCAAGCTCTAGGTTAGCTTCTTACTTGGAGGATTATCGTACCCAAAGCCGGTGATTATTCGAGAACGGATGTACAATTTAGAATTGTACATATATAGAGTCGACCTATAATGAGACATTTCCGTCTGTGATTGAAACCACTGGGTATATGTATATACGTATATGGTTAATCACGACTCGTGACAATGGAAATGTCACTTTAAATGTTCATAAATTGTGTTATAAACTTATGGCCTTTAGTATTATTGTACTCAAAAGTACCATTCTGTATTTTTCAACAAGAGAATTTGTTACTTCTTTTAAAACACGTTAATATTAAAGATATTAAATTATTATTTTGTCGGACTATTGTCTCCTGGTTATAATTTACAAAATGCCTATTAAGATGGTCTTTGATACTAAAGATAGCCAGTACTGACCGTGATCCAACACCTTGTTGCAAAAGAGGAGACTTTCATAGGCTACATCCTTAAGGAGATTTAAGTAAGTAAGTTTATTCAGGTATACACAAATACAGTTACATAGATTATCATACATAGCAGCATATGTGTAGAGAACCTGGGATAACCCAAAAAAGTCAGACAGTGACTTATTTCCATTGGGGTCCTTTATTCCAAACTCCCCGGAGTTCTCCACTCGCTTCTGTTGTGTAACCCAGCAAGACACATAACTAAAGTGTATAATTAAGATAACAAACTATATTAAACCAAGCCTTTTCCTAAGCCTAACCATAAACATGTAAAATATCATATAGATCAGGATAGCCCTACAATGCGGTGTATCTAATAATAAGGTACTCGAGTGTGCCCGGGTATGAGAGATGTTAATTTGTGTTCTATGTAATGCTACGTGCAAGGCTTGTTGTGTGAGAGGTTGTGTGACTGGCTGATTGTATGATTGTGTGAGAGGCTGATTGTATGAGAGGTTAAATATGAGATGTACGAGACTGATTGTATGAGAGGTTGTGTGAGGGAATGATTGTATGAGTTTGTGTGAGAGGTTGATTGTATGAGAGGCTGATTGTGTGATATTGATTGTATGAGAAGTTGATTGTGTGAGATTGATTGTATGAGGTTGATTGTGTGAGGTGATTATACGAGAGGTTGATTCTGTGAGAACTGATTGTGTGAGAGATTATGTGAGAAGCTGTGTTAGAGGTCGACTGCGTTAGTATCAATTGCGTGTGAAATCGATTGCATGTGAAACCGAGTGCATGTGAGTTCCATTGCCTGAAAGGTAGATTGTGTGAATTGCCAGGTTAAGTGCGTGACAGGTCGATTGCATGCCAGGTGCATCGCGCGAGAGGTCGATTGCGTGATAGGTTGATACCACAATATGATACAAAAACACACACTACCAATGAGAATTCTGTTGCCACATCTCAATATCCCAATTATACTGAACCATGCGGTTAATTACGATGTTGTGGCGGATAGCCTGTGGTCTATTCAAAAGACGCTGTATAATCCTCCGGGTTTAGCGCTTCCCCCTTGATTATAATAATAATAATAATATTCAAAAGACACATGGAAAAATCTATCGAACTCTGTCTGTTAAATGACGATACTTATAGTATTAGAAAGTTGCCTCGGGGCAAGTGTGCTCGTAGGGGTTATATGGGAAAGGTGAGCCTTATGGACTAGTGAGTTAAGGGTGAGTCTCGCCTACAACACAAACAATCACCTTGCAAATTCGCAAACCCAAAATATTCAATCAAGGGCCGCCAACCTCTTCGAATATTTACCATTTCATTCATAATGGGAAACACGTGAGGTCACGGGTAATGGTAATTTCGAGTGCTACACTGAAATGGGACGTGTGAAAGCAGAGCAGAGCATCAAATCCGGTTCATATCACTCGAGATATCATTATCTAATTTAACAGGAAGTTGTGGCGCCCGTCATATTCTCGCTCAGTAGAGTGCACCAGCGAGTCAGTGTGTCGTTTGATGCTGACATAGACACTCCTCCTATACGAGGCTATGTGAGAGCCAAAATGTAATTAGGCAGTGCGATGGGAATAGTTCATTCAAGGTTATGCACACCGAGAGAGGTGTATTTCTCAGTGTTATATACACTGGGAGTTTAACCCTAATCCCTCATTTTAGGGATTAAAGCATCCATGACTGTTGGAGAACAGGCGACAATCAGCCTTAATTACGCCCATTATAATCGACGGGGCTAAAAAGTTAATTGAGGACGTTCATTCACAGGACACAACACCGAGAGGTGTACATGTCTCAGTGTATATATACCCAGAGTTTACCTTAATCCCTATTTTAGTCATTAAATCATTCTTGTCTAGCGAGGAGGCCACACGCAGCTTTAATGACCCATAGTGTAGTGTCCAGGTTTTAAAGTGCCATTAAGGAAGGAAGGAAGGAAGGAAGGAAGTTCATTCATAAGTGTGGTGTGGGTGTGCGGGGCGGGAGGGTTGGCCCGCCTGCCAGTGCTACCAAGATGGCTACTAGTGGAAAGACACGCAACGGACAGCCCAAAAATATTACATCGTTTATCTCACGGCTACACGGTGCCTTCACGGATGCCATGGCTCCGCCCAAACTGGTCATAGAGAGACGAACTTTAGAAAAGACGTGGAAGTTGATGGACAAAGTGGTGAAACAGTGCCAGCAATCCAAAATGAACTTGAAAAACTCCCCTCCATTCATTCTAGACATTTTACCCGACACCTACCAGCATCTTAGGCTTATCTACAGTAAATATGAGAATAATCTTGCCGCTCTTAACGGTAACGAGTATTTCAAGGTAAGACAAGGCTTCCCTGCAGTTAAGGTTGGTTAAGGAATCTCGGGGGCAGAGGACGACCCTCAATTGATGGATGGGTTTAATGTTAATGGGTTTAATTTAGTGTGAATGAGTTGTACGTAGGGGTACAAATGGGTTTTTATGTGGGGAGGTATAGATGGGTTCTGTGTCTGGGATATAAGTGGGTTTTATGTGGTGTGAATGGGTTTAATGTGGCTGGTATAGATGGGTTTTTGTTTATGGGTTTTATAAGGGGGTATGGATGGGGGTTAATATGGAATGAATGGGTTTAATGTAGTAGCATGAATGAGCACTGTGGTGGTGTGAAAGGATTTGTGGTGATGTGAATGGGTTTTGTGATGTGCATGGGTTTGTGGTGACGTGCATGGGTCTGTGATGATGTACATGGGTCTGTGATGATGTACATGGGTCTGTGATGATGTGCATGGGTCTGTGATGTACATGGGTCTGTGATGATGTACATGGGTCTGTGATGATGTGCATGGGTCTGTGATGTACATGGGTCTGTGATGTACATGGGTCTGTGATGATGTACATGGGTCTGTGATGTGCATGAGTCTGTGATGATGTGCATGGGTCTGTGATGTACATGGGTCTGTGATGATGTGCATGGGTCTGTGATGATGTGCATGGGTCTGTGATGTACATAGGTCTGTGATGTGCATGGGTCTGTGATGTGCATGGGTCTGTGATGTACATGGGTCTGTGATGTGCATGGGTCTGTGATGTGCATGGGTCTGTGATGTACATGGGTCTGTGATGTGCATGGGTCTGTGATGTGCATGGGTCTGTGATGTACATGGGTCTGTGATGATGTGCATGGGTTTGTGATGTGCATGGGTCTGTGATGTGCATGGGTCTGGGATGATGTACATGGGTCTGTGATGATGTGCATGGGTTTGTGATGTGCATGGGTCTGGGATGATGTACATGGGTCTGTGATGATGTGCATGGGTCTGTGATGATGTACATGGGTCTGTGATGATGTGCATGAGTCTGTGATGATGTGCATGGGTCTGTGATGATGTGCATGGGTCTGTGATGATGTACATGGGTCTGTGATGATGTCCATGGGTCTGTGATGATGTCCATGGGTCTGTGATGATGTACATGGGTCTGTGATGATGTACATGGGTCTGTGATGTACATGGGTCTGTGATGATGTACATGGGTTTGTGATGATGTGCATGGGTCTGTGATGTGCATGGGTCTGGGATGATGTACATAGGTCTGTGATGATGTGCATGGGTTTGTGATGATGTGAATGGGTCTGTGATGATGTGCATGGGTCTGGGATGATGTGCATGGGTCTGGGATGATGTGCATGGGTCTGTGATGATGTACATGGGTCTGTGATGATGTGCATGAGTCTGTGATGATGTGCATGGGTCTGTGATGATGTGCATGGGTCTGTGATGATGTACATGGGTCTGTGATGATGTGCATGGGTCTGTGATGTGCATGGGTCTGTGATGATGTGCATGGGTCTGTGATGATGTCCATGGGTCTGTGATGATGTCCATGGGTCTGTGATGATGTACATGGGTTTGTGGTGACGTGCATGGGTTTGTGGTGACGTGCATGGGTCTGTGATGATGTACATGGGTCTGTGATGATGTGCATGAGTCTGTGATGATGTACATGGGTCTGTGATGATGTGCATGGGTCTGTGATGATGTGCATGGGTCTGTGGTGATGTACATGGGTCTGTGATGATGTGCATGGGTCTGTGATGTGCATGGGTCTGTGATGATGTGCATGGGTCTGTGATGATGTGCATGGGCCTGTGATATGCATGAGTCTGTGATGATGTGCATGGGTCTGTGATGATGTGCATGGGTCTGTGATGATGTGCATGGGTCTGTGATGATGTCCATGGGTCTGTGATGATGTCCATGGGTCTGTGATGATGTCCATGGGTCTGTGATGATGCCCATGAGTCTGTGATGATGTCCATGGGTCTGTGATGACGTGTATGGGTCTGTGATGATGTGCATGGGCCTGTGATGATGTGCATAGGTCTGATGTGCATGGGTCTGTGATGTGCATGGGTCTGTGATGTGCACGAGTCTGTGATGATGTGCATGGGTCTGATGTGCATAGGTCTGTGATGTGCATGGGTCTGTGATGTGCACGAGTCTGTGATGATGTGCACGAGTCTGTGATGTGCATGGGTCTGTGATGTGCATGGGTCTGTGATGTGCATGGGTCTGTGATGATGTCCATGGGTCTGTGATGACGTGCATGGGTCTGTGATGTGCATGGGGCTGTGATGTGCATGGGTCTGTGATGATGTGCATGGGTCTGTGATGTGACTGGACTTTGTAATGTGAATGACTTTGTGATGGTGTGAATGTGTTTTGTGGGGCATAAATTTGTTTAACATGGTAATATGAATGAGTATTGTGGTGTAGTGAATGGGTTTAATATGGTCATGTGAGTAGAGTTAGTGTAGTGTGAATGGGTTTTATGTGGTGTGAATGGGCATATTGTGAGGGTATGAGTAGTTTAATGTGGGGCATTGCTGGGTTTAATGTGGTGTGAATGAGTTTCTTGTACTGGTGTTAGTGTTTATTGTTGGGATGTGAATGGGTTTATGTATGGTGTGAATAGGTTTAAAGGTGTGAATGGATTTAATATAGTGGTATGAATAAGTTAAAAGTGGTGTGAGTAGGTTTAATATGTGATACCTATAGGTTTATTGTGGCAGTATGTGATCACTCAAGGGAGGTTCCTTGAGACTGGTGAGGGGCTCTTGATCCAAGGAACTGGCTCAACCTGAATGCTTCCCATTCAGTGTTCCCCCATGAATGTAATAATAATGTGGCAGTGTGAATGTGTTCGTGGTGGTGTTAATGGGTTTGTGATGTGACTGTGCTGAATATGCTGTTATGAATTTAATGTTATGGGTTTAATATTGAGTTGGAAGGGGTATACTGCAGTGTAGATGGGTTTAATGGGTTATGGCATGAATTTGTTTGTATGGTGTGAATATAGTGATGTGAAGGGGGTTCAGTGTGATAATATGAATGAGTTTAATGTGATGAGGAAGGGTTTTGTTTGGTAGATTGAGTTGATTTTATGTGGGAGTGTAAAGTGCTTATTATAGTAGTGCTAATGTTAGATTGAGTTGGCTTAATACATTAAACAAATTTTAATATATTGGCATAAATGGATTTACTGTGATACCCTAAAAGGGTTTATGGTGGTATGAATTAGGGGTGTGCTAGAGTATCTGTATTGGGATTTGGCTAATTTTGATGGTATTGGTATCAGCAAAACTGTGGGCATCGTCCCAGCCTTAAGTGTGAATGGGTTTAATGTCGGCAGTACTGTTATGTTGATACTGACCAGTAGGCAAAAGACAGTGGCAAAACGTTTCATTAATGTGTTCATCAGTGCATACGTGTCTTTTTACCTACAATAGTTTAATGTTACATAACTTTGATATAGGTCTGTGAATGGGTTTGATAATGTGCTGTGAAGGGGTTAAATATAGCCTGAAGTATTTTAATGTGATGTGAATGAGTTTAATATAAGGGTATGAATGGGTTTAATGTGTGAATGAGTTTAATGTGGTCTGCTTATACATAAATTAAAATTTAATGCCTATATCCACCTGATATAAAAAGTATCAAAAACTGTTTGTATATTCTCCAAAATTCACTGTTCGTAATCAGTTTTACTAAAACTAGGTTCTCATTTACCCACGCTTCTCCTATGGAATTTGTGTTTCGGGTTCCAACTCGACCAAGTTATTGCACACAAAAGGCAGCTATTAGAACTCTCACTAAACTCAAATTTTAGGTAACACACTATGCCCTTATTCAAATCACTGAACTTACTAAATATTAATGCCATACATAAACGTTACTGTTCACTGACTTTTGACTGTTGACTTTTTTGGGTTATCCTAGGTTCTCTACACTTATGCTGCTATGTATGATAATTCTATGTAACTGTATTTGTGTATACCTGAATAAACTTACTTACTTATTCCTGTGGCCTGGCAGGCAAAACTCTTGCCCCATACACAGAGTGTCAGTGGTTCGATCCCCGGCAAGAGTGGAAGCATTGGGTGTGTTTCCATACACCTACTGTCCCTGTTCACGAAGCAAGTAGGTAGGTACCTGGGTGTTAGTCGAATGGTGTGGGTCGCATCCTGGGGGACAAGACAGAGAACTCCAATGGAAATAAAACAGTTCCTCATTGACATACTGCCTTTCTTGGGTTATCCTGGGTGGCTAACCCTCCATGGATAAAAATCTGAACAATATCTTATCTTACCCCACATCCCCAAAGTTCTACACTGTATTACTGATACTGACTTAAAACACTTCCTAGAAAACTATAAAAGAACACACACTAAACAAATACCTCTTCGATATTCATTTTTTTTGCCTGAACCTCTGTAGAAACTTGATAAAAATAAATGTCAAAATGTGGAATTGGTATCCAAATGAATTAAAAAATTGTACTTCAGTCAATGATTAGTGACATAATCTCTCAGACATTCTCAATTCATCAGTCAGTCTAGAGAAGTCTTTGATATTTTTCTACTGCATAAAAGTTCTTCCATAGTCTATATAAATTTAGTAAAATTACAGGCAAGCAGTAACCTAACCTAAACCTAAATTATGTTTGTTGGATAATTCATGGTTATCTTTTAAAAAGTTCCCAAACCTGCTGAGTGGATAACTCGCTGACTTTGGTGATTTGCAAAGTCTGTGGCTTGCTGGATACTGTTTAGCTTAATCTAGGGTTAATAGTAAATTTGTTGCATACATAGTTGGTAAAATTTGGTTATAGCCTATATGTACTACCCATGAATGTAATAATTAAAGTACCATATTTATGTACTGTACTGTCACCCTACCTCAATGGGAGATGGCTGGTGTGTTAAAAAAAAAATGATAATGTACTGTAAGAGTAGTACTGTAACAGTAGTTAACAGAGTAAAATCCAGCTTTAGCAAAGTAAAAGGGTCAGTACCCCTAAGGCACTCTCTTGGCACCTTTACTCTTTGTCCTCATAGTGGACATTGATAGCAACACTTGCTAGTTATGTATCATCATTTGCAGATAATACCAAATTAAGCATGATAATCACCTCAGTAAAGGACAAAAAAAAAAAATTACAGGATGATACCGCATAAACAAAGTCTTCCAGTAGGCAGTAGAGAATAACAAGGCATTCAGTAATGATAAGTTCCAACTATATACTTAAATATGGAAGTAATGAAGAACTCAAGAGAGAGTATAAAAAATGCAAGATCACTAAATAGAACAGAGAATATGTGAAAGATATGGGTGTAATAATATCACCCAATTTTTTTTTCATTAAGCACAATAAGGGAAATATCATGAAAGCCAGGAAGATGAAGGCATGGGAAATGAGAGCCTTTGAAACATAGGAATTAGTGCCATTGGTGACACTTTTCAAATCACTTGTCTCTCACTTAGAGTATTGCTCAGTGTTGATGACTCATTTCAGGGAAGGAGAGATAGTAGAGCTGGAATAGACAGATAATTTATTATCCACATAGAGCCAATAAAGCATTTAAGTTACTGGGAACACCTCAAAGTCCTAAATATATCCTCACAGGAGCAGAGAAGAGAGAAATAAACAATGATATACACATGGAAGGTGCTTGTGGACCTGGTCTCAAATTTGCACATTGCCATGACAACATAACCTGATTGAGATATAGCTGGAGAGGGTTTTGGCGGTCAACGTCCCCACAGCCCAGTCTGTGGCCAGGCCTTGTGGTGGGTCAGGGCCTGATCAACCAAGTTGTTACTGCTGGCCGCACAAAAACCGAGAATGTGTAAAGTAAATCTGATGAAAAACATGGGGCACTGTGGGGACAACAAGAGAATGTTGTATCAACACCTATTGGCCCAGACTATTTAACACTGCCACAAGATGTTAGAAATTTTGCAGGAACAAGCGTGGAAATTTTCAAGAGAAAATTTGACATGCATCTCTTCCAAGTGCAAGATCATCCAGGTTGTAATGGTTATATGAGCCAATGGGCTGCTGGCATAAAGCCAGGCAAGCACAAGACAAGCCTGGTTTAGGCTAGGCTGCTTATTTCAAAAACTCTTGAAACTTATCCATCAGTAGCTGTAACAGAATGCACAGTTACACCACAAGGCACTAAACACTTTTTGACATACCTCATGTCTCACACTATGCAAAAATGCAATGCACATAAAGGGCCTGAAGATCTGGAATTCATTACCTGAACCTTCTAAAGGTCCCCTGCCTGCATACAAATTTAGGGCTATGCTTAAAAATCATCTCATCTCTCAAGATTAACCAAACCAACACTATGCTAAATCACATAACTAGTATTAATTCACCAAATATTATATGACCTCTAGTCTATTAAAGCATCAACTCGTACTTAAAATAGTATTGTTTTGTACCATATTAATTACATTACTTGTAATATTGTTATTAGTTATGTGCTGTACAAGATTATTATCCATAAGATAAAATATCTTATTATTCATAGGATAAAATAATGAATAATTAAAAATTAACCACTCTTACCCTGTCTAGACTTGAATAGTTTTTGAGTATTAGGATTAGCCTTCCCGAAATGCCCGGCATGATAGTGGCTTTCTTTGTACTTAACAAATTAAAATTGTAATTACACATTATAACCTTTGCAAAGAATAAAAATCTTTTTATCTAAAGTAATATCGAATGTAACGATTACTATTAAGGGCCTTGTGGAATTTTTTTGTTTACTATATCTTTTAAAGGTGGGTGGGAGGGGAATGAAAAAATAGACTGTTTATAGTATACAGTACAGTTCTAAGAAATAGTTACATACCATTTTCACAATCTAGACATTAGGAAATCCTTACTTTTCCTATTTGAATAAGGATATGCATTGTTATATAATGCAGTATTGTCGTCTTGCAGATTTGCAGGTTATGTACATCTTAGTAGTATTGTAAAACCATAACTCACAAATACAGTAGTGCAAAATTCAGTCTGCATGACAAATTTTGTTTGCGATTTAGGTTCATTTTGTGTTTCAAAGACTTTGAAACACAAATATAATAATATAGTACTTAAATCTGATTAATGTTGACATTGATCAAAGCTGGTCACAGGTGACTAGATTGCGGTTTGTTCATGGGAAACCCACGAGTCAGAAACGTTGGATAACTGAATAGACTTGTTGGTTGACCTTCAGTAAAAAACTGAATAATTGAAATCTGCAATTGTAGAAACCAGCAAATTTGAAGGGACAACTACATGAATGACAAATCCAGGTGCCAACCCCATGAATAATGATATAATATTACACCTGAGAGACGATTCCATTTTAGCTTGTGGATCATAATACTGTACACGAGTTGCACTTCCAGCAGATGAGCTCCTGTGCAATTTAATAAAATGCAACAGAACAAAAATACAATTTGAGGAAGGGAGGGGAATATGGTACTAGTTTGTAGCCAAGCATATTTTATCAATAACTTAAGTGACTTACTCTATGTAAATTTATACCAGACATATTCTAGCCACTTAAAGTTACACCATTGATGATGATTAGGTGCATTACTGTGTTGTCTGATTCATCTAAATTCATAACTGGAGTCCAGTGAATCCATATGTGAAAAAAAAAAAATTAAACTTTGGCTAAGTTTACATGATATTATATGAATATTATTTTGAGAAAGTTATATTACTCTTCTCAAATTACAAAATAGTTTTTAAGTACTGTATATGGGTGGAGAAATGCTAGAGAAAAAAACTGTTTACAACATATATTAGGCCAAAATTGGAATATGAAGCAGTGGTATGATGTCCACCTAAAACATGTGAATACTTTAGAAAAGGTACAAAGAATAGCAACAGAATGGTTACTAGAATTAAAAATTATGAAAGGCTGAAAGCACTTACCCCTCAAGGAAGGTTCCTTGATGTTGGTGAGGGGCTCTTGATTTAGGGAATTGGATCTGTGTTCCAGTTCCCCGAATTAAGCCTGAATGCCTTCCACATCACCCCCCCAGGCGCTGTATAATCCTCCGGGTTTAGCGCTTCCCCTTGATTATAATAATAATAATGAAAGCACTTAATGATACCTATGTTGGATGATAGGAGGAAGACATGATAACCATATGTACAATCATAAAAGGACAGGAATAATTAAAGAGGATTTTTTCATACCTGCAAGACCAATAACGAGGCCATGGTTGTAAATCTAGGAAGAGTGGAGCTCAAGGAATACAAGAGAAATTTTCTTCACAAAGAGTGGTAGACCAATAGAATGCATTAACCCTTTGACTGTCGCAAGCCCCTTTCTGAAACTGTCATTCTATGTCACAAAATTTTTGGAAAAAAACAAAAAAAATTTCTTGTGAAATGAGAGAGAATCTTTTCCCGATGGTAATGACACCAAAAGTACAAAATTTGGTCGAAATCTCGTGGAATTACGCTCCCGCGAAGTTAGCGGTCTCGGCGACATACGCATCGGCAATTTCGCTGACTTTGAGCCCTGTTTTTGGCCAATTCTGTTGTTCCAGTTGACCAAACTCGTAGCTATTTCTTTAGAACTCCATTTTCTCTATCAGTTGAGTACAAGAAACTGCCCATTTACCGATTTGAACTACCCAATAAAGTGGTCAGAAATTGGCAATTTGGCCAATTTAATGCAAATTAACCCTTTGAGGGTCCGTCCCGTAGATCTACGGCTTTACGTTCAGGGTCCAAACCGTAGATCTACGTCATGAGCTCGGCTCACTCTGATAAACTGTGAGTGGTACATTTGGGCCTAGATATGAGAGAATACATCTATGTGGTATGTGTGCACCACATAAAACAGATCCTGCAGCACGCTGTGTATAATGAGAGAAAAAAACTGAAATCATGATTTTTCGATTAAAACGGCGACTTTGCAGTGTTTTTTCGTATGTTTTTTATAGTTCTATTTGCGATTTCTTGGTCTCATTTGATAGAATGGAAGACATATTACAGAAATAGAGATGATTTTGATTGGTTTTAGCACTGGAAATGGCTTGAAACTGAGCTCAAAGTAGCAGAAATGTTAAAATTTTGCCGATATTCAAGAGTAAACAAACGACCTCACACGTCTAATACACGCCAGCTGGTGGGTCTAATATGCATTCACAAATATGGTGATGATATTTATACAATTATTACAGTATTGCATAACAGTAAATCTATTTTTTTGGTGTGAATAAAAATTCATTATGTGAATAAAAAATCAAAATGGAATTTATTTGTAAAGCCTCAAAACGTAACTAATGAACAGAGGAAATGTTAGTTTAGTTCCAGGAATACCTACATTGTTTATTCTGGATCCTATTTTGAAATTGGAATATTTTGAACTTTGTGTTAAATTGGCCAAATTACCAATTCCCGATCACTTTATTTTGTAGTTGAAACAGTTGACTTGGCGATTTCTTGTGCTCAATCGATAGAAGAGAAGTAATACTAGTGAAATAGCTAAGAATTTGGTTGACTAGAATAATGTAATTGGCCTAAAACGGGAGTCAAAGTCGGCAAAATCGCCGATTCGTAAATATCGCTGACACATCAAAATTTGCGAGAGCATAATTTCGTCAATTTTCCATCAAATTTCTTACTTTTTGTTTTATTACCTTCACAAAAAGATTCTCTACCATTTCATTAGAAAAAATAAAATTTTTTTTTTTTTTAAATTCTTGGACACTGGGGCACCACTTCAGATTTGGGCCTTGGACCCTGAAGGGGTTAAAAAAAGATGCCTATTTCAAAATAGGGTCCAGAATAAACAATGTAGACATTCTTGGCACTAAAATAACATATCCTCTGTTCATTAGTCACGTCTCTAGGCCCCTCTCTATTGCTTTCTATTTTAATTTTTTATTCGTACAAAAAATACAAAATTTACTGTTATGCAGACTACTGCACTATTGTAAAAATGGTATAAATAATATCAGTGCACTGGTGAAAGAATATTAGACTCCCCAGTTGATGTGTATTGGACGTGTGGTGTGATTTGCTTACTCCTGAACATTGGTAAAAATTGAACATTTCCGCTACTTTGAGCTCAATTTCAAGGTCGTTTTCATCATGAAACTAATCAAAATCATCTCTATTTCTGTAACATGTTTTCCATTTTATCATGTGAGACCATGAAAAAGAAAATACGATGATAAATACTATATGAAAATACACCTCAGATTCGGCGTTTTAATCCAAAAAAACGGTCAGTTTTTTTTTCCTCAATATGCACTGTGTGCTGCAGGTTTTTTTTATGTGGTGCACACTGACCACACACCCATTCTCTCACATGTGGGCCTACCAGCTTTCCTCCTGCTTGATTTGAAGCCGCTAGAATTTACGCGTATAAATATGTCCGAAACAGTGGCATGTAAGACGTATATATATGACCAAAACAGTCAGAGGGTTAAGCAATGGATAGTAGTAATTTTTTTAATATACACTATTAAGCAAGCAGTTAATTTAGTACCTAAGAACAATTCTGATTAACCATTCAAAAACACCAATAGCCAACACTATATACTCCATATTAATAACTCATTTGGTGTCTTGAAGATTAATATGACATTTTAACTTTCATTCCACCACATTTCTTCCCAGAACAACTATTTAATGAGCAGTAAGAATCCTCTCCAAGATATATTATTTTTTATTTTTTATTAACACACTGGGCGATTCCCACCAAGGCAGGGTGGCCCGAAAAAGAAAAACTTTCACCATCATTCACTCCATCACTGTCTTGCCAGAAGGGTGCTTTACACTACAGTTTTTAAACTGCAACATTAACACCCCTCCTTCAGAGTGCAGGCACTGTACTTCCCATCTCCAGGACTCAAGTCCGGCCTGCAGGTTTCCCTGAATCCCTTCATAAATGTTACTGTGCTCGCACTCCAACAACACGTCAAGTATTAAAAACCATTTGTCTCCATTCACTCCTATCAAACATGCTCACGCATGCCTGCTGGAAGTCCAAGCCCCTCGCACACAAAACCTCCTTTACCCCCGCCCTCCAACCTTTCCTAGGCCGACCCCTACCCCACCTTCCTTCCACTACAGACTGATACACTCTTGAAGTCATTCTGCTTCGCTTCATTCTCTCTACATGTCCGAACCACCTCAACAACCCTTCCTCAGCCCTCTGGACATCAGTTTTGGTAATCCCGCACCTCCTCCTAACTTCCAAACTATGAATTCTCTGCATTATATTTACACCACACATTGCCCTGTGTCTGGGGGATCAATGTCAAATCACCTACAGCCAATAACAACTCAACAGAAAGCCGTTATGTTAACAATTACCCATTCCAGTGCCAGACAACACGCTTCTCCACTCTTCAAAAGCTTAAACGCACAGTAGTATGCACTCATACTACTGTGCCTACTTTATATGTAGAACAGTTAATTTTAATATAAACCCTTCTCTGAAATGTTTCCTTGATAGCGACATGCATAACACAAGACATGCATACCTCTTTTACAGTCCCTGCATCCAACTGTACCTGTGTAGAAACTTGATACATATGAAAGGTTTTGAGATCTGGAACTCCCTGCCTGAACCATTGAAAGGTCTCATATCTGCCACTTGATTCAGAGCTATTGTTAAAAATCACCTAATCTCTTAAAAGTAACCCAAACAGCAATATGCTTGTCATAAAAACAGCCTTCATTGAAATTCTGTCCTTATTCTAACCTTCCTTCAGCTCCCATACAAAATTGGTAACATATAGTCCCATTTTATTTGTATTGTAATATAAGCAACTTGCTGTACGTTCACCATCTCTATTCAATCACTCCACAAAACATTTTAAATAATATGTACATAATTTTTTGTAATTAACCTTTTGTGATGAGCTACCTTTTTTATTGTACTTATGATTGTAGTTAGCTGCACAAGAAGTCCTACTTAAAGGCTGTGTCTAGTTTTTAAGTTTCATGTAACCCTTTTGATTAATTGAGTGCAATGTGTTGCATAATTAGCTACTTTCTTTTATGCCTAGTTTTGTACCAGTTCATTTAACTATTTTTTTTTTTGTGCAGATTACAGAAATAAACATTATTATTATCATCATATCTCTTCTTTTCCTGTCAGCCATTCTAATCCCTTCATTCTTTTTATTTATTATTCATATCCTTTAGTTGTAGTACCCATTTTGTAACTCATCTTGAAATTTGTTCTATTTTATCTATACATGTTTATACAGCTGCTGCATATATCAGTTTTGGATGAATGTATGCCTTGAACAGTTTTATTTTATATTGTCCCATCCACACCTCCAAAGCCTGTTTCAGAATTGAACTTAGAATTGCTTTTGTGTTGTAATTACTGTACTGTACTTGCAAAGTGTGGAATAAATTAAATATTGCAGTAGAAAGAAAGGTAGCCTTGGTAAATCTCTTGGCAGGAGGCCTCTCTCAACAATTTTTTTTTTTATATCTTCGCACTCGGTTTTATTTGGTGTTTTTATTACTACTCCTCAGCTTGCATTGGTAAAAATGCATATATTTTTTTTGATCAAGTTTCATGGAGATATTGATATGTATTTGTAATCTGGGATGTGCAGTGCTGTTCTTACTTGATTTTGTCTATTGCAAAGGTTTTGAAACCTTGTGGTTTGGCTCTCTGGCTCTGGGCTTTTCAAAAAAAAAAAAAGAAAAAAGTCACATAGTTTGAGCTCATTTTACAGAAAACACAATATTGGAGTTAACAGGACACACCAGCAGTGGTTGGCTTCTTGGTTGATCATACAAATTAAGTTGGTTATTAATAATTATTAATGACTGCAAAATAAGCCATGCAGTTTACACTATAAACAGAGTACAGCCAGTAGAAGATACGAGGTGTTTCAGGTCACTGGTAGTTTGATTTTCTTATCTAAGATCTTGAGAACCTCAGTTGGTATTCAGTGGCTACATTTGAGCCACAAGCCACAGGATGTGCATAATAATTATAATAATAATAATTTTATTTTAGCATGATACATGTTTGTACATAGGAGTGTAACAATTGAGTGAATGTGCCAAAAGCCCCTTTATATGCAGAGCATTTCGGGCAAACTTAAGACTAACTTAAGATTAATAAGGCAATGACAGTGTTGTAATTGTAAATATGGCATCCCTGTATAGGACATGAAGGTGGAAAGAGTAAGGTTAAACACATTAGACTGAGAAGTGAAAAGAAAGGAAAAAAAAAAGATGAAAGGTAGAGTGAGTAAATTAGGTTAGATAGAATTTTTTTCTTATCAGATTCATTATTTTATTTGTATTCTGACATATGTATAGAGGGTTTATTTTTTAAATGAGATTTTTTTTTAAATTGGTAATGAGGAGTTGCTAGGAAGTTGATAAGCAGAGGCCAAGTTCTCACTTTGGGAAATTTTCCTACTGTATCCATGGTTGCTAAGCAACCATGGATACAGGTTTGGTATGGTTTGGTATGGTTTGTTTGCAATCGTGTCATTACACTTTTGTGAGTCATGTTGACGGCTTTGAGGGGACTTGAGCTAGAGTTCATCACGGCCACGCTAGCTGGAGATTCGTCTGTAAAAACTTGCATTTGTGGTCACAGTGGTGCCTATGCTAACCATCCTATGGTGTAGAAATAAATCATTGCTCTTTACATTACTCTACTTTAATTGTGTTAGTCTAGTCATTGTGGTATTTAACATTAACAATTTTTTTTTCTTTTTTCCATTAGGTGTTTGTGGAGAACATGATGCGTAAGTGTAAACAAGCTTTGAGGCTGTTTAAAGAAGGAAAAGAGTTAATGTTCGATGAAAGCTCTCACTACCGCCGAAACCTCACTAAACTCTCACTCGTGTTTTCACATATGCTCTCAGAGCTCAAAGCCACGTTTCCTCAGGGTTCCTTTGCAGGGGACCAATTCCGGATTACAAAAGGGGATGCTGCAGACTTTTGGAAGAAATGTTTTGGTGAAAGGTAAGTTAACAAAAGCATTTTATGGTAGTTTCACTTAGAAGATACAATATTAATGACCTTGCATAACCTCTCTATTAAGTCAAACAGATGAGTTTGCTAGGTTAGCTTAATTTTTTTTTTCTTAAATTTAACGTGTTGGAAGAAAAGGCATAAACACCTATGAAAGTTATCTTTCTGGTCTGTAGTTCCTGTTTACTTAAATTAGTAATAAAAAATTCTTAAAAATGTAAGCACAGTAAGTCTTGATAGCCCTGAAAACAATATGTTGACTTTCTCTAAAGCATTCCTTCTATATTACTGTGATGCCATTAGTTACCGAGCAAAATTCTGAAATATAGTAAGACTGTTATATTACACGGTTTTATTTGGCATGTTTTGGTTATTGCACTATTGAAAAATTGCAGCACAATTTTGTACAACACTTCGTCAAATTAACTTAACAGGGTTTGTGGAAGGGGAAAAATTTGGAGCTTTGCTCTAAGAATCCTTGTGCTTTAAAAGGTGTAGATAAAAACACCCTACCAGTAATTTGGAGGTCAAACTAGTCAGCATGGATGACAGGAAATATTGTAACTACACAGAAAAAAGTTATGAAAAAACTAGCTGCATCAATGGACTCCAACCTAGCAGATGCCATCAGCTCTGCTAGAAATGCATGGAATGAAGTGCCCCAATCAACATTAAATACAAGCTGGGAAAAGTTATGGCCTTCAGAAGTTAGTTCTTTCACTGGTTTTCCCTTGCTTGAGAGTCAGGTTCAGGAAATTGTTCAGCTGGCAAGAAGATTACCAGGTGATGGTTTTGAAGATATGAATGACGAAGATGTGTATGAGCCCTTAGAAGAGGATGATGAAGACAGGAGTCCAGAGGAAATGTTTCAGAGCTTGATGCACAGATATGAGGGAACCACATAACAGAAGATGAAGAAGACTCTGAAGAAAAACAGTTAACATTGCACTTATGTGAGCAGTTCCATGTTGCTGCTAAACTAGCAGACTTTTTCACTGAAGACCCTGACAAATCTAGAAGTAGTGCTTTGAAACGTGGTCTAGACCAGCTGATGATGCCTTACTGTCAGCTGTATAATGTACTGCAGGGTAAAAGAGCTGAGAGATCCATTACAGAA
This sequence comes from Cherax quadricarinatus, assembly GCF_038502225.1. Lineage (NCBI taxonomy): Eukaryota > Metazoa > Arthropoda > Malacostraca > Decapoda > Parastacidae > Cherax > Cherax quadricarinatus. The sequence continues at coordinate 6,072,787 of NC_091330.1, forward strand.
TTTATGCACACTCCAATACAACCATCGACATTAGTACCAGAACCCCTATCATCCACTTCTGCCAACAACCAACAGCCATCTACCTCAGCCCAGTAGGGCCAAACCATGCGTCTCTGCTGTCTTCACAGTCACTGACATACACCAGCAACCACAATTTAAGGTAAGAAATACTATTATTTCTGTTACATTTGTAGTCTTAAGCAGTAAAAACTTAATATATCACGACAATGAACTACAATTACATATTCACTTTTATTTTTATAAGATCTGTTAGTCTAAATAAAAGTTGTTGGCTTTTTGGGGGCTCCCAGGAATGTAACCCTATTTTTCCCATAAGTTCTTCAGTTTATCTAACATAGTTTTACCTAACACGGCGTTTTCAGGAACGTAACTACCGTGTAATATAATGATCTACTGTATTACTGAAAACTCGGTAGATTGAATGGAAAACTATACAAGCTATGTATTATATAATGTGGAAAAAAAAGATAAAAATTTCATTTGCTGTATGTGAAGGATAAGTCAATGTCTTCATTAGCATGACAGTGATACTGCCTAATGAAATGAAAACAGTTCGATGAGTGAACCAATGTTTTAAGTGTTGGTCTGCAAGATCTACTTATTCATAATACTTTACAATATTCTCCTTGCTAGTTCTTTATCTTTTATTGTCCTCTACATCCCTACTACCTTCCTATTTGTTCTCTCGTCTGCTTTGGGAACCTTATTGCAAACCAGTTTTTTGGTTGCGTGGTTTGGAAGGCAGTAGAGGGGTTGTCTATGGGTCAGAGAGAGAGATTTGTAAAAAAGTAAGGTGTTTCAGTGGTTAAATGAGACAATCTTTATATCTAACTAGGGGTATGCTAAAGTATTGAGATTGGTATTGCCAGCTAATTTTGATGGCATCACTATTAGTGGGTCTTGGCCAATTTTGATGGTATTGTATCAGTGCCAGTATCAGTAGGTATCAGCTAATTTGATCATATTGATATTGATCTGAAATTTAGCATCAGTATTGGCAGACAATTTGGTAGTGTTCCATCCCTGTGCCTAACAAAGTTTAAGTGCCTTGCTCCTGAGTTAAAATTGGAAGTTTCTATATTTCAAGGAATAAAAGAAATGAAACTTTCTTATTATTAGTAACAATTATGAGCATTACTTCTGGAACTTCAGAGATCATGAGAGATACAATCAATTATACTATACAAAGCAGTTAATTGCCTACTCTACACAGGTTAAGTTGGACTCAGGGGATGTCAAAGATGTTTTTGTGTCTTGTGTTATGCCCATGTACTCTGTTGCAGTTATCAAGGAAAAGAAGAGAAGGGTATATATATGAAATGATTGTCATGTATAATACATAGTAGGCACAGTAGTATGAGAGCATATTGTGTATATTAAGTAAGTTCTAGCTATTGAAGAGTGGGGGGGTGCATTGTCTGGCACTGGAATGGGTAATCGTTTGCACAGCGGCTTTTTGCTGAATTATTACTGGTTTTAGATGATTTGATGTTGTAGATCTCTAGGCACAAATACCATAGGTGATGTGAAGATAAATTAGAGAGTAGTACTATAATGTAAGCAGTGTTGTTTGAGGTACACAGTAATGGATCTTGAAAAGGATGCCTATTGTTTTGGATGGAGTATTAAATTTCATGTTGCAGTCAAGGTGTAGACCAAGAATTTGCCCATGGTTTATCTTAGTTGGAGAACTGTTGATCATTATATCTAGTTGGATATTTGAAGCTGTTCCCAAGCATCCTTTTGTAGGTTTTGTGAATATTAAAGGTGAGTTTATTGGCTGTCATTCATGTAGATATTTTTTAGGATCTCATCATTAACAGTTTCGTTGAGAAAAATCAAATTTGTGTGGGAGATGATAAAAGTTGCCATCTCCAAACAGAACAGGTTCAAGAAGAGGAGATGCACTGGGAAGATCATTGATGTATACGAGGAAGAGCAAAGGGCCAGGAACACTGCAGTGCAGCATTCCTATGTCAACAGGCTGGGATGAAGAGGTTACCCCATTGATAGACATACTGGTGTCTGTTGTTAAGATAAACCTAGGAATTCTATGATCATTGACCTCATAATGTTCTAGTTTAAGGTACTGGATGTTGTGGTCCACTGTATCAAAAGCTTTCCACAGGTCTATGAAGAGGCCCAAAGGATATTCATTATTTTCAAGAGCTGCATAAAGCAGTTTAAGCATTTTTATAATTGCACCATTTGTACTTTTTTTTTTTTTTGCCTAAAACCAAAGTGGCAATGGTTGAGACACTTGGAAAGTGTAAAGGGTAAAGAGAGAGACAAATGCAGTTATATGAACCTTTATCAGTGATGCTTCACCCACAAAGTGGGCTTCATTGGGTCACAAACAGGTCAGCCTGGCAGGGAAGGGAGAACATATAAAGTAGTGAATGTGTAGCGAAATTAAGAAAAAGTAAGGTGTGCATCAGCTTGCATTAATTCCTCAGACTTCGAGGGAATTTCTGGCTAAAGGCAATGTTAAATTGTAAACATCAACATGGTTTCTATAATTTAGCTGAACAAAGTGACAATTGTTTCTGGATTTGGTTCTGATGAACCACAAGGAGTACAATTCACTGCCAACCCAACACTTCCCCACTACAAGTGTGGATTCATAGCTACCTAATGGCCAGTATGCCTCTTTTTGTCTTTATCTTTGATTTTCGTTTTCTCCAACCTGTCTCAGCCAAATCTTTAAGCTACCTGGCTAGCAAGGACCAGTAGAGAACCAACAACCAGTATTTCTCCATATTTAGTCTTCAACATAGTCATGTCTAAGGCCAGTGACAAGTTTTCCCCAGTCACCAGGTTGTTCTGCTTTTATGACCTGCAGTAGAACTTCTTAATCTTTGAAGCTGAAGGATGGTGGTAATTATTCATTTCTCTTGGTACTTAAGCTATATGATGGCCGAACAACTTGTCTGGAGTCTTTATTTGCCATTGGAAACAGTTCATGCAAAGTCTTATAACAATAAGGATGATAGTCTAGCAGTGGAGGGATCTTCTGTAGCTCAAGAGTCATCTGTAGACAACTTTACCAGGGTCATTTGCATCATGATGCTTGGTGATATTTTTTTTTATAGAGGGCAAGAATGACTAATGCATTCATTTCTAAGGATTTCCAAGAAGCTTCCACATTCTGCCGAACAAGCAGCCAGCAGTGCTGGGGGACTAACTATATCTTTCTGTATATGAGTGTAGATGAGTTTGATAGTGCTCTGCTGATTCAGAACCCCAGTAATTGAGGATGGGAGTTAAAGTCCTTTCAACTCAAGTCACTTATTGTGCCTGTATTTCTGGAAATTCGGGAATTATTTGCAGGTCAAACAAGAAAGAGAGGTGAACTTGATTTGGTCTAAAGATCATTCCTCCTAACTGCTGTTGAAGGCCAGAGCTTGCTTGCTTTTTCAGAGCATGCAGTCCTCATATTTAAGAGTTGAGCAGTTTCAGAGTTTGGCCTTACAAGTTTTTCCTATGGTTGGCCTCTCCATTTTTGCCAGCTCTCCTTACCTTTGTAAGGATGTAGATTTTTTTTTTCAGTGAATCTAAGGTCAGTATGTCGCCCAACAGTAAATCAGGATTGTTTGCATAGACACCTTAGCACATGAATTGAGGATGCTCTAGTTTGCCAATACATTCTTTAAGATTAATTCTAGAGCATGTGGCTCAGGAGGAGGAAGAGGAAGAGGTCTCTCTTCTGATTTCTTTAACTGTGGCAGTACAAAAAGCTGTGCTTCACGATATTTAGATGCACTTGGGGTTACCCACACCCAAGAACAGGATCCTGTTTTACAGGGATATGCTATTTCCATTTCATTCTTCGCCTGCTATATTCCTCGTCTATAGTGCCCTGATCCTGTCAGCAGATCTCCTTGGAGCATAGCAGCAGCAGCACAGGGTTCTCTTACCCATGATTTATGGTTGGCAAGGTGCATGAAGGTCAGGCTTCATTACTTTTCATTGCAATGCCCCATCCCAGCTTTTCTAAGGACCAATCCAAGCCCTCACACCACTATGACACTTGGTCCTTCAAGGTGGGAAGTGTGTATGAGTGGGTGGCTGGCACATCATCATTCAGTTTGAGTTTCCTTCAGTGACTTTCTTCCCCTGTTGACTACCAAAGCAGAAGTAAAGTAAATAAATACATATCTTGAAGGTTCATCTCTTTATTCATCTCACCTGAGGCTCTACATCTTCCTCACTACCCACCAAAGTTCATTAGTTTTGATTTTGCACTTGTCTTCTGTAGTTCATGATCTCATAGCTTGTTTAATACAACTAACTGTCAGTGAATAAACAAAAGTGTAGACGAGGGGCTCGAACTGTTGGATTGTCAGTTTACAGTCCGTGGTTGGAGCCTCTCATTCACCCATCTGTTTATTCACAGTACTTGGATATAAATGAATCAAAAGTCAAACAATATCAACCATAACTGTATTTGTGAATGAAAACATTTGTGAAATTCTAAAGTGACCTTAGGTCATTATATCATTGACACACAGTCATCACTAGGGCGGCAGGGATGATCAGAGGTCCATGTACCTGCAGTATTACTATTACTGTTGCCTGATTAAATGTCAGTAATCTTTAAGTCAAATTAACTGAAATTAAAAGCAATAATAAACAATAGTATAATCAACAATGTATTTCTATAATACACAAGTATAACAAACTCTGGGAAAAAATGGTGAGTATCTTGTATCAGTAGAAGCTAAAAAAAAAAAATTACATTGCATAATATTCATTTGTTGATTATAAGCGTACACACACACACACACACACACACACAGTAGGGACAGCGAGCGCGCGAGTCACGCCTTCCGTGCTCCGGGAATGTAAGTGTTTTTGAGGGCTACCCAAGTGTTCTGCAAGGGTTGCTAAGTGTGTCAAGGTAGTGAACAATCCTAGAAGTGATTTTTAATCTGCCTGAGCCACATAAGTGGGGAGAGCCACAATTTTGTAAGTGATCTAGAAAATAAAAACATTGTGGCGCAGAGTGGGCAGGCTAGTGTGGGTGGTAAGGCAACGTTGTCAAGTGTCACACAAGAAAGATAATAAAGTGAAACAATCGTGTGACCAGTGAGAGAAATACAGTGAATAGGGTACATTATTAACGAGAAGAAATTGAGGTGGATCTACGCCAGGTCGTCACATCGAGCTGGACAATCTACAGGCTGCTACAGCTGCACTACAAGTACTGTATCCACCTATGAGTGGTTGTTTTGGGTGTGGGGTTCCAGGTTCCAATTAACCGCCAAGCTGAATGTGAATGGTCTAACTCTCATAGCACGATAAAGAATAGGCACTCAAGTATTCAATAAGGAATAGCAATTGGTAATCCATTGAACAAGGCTACCTGTAAGCTAGATGGCAGGTCAAGCATTGGCAACATTGTAAGTAGGTGAGCGTCAAGTCCCAGGAGGGTGGGAGTCAGGTCACAAGAGGTTGTGGACACAAGCGACCACTGAGAATCCACATTACACTCCAAGCACAAGCCACCTACTTTTCAGACACATAATAAACCCACACATAATTCGACACATAATTACACACACACACACACACACCACCTACCCCCCCCTAACCATCCCTCACACACACACACACACACACACACACACACACACACACACAAGAGATTCAAAGAAGTGTTCACAGAGGAGACAGAAGGGGCTCCAGAAAGATGGAGAGGTGGGGCACACCACCATGTGCTGGACACAGTACACACAACCGAGGAAGAAGTGAAGAGGCTTCTGAGTGAGCTAGATACTTCAAAGGCAATGGGGCCAGATAACATCTCTCCATGGGTCCTGAGAGAGGGAGCAGAGGCGCTATGTGTACCCCTAACAACAATATTCAATACATCTATCGAAACAGGGAGATTGCCTGAGGCATGGAAGACAGCAAATGTGGTACCAATCTTTAAAAAAGGAGACAGACATGAAGCACTGAACTACAGACCAGTGTCACTGACATGTATAGCATGCAAAATCATGGAAAAGATTGTCAGGAGAAGAATGGTGGAACATCTAGAAAGGAATGATCTCATCACCAGCAGACAACATGGTTTCAGAGATGGGAAATCCTGTGTCACAAACCTACTGGAGTTCTATGACATGGTGACAGCAGTAAGACAAGAGAGAGAGGGGTGGGTGGATTGCATTTTCTTAGACTGCAAGAAGGCGTTTGACACAGTACCACACAAGAGATTAGTGCAAAAACTGGAGGACCAAGCAGGAATAACAGGGAAGGCACTGCAATGGATCAGGGAATACTTGTGAGGAAGACAGCAGCGAGTAATGGTACGAGGCGAGGTGTCAGAGTGGGCACCTGTGACCAGTGGGGTCCCACAGGGGTCAGTCCTAGGACCAGTGCTGTTTCTGGTATTTGTGAACGACATGACGGAAGGAATAAACTCCGAGGTGTCACTGTTTGCAGATGACGTGAAGTTGATGAGAAGAGTTCATTCGATCGAAGACCAGGCAGAAATACAAAGGGATCTGGACAGGCTGCAGACCTGGTCCAGCAACTGGCTCCTGGAGTTCAATCCCACCAAGTGCAAAGTCATGAGGATTGGGGAAGGGCAAAGAAGACCGCAGATGGAGTACAGTCTAGGGGGTCAGAGACTACAAACATCACTCAAGGAAAAAGATCTTGGGGTGAGTATAACACCAGGCACATCTCCTGAAGCGCACATTAACCAAATAACTGCTGCAGCATATGGGCGCCTGCCAAACCTCAGAACAGCATTCCGACATCTTAATAAGGAATCGTTCAGGACCCTGTACACCGTGTACGTTAGGCCCATATTGGAGTATGCGGCACCAGTTTGGAACCCACACCTAGCCAAGCATGTAAAGAAACTAGAGAAAGTGCAAAGGTTTGCAACAAGACTAGTCCCAGAGCTAAGAGGTATGTCCTATGAGGAGAGGTTAAGGGAAATCAACCTGACGACACTGGAGGACAGGAGAGATAGGGGGGACATGATAACGACTTACAAAATACTGAGAGGAATTGACAAGGTGGACAAAGACAGGATGTTCCAGAGACTGGACACAGCAACAAGGGGACACAGTTGGAAGTTGAAGACACAGATGAATCAAAGGGATGTTAGGAAGTATTTCTTCAGCCACAGAGTAGTCAGGAAGTGGAATAGTTTGGGAAGCGATGTAGTGGAGTCAGGATCCATACATAGCTTTAACCAGAGGTACGATAAAGCTCATGGTTCAGGGAGAGTGACCTAGTAGCGGCCAGTGAAGAGGCGGGGCCAGGAGCTTGGACTCGACCCCTGCAACCTCAACTAGGTGAGTACACGCTGTAAGTACGTGCGGGTCAAGTCCCAGGAGGTTGGGGGTCAGGTCACAAGAAGTTGTGGGCAGCCAAGGACCACTGAGACTGCATTACAACGCACAAGCCACCTACCTTTCAGTACATAATAAACCCACACATAATTTCACACAAAATTACACACACACACACACACACACACACACACACACACACACACACACACACACACACACACACACACACACACACACACACACACACACACACACTCGTTCACCCTCCCCCTCCCCACACCTCTCCCACATAGCCACAGTTCCTCCACTACCTCCCCCCACACTCTGACATACACACTACTAACATAACATACAGTACTACATAGGTTTCCCACTCTGAGGCAATCAGGATAAAACAAAAATGGGTTGCCAGAGAGCAACAAGAAAAACCAAGGGACAGGAGGAGGAAGCTGCAAAGGAAGATTGGGCAGCAGAGCTCATAAAAAGGGATCATGAATGGGAAAAGAAACTAGAACTTAGCATGAGAATGGAAGAGAGGATAGATATGGAAAGCAGGAAGTGGGAGGTGCATGTCAAAGCAGCAGAGGCTAGGATACAGAGTTTAGAAGAGGAACTGAAAAATCTGAAACAGCCTAAAGAACTAAAGAACATTTTGGGATTGACAACAGAGACTGCTACCTCAGCCACAAATAAGGGGACAGTAGGGAAAGAAGGAGCACAACTGCACAGAGAAGCTCTATCAGAGGAGACTGTAGTAAATGAAAGAGCTAAGCTTTATGTGGAGGCCCTAACAGACAACAACAGAGCCCAAGGAAAGCCGAGAAGGGAAAATGACAGGCCACTGAGCCCAAGTACATTAGCTAGTGAAACTGAAGAAAGGAAAGCTGCAGTGGAGGAAACCAAATTAAATGAGGGGATACACAGGGATATGCAGTGGGAGAATGAAAGGGTGAGGTCAGTCTTTGTGTATGGGCTCCAGGAAGTTGAAGGGGAAACATATGAAGCAAGAAAACAAGGGGAAAAAGCAATTGAAAGCATCATGAAAGCAATAGGAGAAGACGACATGACCCAGCTGGAAAATTTTCGGAGAATAGGGGGGTTTGTAAAAAAAAGAAACCAGCCAGTGAAAGTGACCTTCAAGGCAGAAGCGACTCGGAACAGGATCCTGCAGGAGAAAGCACGATTAAGGGACATGCCGGCATACAGGAAGGTGTATCTCGACCGCGACAGAACACAAGAAGAAAGGCAGAAACTGAGAGAGATGGTACAAAGGCGAAAGGAGGAAAGAGAGGGGATGGAGAAGACAGACAGGAGATCCCAGACCCTGGAAGAAGATCAAATACAGCCTCCCTCACAACTTCCTATAGAAGCCTCCCAACCAGGTCAACCCCAGTGCAACCAAACACTCTAAATCAAAACACCCATGCCACATCCAATGCCCCCACCCACTACATTACAAACTCCACCCCCACAGCAACAACCTATAGTTCCTTACCAGGTCTCCCACTTCCCCAACCCCAATACACCTCCCAGACCACAGTCTTAGAAGAGTAGTTGAAGGTGTGGTATACAAATGCAGATGGAATAACAAACAAGTATGAGGAGTGGCACGAAAGAAACAAGGAGACATCCCCAGACATAATAGCACTCACAGAAACAAAACTCACCAGAATAATAACAGATTCAATCTTTCCATCCGGATATCAAATCCTCAGGAAAAGACAGAGGCAGGAGAGGGGGAGGTGGAGTTGCACTGCTCATTAAAAACCAGTGGGGTTTTGAGAAAATGGAAGGAATGGATGGCACGGGCGAAAGGGACTACTTAGTAAGAACAATCCAGTCTGAGGGACATAAGGTGATAATTGCAGTAATGTACAACCCACCACAGAACTGCAGGAGGCCAAGAGAAGAATATGATGAGAGCAACAGAGCAATGATAGACACACTAGCCGAGGTGGCCAGGAGAGCACACATGGGGGGAGCAAAGTTACTAGTTATGGGTGATTTCAATCACAAGGAGATTGACTGGGAAAACCTGGAGCCCCATGGAGGTCCCGAAACATGGAGAGCCAAGATGATGGATGTGGTACTGGAAAACCTCATGCATCAACATGTTAGAGACACTACCAGAGAGAGAGGAGAGGATGAACCAGCAAGACTGGACCTTGTATTCACCTTGAGTAGTTCGGACATCGAGGGTATCATGTATGAAAGGCCCCTGGGAGCTAGTGATCATGTGGTTCTGTGCTTCGACTACATAGTTGAGCTCCAAGTGGAGAGAGTAGCAGGAATAGGGTGGGAAAAACCAAACTACAAAAGGGGGAACTACTCAGGCATGAGGAACTTCCTTCGAGACATTCAGTGGGAGAGGGAACTGACAGGAAAACCAGTACAAGAAATGATGGACTATGTGGCAACAAAATGCAAGGAGGCAGAGGAGAGGTTTGTTCCCAAGGGAAACAGAAATAATGGGAAGAACAGAACGAGGCCTTGGTTCACCCAAAGGTGTAGGGAGGTAAAAACTAGGTATACTAGAGAATGGAAAAGGTACAGAAGACAGAGAACTCAGGAAAATAAAGAGATTAGCCGAAGAGCCAGAAACGAATATGCACAGATAAGAAGGGAGGCTCAGAGACAATATGAAAATGACATAGCATCAAAAGTAAAGACTGACCCGAAGCTGTTGTACAGCCACATCAGGAGGAAAACAACAGTCAAGGACCAGGTAATAAGACTGAGGAAGGGTGATGGGGAATTCACAAGAAACGACCGAGAGGTATGTCAGGAGCTCAACACAAGATTTAAAGAGGTATTTACAGTGGAAACCAGTAGGACTCCAGGAAATCAGAACAGGGGGGCACACCAGCAAGTGCTGGATGAGGTACATATAACCAAGGAGGAGGTGAAGAAGCTGCTATGCGAACTTGACACCTCAAAGGCGGTGGGACCAGACAACATCTCTCCATGGGTCCTTAAAGAGGGAGCAGAGATATTGTGTGAGCCATTAACAAAGATCTTCAACACATCAATTGAAACTGGGCAACTCCCTGAGGTATGGAAATTGGCAAATGTAGTCCCAATTTTTAAAAAGGGAGACAGACATGAGGCACTAAACTAAAGACCTGTATCACTAACGTGTATAGTATGCAAGGTCATGGAGAAGATCATCAGGAGGAGAGTGGTGGAGCACCTGGAAAGAAACAAGTGTATAATTGACAGCCAGCACGGTTTCAGGGAAGGAAAATCCTGTGTCACAAACCTACTAGAGTTTTATGACAAGGTGACAGAAGTAAGACGAAAGAGAGAGGGGTGGATCGACTGCATACTTTTGGACTGCAAGAAGGCCTTCGACACAGTTCCTCACAAGAGGTTACTGCAAAAGCTAGAGGATCAGGCACGCATAACAGGAAAGGCGCTGCAATGGATCAGAGAATACCTGACAGGGAGGCAACAACAAGTCATGGTACGTGACGAGGTGTCAGAGTGGGCGCCTGTGACAAGCGGGGTTCCACAGGGGTCAGTCCTAGGACCTGTGTTTTTCTTGGTATATGTGAACGACATAACGGAAGGGATAGACTCAGAAGTGTCCTTGTTTGCAGATGATGCAAAGTTAATGAGAAGAATCAAATCGGATGAGGATCAGGCAGGACTACAAAGAGACCTGGACAGGCTACAAGCCTGGTCCAGCAACTGGCTCCTTGAATTTAACCCTGCCAAATGCAAAGTCATGAAGATTGGGGAAGGGCAAAGAAGACCGCAGACACAATATAGTTTAGATGGCTAAAGACTACAAACCTCACTCATGGAAAAAGATCTGGGGGTGAGTATAACACTGAGCATATCTCCTGAGGCGCACATCAATCAGATAACTGCTGCAGCATACGGGCGCCTGGCAAACTTATGGATAGCGTTCCGATACCTCAGTAAGGATTCGTTTAAGACTCTGTATACCATTTATGTCAGGCCCATACTGGAGTATGCAGCACCAGTTTGGAATCCACACCTAGTCAAGCTCGTCAAGAAATTAGAGAAAGTGCAAAGGCTTGCAACAAGACTAGTCCCAGAGCTACGGGGATTGTCTTACGAAGAAAGGTTGAGGGAAATCGGCCTGACGACACTGGAGGACAGGAGGGTCAGGGGAGACATGATAACGACATATAAAATACTGCGCGGAATAGACAAGGTGGACAAAGACGGGATGTTCCAGAGAAGGGACACAGACACAAGAGGTCACAATTGGAAGTTGAAGACTCAGATGAATCAAAGGGATGTTAGGAAGTATTTCTTCAGTCATAGAGTAGTCAGGCCGTGGAATAGCCTAGAAAGTGACGTAGTGGAGGCGGGAACCATACATAGTTTTAAGGCGAGATATGATAGAGCTCATGGGGCAGGGAGAGAGAGGACCTAGTAGCAATCAGCGAAGAGGCGGGGCCAGGAGCTGTGAATCGACCCCTGCAACCACAAATAGGCGAGTACAAGTAGGCGAGTACACACACACACACACACACACACACACACACACACACACACACACACACACACACACACACACACACACACACACACACACACACCACCAGGGCCGGATTAAGAAGTCTCCAGGCCCTAGGCTATTCAGATAGGCGGGGCCCCTTTGAGTTACGGGTAAGCGAAGCGACCCCTTCCAGCTTGGGGGTGGGGGGGGGTCGGTGTGAGCCTGTTTAAGGTCTAATTAAATACATTCTGGCTATTTAGATTAAATTTAATAGGGAAAGTACATCAAGACAACCAAAACCATTTATCAACAGCCATTATAACTTTTTTTTTATTTATCACACTGGCCGATTCCCACCAAGGCAGGGTGCCCCGAAAAAGAAAAACTTTCACCATCATTCACTCCATCACTGTCTTGCCAGAAGGGTGCTTTACACTACAGTTTTTAAACTGCAACATTAACACCCCTCCTTCAGAGTGCAGGCACTGTACTTCCCATCTCCAGGACTCAAGTCCAGCCTGCCGGTTTCCCTGAACCCCTTCATAAATGTTACTTTGCTCACACTCCAACAGCACGTCAAGTATTAAAAATCATTCGTCCCCATTCACTCCTATCAAACACGCTCACGTACGCCTGCTGGAAGTCCAAGCCCCTCGCACACAAAACCTCCTTTACCCCCTCCCTCCAACCTTTCCTAGGCCGACCCCTACCCCGCCTTCCTTCCACTACAGACTGATACACTCTTGAAGTCATTCTGTTTCGCTCCATTCTCTCTACATGTCCGAACCACCTCAACAACCCTTCCTCAGCCCTCTGGACATCAGTTTTGGTAATCCCGCACCTCCTCCTAACTTCCAAACTACGAATTCTCTGCATTATATTCACACCACACATTGCCCTCAGACATGACATCTCCACTACCTCCAGCCTTCTCCTCGCTGCAACATTCATCACCCATGCTTCACACCCATATAAGAGCGTTGGTAAAACTATACTCTCATACATTCCCCTCTTTGCCTCCAAGGACAAAGTTCTTTGTCTCCACAGACTCCTAAGTGCACCACTCACCCTTTTCCCCTCATCAATTCTATGATTCACCTCATCCTTCATAGACCCATCCGCTGACACATCCACTCCCAAATATCTGAATACATTCACCTCCTCCATACTCTCTCCCTCCAATCTGATATCCAATCTTTCATCACCTAATCTTTTTGTTATCCTCATAACCTTACTCTTTCCTGTATTCACTTTTAATTTTCTTCTTTTGCACACCCTACCAAATTCATCCACCAATCTCTGCAACTTCTCTTCAGAATCTCCCAAGAGCACAGTGTCATCAGCAAAGAGCAACTGTGACAACTCCCACTTTATGTGTGATTCTTTATCTTTTAACTCCACGCCTCTTGCGAAGACCCTCGCATTTACTTCTCTTACAACCCCATCTATAAATACTGTATATTAAACAACCACGGTGACATCACACATCCTTGTCTAAGGCCTACTTTTACTGGGAAATAATTTCCCTCTTTCCTACATACTCTAACTTGAGCCTCACTATCCTCGTAAAAACTCTTCACTGCTTTCAGTAACCTACCTCCTACACCATACACCTGCAACATCTGCCACATTGCCCCCCTATCCACCCTGTCATACGCCTTTTCCAAATCCATAAATGCCACAAAGACCTCTTTAGCCTTATCTAAATACTGTTCCCTTACATGTTTCACTGTAAACACTTGGTCCACACACCCCCTACCTTTCCTAAAGCCTCCTTGTTCATCTGCTCTCCTATTCTCCGTCTTACTCTTAATTCTTTCAAAAATAACTCTACCATACACTTTACCAGGTATACTCAACAGACTTATCTCCCTATAATTTTTGCACTCTCTTTTGTCCCCTTAGCCTTTATACAAAGGAACTATGCATGCTCTCTGCCAATCCCTAGGTACCTTACCCTCTTCCATACATTTATTAAATAATTGCACCAACCACTCCAAAACTATATCCCCACCTGCTTTTAACATTTCTATCTTTATCCCATCAATCCCGGCTGCCTTACCCTCTTTCATTTTACCTACTGCCTCACGAACTTTCCCCAAACTCACAACTGGCTCTTCCTCACTCCTACAAGATGTTATTCCTCCTTGCCCTATACACGAAATCACAGCTTCCCTATCTTCATCAACATTTAACAATTCCTCAAAATATTCCCTCCATCTTCCCAATACCTCTAACTCTCCATTTAATAACTCTCCTCTCCTATTTTTAACTGACAAATCCATTTGTTCTCTAGGCTTCCTTAACTTGTTAATCTCACTCCAAAACTTTTTCTTATTTTCAACAGAATTTGTTGATAACATCTCACCCACTCTCTCATTTGCTCTCTTTTTACATTGCTTCACCACTCTCTTAACCTCTCTCTTTTTCTCCATATACTCTTCCCTCCTTGCATCACTTCTACTTTGTGAAAACTTCTCATATGCTAACTTTTTCTCCCTTACTACTCTCTTTACATCATCATTCCACCAATCGCTCCTCTTCCCTCCTGCACCCACTTTCCTGTAACCACAAACTTCTGCTGAACACTCTAACACTACATTTTTAAACCTACCCCATACCTCTTCGACCCCATTGCTTAATGCTCTCATTAGCCCATCTATCCTCCAATAGCTGTTTATATCTTTCCCTAACTGCCTCCTCTTTTAGTTTATAAACCTTCACCTCTCTCTTCCCTGATGCTTCTATTCTCCTTGTATCCCATCTACCTTTTACTCTCAGTGTAGCTACAACTAGAAAGTGATCTGATATATCTGTGGCCCCTCTATAAACATGTACATCCTGAAGTCTACTCAACAGTCTTTTATCTACCAATACATAATCCAACAAACTACTGTCATTTTGCCCTACATCATATCTTGTATACTTATTTATCCTCTTTTTCTTAAAATATGTATTACCTATAACTAAACCCCTTTCTATACAAAGTTCAATCAAAGGGCTCCCATTATCATTTACACCTGGCACCCCAAACTTACCTACCACACCCTCTCTAAAAGTTTCTCCTACTTTAGCATTCAGGTCCCCTACCACAATTACTCTCTCACTTGGTTCAAAGGCTCCTATACATTCACTTAACATGTCCCAAAATCTCTCTCTCTCCTCTGCATTCCTCTCTTCTCCAGGTGCATACACGCTTATTATGACCCACTTCTCGCATCCAACCTTTACTTTAATCCACATAATTCTTGCATTTACGCATTCATATTCTCTTTTTCCTTCCATAACTGATCATTCAACATCACTGCTACCCCTTCCTTTGCTCTAACTCTCTCAGATACTCCAGATTTAATCCCATTTATTTCCCCCCACCGAAACTCCCCTACCCCCTTCAGCTTTGTTTCGCTTAGGGCCAGGACATCCAACTTCTTTTCATTCATAACATCAGCAATCATCTGTTTCTTGTCATCCGCACTACATCCACGCACATTCAAGCATCCCAGTTTTATAAAGTTTTTCTTCTTCTCTTTTTTAGTAAATGTCTACAGGAGAAGGGGTTACTAGCCCATTGCTTCCGGCATTTTAGTCGCCTCATATGACACGCATGGCTTACGGAGGAAAGATTCTTTTCCACTTCCCCATGGACAATAGAAGAAATAAAGAAGAACAAGAGCTATGTAGAAAAAGGAGAAAAACCTAGATGTATGTATATATATATGCATGTGCGTGTCTGTGAAGTGTGACCAAAGTGTAAGTTGGAGTAGCAAGATATCCCTGTTATCTAGCGTGTTTATGAGACAGAAAAAGAAACCAGCAATCCTACCATCATGCAAAACAGTTACAGGTTTCTGTTTCACAGTCATCTGGCAGGACGGTAGTACTTCCCTGGGTGGTTGCTGTCTACCAACCTACTACCTATCTTGTTAAATCATGCATTTTAAAGAGAATAAACTCAAGACAGCATAGTATTACTAGATTAGGCTATTAAATTAGTGACATCATGTACCTATTATATTCAGCATAACCACTACAGCACTGTTATTCCCTTTATAAATCACTGACCATTATTGTTATCATTGCATCATGCATAAGACTATCAAATCATATCAACTCAAGAAAATAAAGAATTGTTTATATTCACAGGTACTTCTTAAATAAACTTTTTTCTGGATTTCATATTGGCAAAATCATCAGTTATATTCTGAAAATCAATATTTCTTGTTAGATCAGACTCAGTGGTCAACAAGGCTAGGTTACACAATTTGTCTTGGCTCATTGTTGAACGGAGCTGGATTTTCACTCTTTTCAAAACAGAAAATGAACATTCTCCTTCACAGTTAGTAGCTGGAAGTGTTAGGTAAAGGCGATACACTATGTCAACATTAGGGAAGGTTTCTGAGATACCTGCATTTCTTAAATGTTTCAAAGCAGCTGAGGGCGCACATTTTTCAGGTGGAGCTTTAATCTGATTCATATACCCAGAAAAATGAACTATTTCTTCAACAAATGTGTCCTGAACATCTGCTGAAAGGTGTTGTTGCAACTTTAATGCAGCTTCTCTCAATTCTGCATCTGGCATAGTAGTAATTTTGAACAGAAATCCAAACTTATTGAGATTCTGGTAGATTTCTTTTCTTTTCACCAATTCTGTAATCAGTGAATCCAGAATGACGAAGTATGTAGCTGTCTTACATTTCTGCCTTGGTAGCAACACAATTTCATTGTCTGGCTCTTCAAAATTGCGTTTCCTCTTCCTTGACCGCTGATGATTAGCCCGGTAACTGTAGTCTTTCACCAGCAGTTTAGCTTTCTCTTCAAACATTTCAAAAGCTTCATCATTGTGAAGTGAGCTTACAAATTACACTAAGCTTGCATAGAGGTTAGCACAAGTAGCCATTTCAATTTCAATTTTCTGAAGTGTCTTGTTCGTGGCATTTAACCGTTCCAGTATACAGTCCCAAAGCACACAGAGTAAGGCCAATTCAAAATCTTCCAATTTTGATGCTAAGCTGGCTGCTTCGCTTCTTGTAGTTGCTGTCTGGTCTTCATCCTCTGCTATTTGGATCAAAGCAGAACGTATTTCAGCAAAGCTGTCTTTCAAAGCATGTGTTGCATCATGCTGCGCTGACCACCTTGTTGTTGATAATGATTTGATGACATCTCCATGAATGGGTGACTTGAGTATACTCCACCGATGCATTGAAGCAGAGAAAAAATTAGAGTGCTTGTAAAAGTCCAAAAAATGAAACTGCAGCGACACAACACTTCGCAGCACATGACCCAACAAGATTAAGAGAATGTGCTGAGCAGGGCACATATTCAGCAAGTGGGTTGATTTGCTTGATACGGGCTTGCAATCCATTATATTTACTCGACATGTTACTTGCATTGTCGTAGCTCTGGCCACGGCAATCCATAATAGAGAGATCATGTTCAAGCAGAGTATCCAGTACTACATTCATCATTGTTTCTCCATCATGGCCTGAAAGAGGAATAAATTTTATAAAGCGCTCTACAGGCTTACCACTGGAGTCGACAAAGTGAGCAATGAATGTCAATTGATCTGTATGTGAAATATCTGGTGTTGAATCTACACTTATTGCAAAGTATTTTGCAGTTTTCACAGCTGCTATGATGTTATTGAGGACCTTCTTAGTCATAAGTTCAATAAATTCATTGCATATAGTAGATGACATGTAAGATACAGTGCCTCTTCCTGCATTCCCAAGGCGTGACACATGATTTGCTAAGAATGGATCGAATTGTGCTAACAGTTCTATGATCCCTAGGAAATTGCCATTGTTTTCCGAACCAAAAACCTCATTTTCTCCACGGAAAGCAAGTCCTCTTAAAGCTAAGAATTTTACAACAGCAACAACTCTTTCTAGAACTTTTCTCCAATAAGTGCACTCTTTTTCAGTTTGATTTTCCAAATGAGAATCCAATAAGCCTTTTTTCTGTGCACGAAATACACTGGCTAAAATGCAGCTCCTGTGAGTGGTGCTGTTTTCATGTTCCTCGAAACGCTTGGAATTTTTCCAGTCATTGAACCCGTGTGAAGGTATTTTCTTTGGTAGAAAATAGCTTGCATGCTGAACAGTACACTTTTCCTGAGCTTTCAGAGTATACCATCCATGATCTTTTCACAGTTTCTGAATTTGCAAGCTTCCTATAAAACATAGATGACTTTAAACAACGACGACTTCCATCATCATAAATCCTTGCTGATTTCCTAAAGTCAATGTTCAGAGTTTGACTGAAGTTTTCTGCAATGAAAGCATTACGTAGAGAATCTGGGATTACATTTGGCCATGAGGCAGGATCTTTTAAGACAAATCCTGTGGATAAAATGTCCGTTGAGACATTGAGAGGAGACACAAAAGAAGTAGATGCTGGCTGAGAAATAATGGAGGGAGGGCTTCCTGTATGATCTGACGTATCTGCAGATTCAACTGTACTGGTAACATCAGAAACTGTTTTCGTGAGCATGTCTGTGATCTTTCTGCAGCTTCCTACATCTTTCTTTTTCTGTTCTTCTTATTGAATTTTCTTCTTTCTTTTCTGTGACCCACTCGCATAAGAACGTCCAATATCTCGTTCAAGAGATGCCATAATGAGGATGTATCACTGTCTGTAATCATGCAAATACAAATTTTTCATTATCAATTATTATTAATTTTTTAATTATTATTAAATTTTTTTTTCTGTCAATTGGGGGGATATGGCCCTTGTAGCCCCCTTTCCTCTGGCTGCGCATCTAAAAATTCAAAACGTTACCAGAAAGGAGTCATATACAGAACTTTTACTATAGATTAGGTTAGTGATTTGGGCTACGAATATTTTACTAATTCATCCTCCTTGATCTCCAATTTACTTAAACAGAAATCATACTGAGTCCAAGAACAGGGCACAATGGTATTTATATTACCATTTTCATAACTAAACTAATCATTATGTTTTGCATGATATATGGCCTACCACCATAGATAAGGACATGAGAATTAAAGAATGCAGGGACAATTTTCAGTTTCACCCAACCAACGATTTTCTGATGTGGCTTATGTGTTTCTGGGGAAATTTGTTGTAAATTAATTGATGTTCTACATCACTTCCGTCGCAGCTTGAAAACTAAGCATTTGTGACGGAAGTGATGTAGAACATCAATCAATTGAGATCTGTTATTGAAATGATTAAGACTTAAAGACAGGACAAAGTGCTTTTAAAACCTACAAACGGAAGTCAGTTTGCGTTTTTAGGTTTTTCTTTACAGTATTTTTACCAAAAATGCATCTTTACTGGTCCATGCGTCTTTACTGGTCAAATAACCCTATCAGGTACCTCCCTTAACATTTAGAGGCGAAAACAAACATTTATCCATACACATCAATGTCTATCAACAACACTTCAGTTAATTTGTCACAGTACAAGTCTAGATAACGTGTAATTACTACAGAAAATTGGAGAGGAATCTCCCATACTCGCCCATTAGCGGGAAAACACAGCTGTTCTGATGTAAACAAAGGCGTGTTGAATGTTGCCATCTATGGTTAGGTTTATTTATTATTTTATTTTATTTCATTATTTATTTTTGTTTTGATTAATTTTTAAAAATCAATTTTACTCTCCAAACCCCTTTGCACTTGCACCATGTGCGCTGTCTTGGATGAGCCCCTGAACCCCTTGGCAAATGCCTCGTTTGCCTATGCAGTAATCCGGCCCTGCACACCACACACACACACACACACACACACACACACACACACACACACACACACACACACACACACACACACACACACACACCGAGAGAGAGAGAGAGAGAGAGAGCGAGCGAGCACCTGTGACAAGCAGGGTCCCACAGAGGTCAGTCCTGGGACCAGTGCTATTCTTGGTATATGTGAATGACATGACGGAAGGGATAGACTCAGAAGTGTCCCTGTTTGCAGATGATGTGAAGTTAATGAGAAGAATTAAATCAGATGCAGATGAGACAGGTCTACAAGGAGACTTGGACAGGCTGGACGTGTGGTCCAGCAACTGGCTCCTAGAATTTAACCCCGCCAAATGCAAAGTCATGAAGAGCGGGGAAGGGCAAAGAAGACAGCAGACAGAGTGTAGGATAGGCAGCCAAAGACTGCAAACCTCACTCAACAAGAAAGATTAGGTGTGAGTATAATACCGAGCACGTCCCTGGAAGCATACATTAACCAGATAACTGCTGCGGCATATGGGTGCCTGGCGAACCTGAGAATAGCGTTCCAGTACCTCAGTAAGGAATCATTTAAGACTCTATACACTGTGTATGTCAGGCCCATACTGGAGTACGCAGCACCAGTTTGGAACCCACAGTTGGTCAAGCACGTCAAGAAATTAGAGAAAGTGCAAAGGTTTGCGACAAGGCTGGTTCCAGAGCTAAGGGGAATGTCCTACGAAGAAAGGTTAATGGAAATCGGTGTGATGACACTGGAGGACGGGAGGGTCAGGGGTAACATGATAATGACATACAAAATACTGCATAGAATAGATAAAGTGGACAGAGACAGGATGTTCCAGAGATGGGTCATTGAAACAAGGGGCCATATTTGGGAGTTGAAGACTCATCTGAGTCAAAGGGATGTTAGGAAGTACAGTGGACCCCCGCATAACGATCACCTCCGAATGCGACCAATTATGTAAGTGTATTTATGTAAGTGTGTTTGTACGTGTATGTTTGGGGGTCTGAAATGGACTAATCTACTTTACAGTATTCCTTATGGGAACAAATTCGGTCAGTACTGGCCCCTGAACATACTTCGGGAGTGATATTTTTCATTCCAGAAGTATGTTCAGGTGCCAGTACTGACCGCATTTGTTCCCATAAGGAATATTGTGACGTAGATTAGTCCATTTCAGACCCCCAAACATACACGTACAAATGCACTTACATAAATACACTTACATAATTGGTCGCATTGGGAGGTGATCGTTAAGCGGGGGTCCATTGTATTCAGCCACAGAGTTTTTAGGAAGGAAGTGGAATAGCCTGGCAAGTGATGTAGTGGAGGCAGGAACCATACATAGTTTTAAGACGAGATATGATAAAGCTCGTGGAGCAGAGAGAGGGAGGACCCAGTAGCAGTCAGTGAAGAGGCGGGGCCAGGAGCTAAGTCTCGACCCCTGCAACCACATTTAGGTGAATTAGGTGAGTATGTATGTACACACACACACACACACACACACAAACACACCAACAGGCAGATGTGGGAATTTTTAAGGTTACCTGTATGAGACTCATCCTCATTCATACAAATAATCTCATAGGTGACACCCATACATTACAGTAGTTACCCTGCGGAAGCGTGTGGGAAAACTTGAACCACTGCGTGGAATAGATAAGTTGGACAGAGACAGGATGTTCCAGAGAGGGGACACAGAAACAAGGGTCACAATTGGAAGCTGAAGACTCAGACGAGTCAAAGGGATGTTAGGGAGTATTTCTTCAGTCAGAGTTGTCAGGAAGTGAAATAGTCTAGCAAGTGAGGTAGTGGAGGCTGGAACCATACATAGCTTTAAGATGAGGTATGATAAAGCTCATGGAGCAGGGAGACAGAGGACCTAGTAGTGTTCACTGGCAGGGCCAGGAGCTGAGTCTCGACCCCTGCAACCACAATTAGGCGAGTACAATTAGTTGAGTACACACACACACACACACAACGGCCAATGAAGAGGTGGGGGCCAGGAGCTATGACTCAATCCCTTCAACCACAACTAGTGAGTACACACACTCACAATCTCAATATCTATCTATCTCTCAATATCTATCTATCTCTATCTATCTATCTCTATCTATCTATCTATATCTATATCTATCTATCTATATCTATCTATCTATATCTATCTATCATATCTATCTATCTATCATATCTATCTATCTCTATATCTATCTCTATCTATATCTATCTCTATATCTATCTCTATATCTATCTCTATATCTATATCTATCTCTATATCTATCTCTATATCTATCTCTATATCTATCTCTATATCTATCTCTATATCTCTATATCTATCTCTATATCTATATATCTATCTCTATATCTCTATCTCTATATCTATATATCTATATCTATATCTCTCTCTCTCTCTCTCTCTCTGTCTGTTTGTCTCTCACTCAGTGTGAGAGAGAGTGTGTGTGTGTGTGTGTCTGTGCATGTGTACTCACCTAATTGTGGTTGCAGGGGTCGAGACTCGGCTCCTGGCCCCGCCTCTTCACTGGTCACTACTAGGTTCTCTCTCTCCCTGTTCTGAGCTTTATCACACCTCATCTTAAAACTATGTATGGTTCCTGCCTCCACTACATTACTTGCCAGACTGTTCCACTTCCTGACAACTCTATGACTGAAGAAATACTTCCTAACATCCCTTTGAATTGTCCGAGTCTTCAGCTTCCAACTGTGACCCCTTCTTCCTGTGTGCCATCTCTGGAATATCCTGTCTCTGTCCATCTTCTCAATTCCTTGCAGTAGAGTATTTCGTATTCCGTTATCATGTCTACCCTAACCCTCCTGTCCTCGAGTGTCATCAGGCCGATTTCCCTTAACCTTTCATCGTAGGACATTCCCCTGTCAGATCCAAGAGTTTCTCTCAAGACTACACACTAAGTGAAGGAGGGATTTCATCACAGGATGTTGATGCTTGGTGGTTTCTACCCTATTCCAGGGTACTGAAAGTGATGATTCAGAGTTACTCCACCCTACAGTGGGATATGGTTTTGCATTTCATAGAGCCATGTCGATTTGCTCTATAATTGTGATTAATCCTGGAGAACTTTCAGGGATTTTTTCCCACGAATTTCCTCCTGTGAATCCCTTAATGATGGAATTTTTGTCATCAACTGGGGTTACCCTAAATGCCAGATTGCAGGGATTTGGCTTTTCTGTCAGCTCCCATGTGAATTGGAAGGAACTTCAGGTCATTTATAGAGGACTCTCTCTCACTGGAGCTTTCCTTGGCAACTCAACCTTGATATTCTAATTGGTCAACCCACCCTTTCTCAGCTTTGACATCCTGGATCTTGGACATCACTTTCATTTTTAAGCCTTGCTGAGAAAATTTAATGTTTTGCCAAAGGAGAAACATTCATCACCTTCAAATATTCTGGAATGTTAAGCATCCTTGCAGATTAAATTCTTTCCATATCTTGGTTTCACATGAATGAGCCCAAAATTTTCCAATTTTTAACCCTCTCCCTGTCCAGACTCCTGAAATTAAGTGCTGACAGTGTTAGGATTACAAAAACAAATTCTTTGGAAATGGTAGAGAATATTCTGAAGGTAATGACACCAAAAATCTGAAATTTAATGGAAAGCTTATGTAAGTATGCAGGGCACAAAATTGGTCTGGTGCAATTTACCCATCAGCAGTTTCACCAAATTTCGACAAAATTCTTAGCTATTTTACTAGTATGCTTTCCATTCTGTTGATTGAATGCAAGGAGTTGCTCATCCATTATCAGAACACCCTGTGAGTGGACAGAAGTTGGTAATTTGGCCAATTTTACACAAAATTCAACAAATTTTAATTTAAAAATGGATTCTAAATAAATCCTGTATGTATTCCAGCCACTAAAGCAACCTTTCTTCTGTTAATTAATCATGTCTCCAGGCCTCTCCTATATTACATTTGCCTTCCATTTTTAATCCATTATCACACAAAGTTTTACCCTATTTCTTGAATGATAAAATATAACCGGGAATGATTTGTCATGGTGTAGGGCATTCCAGTAATTGAAGCAGACCTGGTGAAAACCCATTAAGCACACCAGGGTGGCTAGGTAAGTGGGGAGGTCTTGCCTTTCCTCAGGAAAATTGTCAAAAATCTAATACCCCCACAACTTTGAGCCCTATTTCTAAGTATATACATGTACTTCCATTCCTGAAACTGACCAAAATCATCTCTATTTCAGTAGTATGTTTTCCATTCTGTCAACTGATATCAAGAAACAGCCAATAAGATCATAAAAACCATCCCCAAAAAACACCTGAAAGTCTATTTTAAACCAAACACAAAGTCAGAGGTTTGCTTTTCCCATCATGTACTGTGGGGAGCAGGTTTTTTTTATAGTATGCACATTCACCACAAAGACCTATTCTCTCATGTCTATGCAAAAAATTACTACTCACAGCATATTTGAGAGCGTTGTGCTTAAGAACATAGATCGATGTGAGTGACACTGCTATCAGTAACTGCAAGAAAGATGATAAAGTTAATGGAACAATGGGGCATCTTGGATGAGGAATTGTTTGCACAGGAGTGAATCACACTCATGCGGCCTTTATCTTTCTCTCTTCCCAGACCAGCTCTCACTTGCACCAGATGCAATGGAGGGAATTCAAGTTTTTCATATTTCTTCTCAGCACAATTGCTAAAGGAGATGGTGTTATACTTATCCCTGTTATACACTCAATGTTTACTAATTGTTGTGGCGAAGTCTTCAATCCTTTCGTGTCACAAGAAGTGATTAATTTTAGCATGATCAGCACCTGTCTCACTTTTCTGCCACAATGGTGGCAGCAAGTCATTTTTAAAAATTTCAGGCAGATATTTACATCCCACATTATTAAAATATTTTAAAGAACTTCAAATAGAATGATTACTAAACACATGTAATCACAGCAATTGCACAACCCAGGGTAACATGGGTTCAGAGTGGGTTACACCTGCCTCTCACACTTGCTGGACCATTACAACATGGTTTTCAGTGCACTAGAAAACAAAATGCAAATGTAGTACTCTATACAGACTGCAAAAGCCTTTGACACATGTGATCAAGAATATGTAAATAGGTAAAGATATTGAAACTGGAACTCTTGATTAGCTTAAATGATTGAAATGTGTAAATTGTGCCCCATATTTCATTTTGTGGCTTTCTCCTCTTCTTTTTTCTCTCATAATATGGTCTATTGGTACATAGCACTACTATCAACACAAACTGAATTTTCACAGTAATGCAAATCCGAAATTTAAGTATACTGTATTACTGTATGTACATTTCTTTGGTAATTGAACCCAGTTTTCAGCATTGCTAGCTTGAAAGTCCCACATGTTATCAGATGTGCCACATTTATGTGAAAATGTGGAAACCAGCCTATCATTATCAAGTATTACCTGTAAGAGTTTTAGTATCAACATATTTACTTGTATGCACCAAGTCTGGTGGTATAAGGGAAACTTAGTTTAATTCATACAGTAAAGTGCAATGCAGTACCTGTGAAATTTCACTTTGTGTTGGCAGGGTTGTTGGAGACTAATGGATCATGTTCCAGTACCAGATGGAGTATCGAGGAAAAAAGGTGGCATATACTCGTGTACACTATACATTACAGTATATGGTTTATCACTTAACTTTATTATATTATTATTATTGTACAGTACGTATATATAAATACAGTGCCTGTACTCTGAAGGAGGGGTGTTGATAAGTTGCAATTTTATAACTGTAGTGTAGGCAAGCCTCTGGCAAGGCAGTGATGGAGTGAATAATGAGGAAAGTGTTTCTTCTTTTCCAGGTCACCCTGCCTTGGTGGGAAACAGTCATTGTGTTAATAAAAAATATATAATAAAAAATATAAATATATAGTATGTGTGTGTGTGTGTGCGCACATACACACACCTGCACGTGCATGCATTTTTTTTAATGGTGCTTGTACTCCACACACACACACACACACACACATGCACATGCAGTGTATGTATGTACACAGTGGTACATAGTACCATATTATATAGAATAAAAAGGCAGATATTTGGGAGTGGACGTGTCAGCGGATGGGTCTATGAAAGATGAGGTGAATCATAGAATTGATGAGGGGAAAAGGGTGAGTGGTGCACTTAGGAGTCTGTGGAGACAAAGAACTTTGTCCTTGGAGGCAAAGAGGAGAATGTATGAGCATATAGTTTTACCAACGCTCTTATATGGGTGTGAAGCATGGGTGATGAATGTTGCAGCGAGGAGAAGGCTGGAGGCAGTGGAGATGTCATGTCTGAGAGCAATGTGTGGTGTGAATATAATGCAGAGAATTCGTAGTTTGGAAGTTAGGAGGAGGTGCGGGATTACCAAAACTGTTGTCCAGAGGGCTGAGGAAGGGTTGTTGAGGTGGTTCGGACATGTAGAGAGAATGGAGCAAAACAGAATGACTTCAAGAGTGTATCAGTCTGTATCGGAAGGAAGGCGGGGTAGGAGTCAGCCTAGGAAAGGTTGGAGGGAGGGGGTAAAGGAGGTTTTGTGTGCGAGGGGCTTGGACTTCCAGCGGGCGTGCGTGAGCATGTTTGATAGGAGTGAATGGAGACAAATGGTTTTTAATACTTGATGTGCTGTTGGAGTGTGAGCAAAGTAGCATTTATGAAGGGGTTCAGGGAAACCGGCAGTCCGGACTTGAGTCCTGGAGATGGGAAGTACAGTGCCTGCACTCTGAAGGAGGGGTGTTAATGTTGCAGTTTAAAAACTGTAGTGTAAAACACCCTTCTGGCAAGACAGTGATGGAGTGAATGATGGTGAAAGTTTTTCTTTTTCGGGCCACCCTGCCTTGGTGGGAATCGGCCAGTGTGTATATATAAAAGAAAAAAAAAAGGCACAATACTGTAATTGGAACACTACACATATAACCCACACATAGGGGAATGAAACTTATGACGATGTTTCAGTCCAACTTGGACCATTAACTAGTCGTGTGTAACTAGTCTATAGACCAGGTCATACTGAAACGTCATCAGATTCATTCTCCCATGTGCAGGTTATTTGTGTATATGTAGTTCATTATATATTGTAATTTGTTTTGGAACAGATTTTAATAAATTGTGTATTTTTTGTTTATTGAGAGGGAGAGTATGGGTGAGGGAGGCGAGAGGGATGGACAGGAGGTGGGAAGGCAAGACTGCACTGGTATTTTAGTATATAAAAAAATAATATATATTCTGAGATACAGGGTTGAAAATACCTTGTTAAATTGTGCATGTGATCACACTGTATCCAGTTTACTTTATATGTTTTGTCTTTTGCCTATCTCCAAAGTTACTATGATGCCATGTGTCTACAGTGCTTCTTGAATCCATTCATACCTCAGCCACTTAGCTCACCTGGCCATCTTGGCCACACCCCCAAGATCACATGGCCAGGTTTGTTTATGTTGGCACCAGGCTAAATTTTCTTGTAACATCCTGCCAATTCCCTGGTAATAGCTAACTTGAGGATACAGGCAAGCATTATGTGCCTAAATGTGTAACAGTGCCAACAATGTCTCAACATACAATGCTTGCAATGTTACACATATACTTTTATTCTGTGTATTTTAAGCTTTACCTTGAGTTCATTCATGCTGCGACAACATGTCAGCAAGGCATATCCTCCTTGGCACTGTTCCAGGCTATAGTAAAGCCCTCTCAGAACTAATTATAATAGTGAAACTCTCCTGGCACCTAGTGTTACGTTTACCGGAACTAGAATTGTCACTCGAGTCACAACACACTTTTTTATGCTGTCACTCCCAGAGGGAATGTTTAGCAAGAGGATAGTGTTGCCAAGCTGTGACAGTTGTGATTAATGTGCTGACGATGTTCAGAATTCCATGACATTGTGATATTTTGTTAAAGGCAGCATGGAATATAATTACATACTTTTATATCTAGTACAGTATTCTGATTATCATGTGTATTGCTTAATTAGTTATCCCTACTACCATGTGGTGTTCACTGTTTTTATTTTTTATCTGTTTCTGGATGATAGAATACTTCTTTGATGTGACTTGCAACTTACTCTGTACTCACCTAGTTGTACTCACCTAGTTGAGGTTGCAGGGGTCGAGCCCAAGCTCCTGGCCCCGCCTCTTCACTGGTCGCTACTAGGTCACTCTCCCTGAACCTTGAGCTTTATCATACCTCTGCTTAAAGCTATGTATGGATCCTGCCTCCACTACATCGCTTCCCAAACTATTCCACTTCCTGACTACTCTGTGGCTGAAGAAATACTTCTTAACATCCCTGTGATTCATCTGTGTCTTCAACTTCCAACTGTGTCCCCTTGTTGCTGTGTCCAGTCTCTGGAACATCCTGTCTTTGTCCACCTTGTCAATTCCTCTCAGTATTTTGTATGTTGTTATCATGTCCTCCTTATCTCTCCTGTCCTCCAGTGTCGTCAGGTTGATTTTCCTTAACCTCTCCTCATAGGACATACCTCTTAGCTCTTGTACACAGTGTTTATCCTAAACCTTACGGTATAAAATACAATACTAACAGCATAAAAAGTAAAGTAACAAATGAAATACCAAAATAAAATCATTACAAAAGTGTGATGTTGATATTCAGTAGTAAGGTTCGACTTGCGTCCATTTTGACTTACGACCAGTTGGTTGGAACCAAGCTTGGTTGTAAGTCGGATGGTACCTGTATCTGAATACATTCACCTCCTCCATACTCTCTCCCTCCAATCTGATATCCAATCTTCAGTTACCTAAATTTTTGGTTATCCTCATCACCTTACTCTTTCCTACATTCACTTTTAATTTCCTTCTTTTACATACCCTACCAAACTCATCAACCAACCTCTGCAACTTCTCTTTAGAATCTTCCAAAAGCACTGTGTCATCAGCAAAGAGCAACTATGACAACTCCCACTTTGTGTTAGATTCTTTATCTTTTAACCCCACTCCTCTTGTGAACACTCGAGCATTCACTTCTCTTACAACTTCATCTATAAATACACCTACCATCTGACTTACGACCGAGTTCGGTTCCAAGAAACCGGTTGTAAGTTGAAATGGACGTAAGTCTAACTTTACTACTGAATATCAACATCACATTTTTGTAATGACTTTATTTTATTGTTTTATTTTGGTATTTCATGTTTTACTTTACTTTTTATGCTGTTAGTACTGGATTTTATACTGTAAGGTTTAGGATAAACACTGTGTACAATACAAATAGTTGTTTATTTCCCAGAAATTTGGCATAAAAAACACGGTCGTAAGTCGAGTGGTCGTAAGTCGAGCAGGTCGTAAGTCAGATGGTAGGTGTATATTGAACAACCATGGTGACACCATACATCCCTGTCTAAGGCCTACTTTTACTGGGAAATAATCTCCCTCTCACCTGCATACTCTAACCTGAGCCTCACTATCCTCGTAAAGACTCTTCACTGCCTTCAATAACCTACCTCCTCTTCCATGCATTTGCAACATCTGCCACATTGCCCCTCTATCCACCTTCTCATATGCCTTTTCCAAATCCATAAATGCCACAAAAACCTCTTTACCCTTATCTAAATACTGATCACCTATATGTTTCACTGCAAACACTTGGTCTACACACCCCCTACCCTTCCTAAAGCCTCCTTGTTTATCTGCTATCCTGCTCTCCATCTTACTCTTAATTCTTTCAGTAATTACTCAACCATACACTTTACCAGATATACTCAACAGACTTATTTCCCTATAATTTTTACACTCTCTTTTGTCCCCTTTGCCTTTATACAAAGGAACTATGCATGCTCTCTGCCAATCCCTAGGTACCTTTCCCTCTTCCATACATTTATTAAATAAAAGCACTAACCACTCCAAAACTATATCCCCACCTGCTTTTAACATTTCTATCTTCAATCAATCCCAACTGCTTTCCCCCCTTTCATTCTACCCACACCCCCATGCACTTCCCCTACACTTCCAACTGGTTCTTCCTCGCTCCTATAAGATGTTATTCCTCCTTGCCCTGTACACGAAATCGCAGCTTCCCTATCTTTATCAACATTTAACAATTCCTCAAAATATTCCCTCCATCTTCCCAATACCTCTAACTCTCTGTTTAATAACTCTCCTCTCTTATTTTTAACTAACAAATCTATTTGTTCCCAAGGCTTTCTCAACTTATTAATCTCACTCTAAAATATTTTCTTATTTTCAACAAAATTTGTTGATAACATCTCACCCACACTCTCATTTGCTCTCTTTTTACATTGCTTCACCACTCTCTTAACCTCTCTCTTTCTTTCCATATACTCCTCCCTCCTTGCATCACTTCTACTTTGTAGAAACCTCTCATATGCTAACTTTTTCTCTCTTACTACTATCTTTACATCATCATTCCACCAATCACTCTTCTTTCCTCCCGCACCCACTTTCCTGTAACCACAAACTTCTGCTGAACACACTAACACTATATTCTTAAACTTACCCCATACATCTTCTACCCCATTGCCTATACTCGCACTATATATTTTTTATCACTATTTCATATAAAATAATTTTGGTATCTCATTGGTGATATGCTTTATTCCTAAACATATTATTTTTTTTTATTATCACACTGGCTGATTCCCACCGAGGCAGGGTGGCCCGAAAAAGAAAAACTTTCACCATCATTCACTCCATCACTGTCTTGCCAGAAGGGTGCTTTACACTACAGTTTTTAAACTGGAGCATTAACACCCCTCCTCCAGAGTGCAGGCACTGTACTTCCCATCTCCAGGACTCAAGTCCGGCCTGCCGGTTTCCCTGAACCCCTTCATAAATGTTACTTTGCTCACACTCCAACAGCATTTAAAGGCCCCATTAGGGGGGCCATATCTGGAAGGATTCCAGAGCCCAAACTGGTTGCATAAAATTGTTGAAATTGCCTCTGACCATTAGGAAAGCTCATTGTTATACTTTAATAATAGACCTCATATTTCTCACTCCTTCCCAAGTGGAGTGAGATGAGATGTGAAGCTCCACTAGACTTGGGAATGACAGGTTTCCAGTCTCTCATAAGTTAGAATAATGACTGTTTGGACTCGCAAAAATTCATAAAATCATCATGAAAGATATGTCAAAAGTAATTCAAGTAAACAAGGTCTTAGAATAAACCAATCTATAATTTGCTAGAACATCTAACTTCCTCTAGTATTTCCATGTTGAAACAAAGAGAGTTAATAGTGCATTTGTTGCCCAGATGTGAACCTTTTTTTAGTTCATCATTAACGATAGTGTTTACTGTCAGAGAGTAAAATGTAGGTTGTATCATCAGGAAAGAGTATTGGCTTAAAATGCTGGGTGGCATTCACTAAGTCAGTGATTTAGTGGAGGAAAAGAAGAGGGACCCAGGATGCTACATTGGAGAACAAATTTAATTGGTTAGGTGATTGAAGTGACATTAATGACTAGGAATGCATTACCTGTTACTTAACACTTTCACTGAAACCCTCTTCTATGTTGATAGTTTTGAAAAGTAAATAATTTAATCTTCTAAAAGTAAATATTTTTTCTAAGGATAATGACACCAAAAAAGGCATTATTTCATGTTATACTTATAGGATTACATGGGCATGAAGTTGGAGTTTTGGAGCACTTTACATCATAGTGTTCTTGCCCACTTTGAGGCCTATTTTAGGCCAATTCCCCCCAAAAAAAACTGATCCACATCTACCCAATTCCTAGTAAAGGCCCATAAAACAGATGGGGAGTAAGGGAAGGCCCCTACCCATCCCCAGGAAAAATTGCCCAGAATTGATAATTTCTAACACTTTAAGGCCTATTTCAAATCACTTCTGGTCTGGAAACAGATTAGAGCTTCTTTGTTTTACTAGTATGACCTCAAGTATCTTTATGGGCACCAAGAAACAGCCAATAAAACCATGAAAAGCACCCTACACAACACAACACTGCAGTGTTGATATTTTAATCCAAACACAGGGTCAGATGTTAGCTGTTACCAGTATGCACTGCTTGAGGCAGGATTTTTTTTCTATACTACACACAGCCATCATTCAGACTCATTCTCTCTCATTTCTAGACCAAAATTTGCCATTCAGAGCAAATTTGAGGGTGCTTTGATTCGGTTGTAGATCTGAGTGAACGATGCTGACCCCAATCATGTAGATCTGCATGACCAACAGTGAAAGAGTTAAACAGGATTTGTTGTATTAGTTGTGTGTGTCTTCTGAGTCTATAGTGATTTAGTTTGCAAAGAATATTAGTCATTAGTATCAATTAATTCTGTTAAATAACATTTTTCCTTTATGACCTCTTGATTTTTTCATGATTTTATATCACCCTCTATAACACCCACAAGGTACAACTGTACTGCCTCATTTTCAGTTTTATCTTCAGTAACTTCTCTTGTTTGTTTTTACTCCATACCTCATTTCACTAATGTCAAAATTGGTAGATGTACTCACCTAATTGTACTCTCCTAATTGTGGGTGCAAGGGTCGAGACTCTACTCCTGGCCCTGCCTCTTCACTGGTCGCTACTAGAGCCTCTCTCTCCCTGCTCCATGAGCTTTATCATACCTCGTCTTAAAACTGTCATTACATTCATAAGTGTAATTTTTATGGTGGTTCCTCCCAGAGATTTTGTTGATGCTTTTGTA
This sequence comes from Cherax quadricarinatus, assembly GCF_038502225.1. Taxonomy (NCBI): domain Eukaryota; kingdom Metazoa; phylum Arthropoda; class Malacostraca; order Decapoda; family Parastacidae; genus Cherax; species Cherax quadricarinatus. Next base: position 6,104,968 of record NC_091330.1, read on the forward strand.
TAACATGAACTACTTTGTCTCTAAAATTGTCTTAATAGTTTCTCAGGTAAACAGTGCATTTGTATTAATTTTCTATGTATGAAAAATATAAGTGTTTATATTTTTTAAGTCATACAATTTGTATTTTACAGAACGGTAGTGCCGTGGAGATACTTTAGAGACACTTTGAATGAAGTACATCCAATTGGTCCTGGGCTTGAAGCCATGGCTCTAAAATCGACAATAGACCTGACCTGCAATGATTACATTTCCAGTTTTGAGTTTGATGTTTTCACAAGGTAAGTACTTTTAACAACAACAAATTTAATTATTAATTTATTTAAGTATTTTTATGCCCTTACTGTAGATAGAGATTTGACCATTTCACGGTTGCTTCTCAGCTAGGAAATTTTCCTTACTGGGAAAGGATGGGTAGTTACAACTCAGTGATTACAGGATTACATTAAGAAGAGCAATGCTGAGGCATTTTGGAGTTTCATTAAGGAAGCCAGAAAGTAGTAAGCTGGTAGAAAGCTTACAGGAAGTCCTACTGTCTTGTCATTTGAATGTGACATAAAAGCTTGTTACATTTTTCACACTTCGACAAGAATGCTTTGTTTTAGTTTTTAGCTCATGAATATGTAAGATGGCAGGTAAATCTTGCAAACATCTGTTGTATGTACAGTCAGTACAAATGTTTCTTTTCTCTGATTTTTTTAAGTTAGCCTTTCATATTCCTGTAGTGTTTCCTTTCAATTTAAGTCCTAGTTTGAGACTGGGGCATGAGGACGATAATCCATGGAACTATTAGCCAATATTTAACAGGTATAACCATTATAACTCGTATGAATATATCTCGGTACATAAGATATTCCACTCCATCCTCTCTTAAATGCCCAAACCACCTCAATAACTCATCCTCTGCTGAATAATAGCTTCTGTAATCCTACACCATCTTTTAATTTCTATGTTCTGAATTCTTTGAATAATAGTCACATCATATATTGCTCTCAGATGTGACTTCTCCATAGCTTCCAGCCTTCTTCTCACTGCAGTGATTGAAACCTATGCCTCACGCTCATATAAGAGGGTTGATACCATTATACTCGGGTATGGTCTTCTTTTTACTGTCATAGACAAAAAAAAAAAACTACACATGCCTCAGTACTCCATCTTCCTTTTTTTCTTTCATCTACTATGGTTTATCTTGATTTTCATAACCCTAACTACAACACACCAATTCCCAAATATGTATCTAAATATACAGTGGAACCTTGACTTATGAGTGTCCCAATGTATGATTTTTTTGAGATACAAGCCGTCCCTGGGTCAATTTTTTGCTCTGAGTTACGAACCAACATGTGAGTTACGAGCCAGCTCCCCCTGCTTCCCCAACGCAAAACCTGGACACCTCGCTTGTTTATCTATGATTTCATGCTTTAATTCCATGGAAATCATCCTCTTTCTTCTCACCATTGTCCTTTACACTTACTTTCTTAGGACCCATCCTTAGAAAAATGAAATTTGGCCAAATGACTGTCAAAAATGTAAGCAAAGTATGAGAGAACTGCTCCCACAGCGAGGTAAACAGTGCACTGAGTTGGCGGCGTTTGTTATTATTATAATAATAATAATAATAATTATTATTTTATTATTATTAGTTTATTATTATTATTATTATTAATTTATGTAACTATAGCACAGATCCAATTCCCTAGATCAAGAGCCCCTCACCAGTATCAAGGTTCCTTGATGCTGGCAAGGGGGCTCTTGATCTAGGGAACTGGATCTGTGCTCCAGTTACCTAAATTAGTAATGATGATGATGATGATAATAATAATATTATTATTATTATTATTATTATAATGATAGCTTCAGTTCCCTAAATTAATAACAATAATAATAATATTATTATTAATATATTATAATAATGATAGAGCTTCAGTTCCCTAAATTAATAATAATACATAATACGTACGTAATAATAATTCAGAATTCTGCCCCTAGTTGGCACAGCTGATGCCAAAACATCCGGTTAGTACGCATGTTTACATCGCTGTGGGAGTGTAGTTCTCTCGTGCTTCCTTGCATTTTTTTTTTACAGTCATTTGGCCAAATTTCTTTTTTTTAGCCATGGGTCCTAAGAAAATAAGTGCAAAGGACGGTGATGAGAAGAAAAAGATTATTTCCATGGACTTAGCCAGGCAATACCAGCTTAGTACATCTACGACATGTAGATACTAAAGCTGTATCAGTTAAGTTCAGTGATTAAAAAACAAATTGTATCAGTTAAGTTCAGCGATCAAACAAAACAATGTTGTTGTTGGAGGTTTACAGGGCCACTGACATCATACAGCACAGCCTCAACCTCCCCCACCCTCAACATCCCCCACCTTCAACATCCCTCCCCTTCAACATCCCTCCCACACTCAACATCTCCCACCCTCAACCTGCCCCACCATCTCTGCTCCAAGTGTGTAAGTACATATACACTTTATATAAACAGTTTAACATTTCTTTACATTCTGTAGTGTATTATGATTTATTATGTTTTTATATACGATATTTCTGCAATTAGTCTCACAAATACAGTACTCCGTTTTCTCTTACAATAAGAGCATGGGAAAATACTACAATGGACCCCCGCATAGCGACCTTAATCCGTGCAAGAGGGCTGATTGTTATGCGAAATGTTCGGTATGCGAATGAATTTTCCCCATAAGAAATAATGGAAATCAAATTAATCCGTGCAAGACACCCAAAAGTATGAAAAAAAAAATTTTACCACATGAAATATACATTTTCCTACACACAAAGAGAAGGATACATGCACAATAGTAGAGTAGTACATGCACAATATATATTGTGCATGTACTACTCTACTAAATGAAGAATAAATGACACTTACCTTTATTGAAGATGCAGCAATGACTGATGAGACACTGTGTCCTGGAAGTGCCTTTTCCTCCTGAGTACTGTAGGTCCTGTTTGGCATTTTCTTCCAGAACAGGCCTTATCACACTGTGTATGCCTCTACGATTCTTAAATCTCTCAAACCAACCTTTGCTGGCTTTAAATTCACCAATATGAGCACTAGTTCCAGGCATTTTTCCCTGTTCACCTGGGTGTTAGTCGACTGGTGTGGGTTGCATCCTGGGAGACAAGATTAAGGACCCCAATGGAAATAAGTTAGACAGTCTTCGATGACACTGACTTTTTTGGGTTATGCTGGGTGGCAAATCCTCTGGGGTTAATTGTTTCTTGGTATTCTCAATAAGCCACACCAACAACGGTGCTACAGCAGCAGCAGCAGCTGACGGTGGTACAGCAGCAACAGACGATGCTACAGCAGCAACAGACGATGCTACAGCAGCAGCAGACGATGCTACAGCAGCAGCAGACGATGCTACAGCAGCAGCAGACGATGCTACAGTAGCAGCAGACGATGCTACAGCAGCAGCAGACGATGCTACAGCAGCAGCAGCAGCTGACGGTGGTACAACAGCAGCAGCAGCTGACAGTGCAGCAGCAGCTGACAGTGCAGCAGCAGCTGACGGTGGTACAGCAGCAGCTGTACCACCAATAGTAGCGATGGTTGATTGGGGTTTATTATACAACCTGGCCAGCTCGGAGACACGCACTCCACTTTCATACTTATCAATGATCTTTTTCTTCATCTCTATAGTAATTCTCACCCTTATTGCTGTAGGGTTGGCACTAGAAGCTTTCTTGGGGCCCATGGTCACTTATTTTCCAGAGAAAATCACCAAAAACACTGTAATAATACGAAATGTTCCGATTGTATGCTTGGATGTTACCACGGAGGCTGGCTGGTAAACAATGGCACCGGCGGAACTTGTGAGCGTGGCTCAGGCCGCACATTGGACGCGTCTCGGACGAAGGGCGGTGAGCGGGTTTTTGGGCGGTATGCGAGGCAAAATTTTTGCGAAAAAGCGAGTGGTATGCGGATTGTACGGTATGCGATGCGTGCGGTATGCGGGGGTCCACTGTATAGTCAAAGTTAGACAGGAAATGGCGGATGCTTCCACCGTTGCCTCTGCCACCATATTATGGCCTATTTTATTCATTCTAGAGTATATATCATGTTTCTGTGTTAATTATATTGTTTATTATATCATATTAGATGAATTGTGATAGATAAATAAGCCATATAGTTGATATTAGTGTCATATTCAAGTACAGTATTTTGTCATGTCTCCAGTGTGCAGGAATGGATTAATGGCTTTTCAGTTAATTTAAATGACGAAAATTGATGTGATATACGAGTAAATTGAGTTACAAGCTAGGTCACGAACGGAACAGATTAAACTCGTAAGTCAAGGTTGCACTGTATTTCCTTCCTCCATACTTCTTTCCAATCTGATATTACATATATGTAACATTTAATCCTTTTAACATAAAGAAGTAGATTGACCTTTTTGTGGAGTATGTTCCCTTCACTGTGATTCTTGAAAGATCTCTATTGTATTATTAAAAGAACTATATTATACCTGTTTAAACAATTAACTGCACATTGTTTGAATGTATGTGGGTATAAGACTTTATTCACCCTGTATTTTTTTCCATTGAGCAGGTGTTGCGCAATTTAACATTGAGATCGACAACACTCTAATTGCCAGAGATAACGAGGGCAAATTCCTAGGCCTATACAGGTCGGCCATCACTAATCCGGCATCGTTGGGACCTGTAGTGTGCCGAATTACAGAGTGGTTAGGTTAGAATACACTTAATTAACCTATCAGTAGACTCTGCTACATCTTCATTTTCATCACTGCTTTCTCCTCCACTGGCTTGCTGCTGTGGATTTACAACTATCTGCACAATTTCTGAGTCAGTATAATGATGAAATTTGAAACTACGCTAGCCGAAATTAGTGCCGGATTATTGATGGACCCGGATAACTGATTGCCGGATTAGTGATGGCCAACCTGTACCTCAACAACAACCTGAATTTCAGCACCCATATCCAACACAACAAAAAAAAGTATCCAAAACGGTTGGGATCCTCTCCAAGATACGATACTACGTGCCGCAAACTGCCCTTCTTACACTATACCATTCACTCATTTATCCATACCTCACCTATACTATTTGTGCTTGGGGATCAACTGCGGCAACACACCTAAAGCCAATAATAACCCAATAAAAAGCCGCAGTAAGAATAATCACTAAATCCCATCCCTGGCAACCCCCCCCCCCCCCACTCTCATAGATCTTAACTTACTCCCTGTTCAGAACATCCACACTTACTACTGTGCAATCTACATCTACAGGACCTTAAATTCCAATATTAACTTTGACCTAAAATGCTTTCTTGATAGTTGTGACAGGACCCACAGGCATAACACCAGACACAAACATCTCTTTGACATTCCCCATGTCCGACTAAACCTTTACAAAAACTCAATGTCTGTCAAAGGGTCTAAAATTTGGAACACTCTACCTGAAAACTCTAGAACTGCAGACACATTCATCACTTTCAAAACTACTGTTAGAAAACATCTTATCTCCCTGATACACCCTGTCAACTAACTACATACATGAAAACCACCTGGTGGTTCACACTTTCACTCACTCACCCATTTGACTATAAACACAGAAATATGAATCTTAATCTTAAAATAAGAACATAAGAACATAACAATGGAACACTGCAGAAGGCCTACTGGCCCATGCGAGGCAGGTCCAAGTCTCCTACAGGCTTATGCCAATGCACCCAACCTAGTCAGGTCAGGTCACATTGACTTAAGGGAGGAACACGGCAACCGACCTGGTAGCACAAGCTATCAGGTCTAACTCACACCCACCCACATCTACTCATGTATCTATCCAACCTATCTTTAAAGCCACACAACGTTCTGGCCTCTATAACGGTACTTGGGAGTTTGTTCCACTCATCCACAACTCTATTACCAAACCAGTACTTTCCTATATCCTTCCTGAATCTGAATTTTTCCAACTTAAAACCATTGCTGCGAGTCCTGTCTAGGCTAGATATTTTCAGCACACTATTTACATCCCCTTTATTTATTCCTGTCTTCCATTTATACACCTCAATCATATCCCCCCTAATTCTACGTCTTTCTAGAGAGTGCAGTTTCAGGGCCCTTAGTCTATCCTCATAGGGAAGGTTTCTAACTAGTCATAAGTTTGCCTGTGATATTCCAATATAGAAACTATTTTTTTTTTTTTAACAAGTCGGCCGTCTCCCACCGAGGCAGGGTGACCCAAAAAGAAGGAAAAAATCCCGAAAAAGAAAATACTTTCATCATCATTCAACACTTTCACCTCACTCACATAATCACTGTTTTTGCAGAGGTGCTCAGAACACAACAGTTTAGAAGCATATATGTATAAAGATACACAACATATCCCTCCAAACTGCTAATATCCTGAAACCCCTCCTTTAGAGTGCAGGCATTGTACTTCCCATTTCCAGGACTCAAGTCCGGCTATATAAAAATAACCGGTTTCCCTGAATCCCTTCACTATATATTACCCTGCTCACACTCCAACAGATCGTCAGGTCCCAAATACCATTCGTCTCCATTCACTCCTATCGAACATGCTCATGCATGCCTGCTGGAAGCCCAAGCCCCTCGCCCACAAAACTTCCCTTACCCCTTCCTTCCAACCTTTTCGAGAACAACCCCTACCCCGCCTTCCTTCCCCTACAGTTTTAAATGCTCTCCATGTCATTCTACTTTGATCCATTCTCTCTAAATGACCAAACCACCTCAACAACCCCTCTTCAGCCCTCTGACTAATGCTTTTATTAACTCCACACCTTCTCCTAATTTCCACACTCCGAATTTTCTGCATAATATTTACACCACACATTGCCCTTAGACAGGACATCTCCACTGCCTCCAACCGTCTCCTCACTGCTGCATTCACAACCCAAGCTTCACACCCATATAAGAGTGTTGGTACTACTATACTTTCATACATTCCCTTCTTTGCCTCCATAGATAACGTTTTTTGTCTCCCCATATACCTCAGTGCACCACTCATCTTTTTTCCCTCATCAGTTCTATGATTAACCTCATCCTTCATAAATCCATCCGCCAACACGTCAACTCCCAAGTATCTGAAAACATTCACTTCTTCCATACTCCTCCTCCCCAATTTGATATCCAATTTTTCTTTATCTAAATCATTTGATACCCTCATCACCTCACTCTTTTCTATGTTCACTTTCAACTTTCTACCTTAACACACACTCCCAAACTCATCCACTAACCTTTGCAATTTTTCTTTAGAATCCTCCATAAGCACAGTATCACCAGCAAAAAGCAGCTGTGTCAATTCCCATTTTGTATTTTATTCCCCAGGGGGGTACTACCGTCCTGCCAAGTGAGTGTGAAACGAAAGCCTGTAATTTTTTTTACATGATGGTAGGATTGCTGGTGTCTTTTGTCTATCTCATAAATATGCAAGATTACAGGTACGTCTTGCTACTTCTACTTACACTTAGGTCACACTACACATACAGGTACATGTTTATTTATACACACTCATCTAAGTTTTCTTTGGTTTTATCTTAATAGTTCTTGGTCTTATTACTTTTCCTTTTATATCCATGGGGAAATGGAATAAGAATCTTTCCTCCATAAGCCATGCGTATTGTAAAATTCAACTAAAATGCTGGGAACAATGGGCTAGTAACCCCTTTTCCTGTAATAATTACTAAAAAGAATAAGAAGAAACTATGTATTGTACCAAAACAAAAGCATTCACATTGCTAAATTCACAAACTATAATGTAGTCACTTAGCCTTAATACCAACTTACTCCATAATCTGTAATAATTTAGAGATAAGAATTACTCTGAGTCTGCCCGAAATGCCTAGCCATGCTAGGTGTCATAGTGGCCCCCTCTGTAATTAGTATTTTCTAACATGTAAACCACACAATATCCAAAATCTGTAAACCCTGCATTGTAATCTTTATAGAGAATAAACTTGATTGATTGATTACACAAAAAACACATTTAAGGCATTGATGCCAAAAATCATAAGCTTAATATGATTACAATATATTATGATGTAGTTTATGAAATAAGTACCCAGGGCAGTTACTCAATTATGTAATATGTACTCTTTATTTTCCTCAGATTATTCCAGCCTTGGCCCACGTTATTACGAAATTGGCAAATACTCGCAGTCACACACCCTGGTTATGTTGCCTTTCTCACATACGATGAAGTTAAAGCAAGATTACAAAAATATATAAACAAACCTGGGAGGTAAGATATTCACTTCGATGCTAAATTTAAGTTATGGTAGCTTCTTTGACCGCAGATAAGGCATGAAATTAATGTCCTAAAATGTGGCATAAATGTGTGTGTAATTAGAAATAAAATTATTTAACCCTTTGACTGTTTTGGTCACATATATACGTCTTAAAAGCCACCGTTTTTGACGTATATATACTCATAAATTCTAGCGGCTTCAAATCAAGCAGGAGAAAGCTAGTAGGCCCACATGTGGGAGAATGAGTGTGTGGTCGGTGTGCACCATATAAAAAAAATCCTGCAGGATGCAGTGCATAATGAGAAAAAGAAAACTCAGACTGTTTTTTTTTTTAATTAAAATGCCAACTTTGTGGTCTATTATCGTATGGTATTTATGGTTGTATTCTCATGTTCTTGGTCTCATTTGATAGATGTTCTTGGTCTCATTTGATAGAATGGAAAACATATAGAAATAGAGATAATTTTGATTGGTTTTACTATGAAAAGAACCTTGAAATGGAGCTCAAAGTAGGGGAAATGTTTGATTTTTGCCTATGTTCAAAAGTAAACAAATGATGTCATTTTCCAATAAATGTCCAAGTAGCCATTCTAATATGCAGTCATGAATGGGTTGACATTATTTATACAATTATTACAATATTGCAGTAGTCTGCATAACAGTAAATTTTTTATTTTTTGTTTGTATAAAAATTCAGAATAGAAAGCAAGAGTAATATCAGAGGGGCCTAGAGACGTGACTGAATAACATAGAAAATGTTATTTTAGAGCCAGGAATGTCTGCATTGTTCATTCTGGACCCTGTTTTGAAATTGTCATATTTTTTAATTTTTGTGAAATTGGCCAAATTGCAAATTTCTGACCACGTTATTGGGTAGTTGAAATCGGTAAATGGGCAGTTTCTTGTACTCAATCGATAGAAAAAATGGATTTCTAAAGAAATAGCTGTGAGATTGGTTGACTGGAACAATGGAATTAGTTGAAAATAGGGCTCAAAGTGGGTGAAATCACCAATTCGTAAATATCGCCGAGGTTGCTAACTTCACGAGTGTAATTCCGTCAGTTTTCCATCAAATTTCGTTCTTTTGGTGTCATTACAATCAGGAACCGATTCTCTACCATTTCATATAATTTTTTTTTTTTTTTTTTTTTTTTTTTTTAATTTTGCAATACCAGGAGACACCTCAGGATTGATTTGGGGTTGTGACAGTCAAGGGGTTAAAGCTTATTAGCTTTTAGTCTGAGTTAAATTTGTACTGGCTACTGACTAACATGCTAAGTGTAGTTAACCAGGATGGTTAACTATATTTAGCACATTCATCATCAGCAAAAGAAAATGAGGGGGCAGGGAAATTATAGATGTTGCAGGAACATAGGATATATACTAGACCTAGACGAGCTCAACTAGGCAATGGGGATGGAGAATCAAGCCTCCACCAGTGATTGAGCTGAAAGATTCCCACAGATTTAGTGCTTCACATAAGTATAACAGGGCAACATAGGTTACCCAATGTTCATTGTGAATTCATGGTGTACGAGTGATGGGCACTGCTCTGCAGACAGCACTTATGGTTCAGCCATTGCACTGTTGTATTGGCTAGTTAAGCTTTATCCAGCATTTCCTTGACAAAGCTAGAAAAAATATAAATCATAAGAAAACACCTTCATTAGTAATATGATGATGCAGCAATAAGGAAGCATTGGAGCAAGAATGTGTTGCAGCATTGGTAATTGATTAAAGAACACAGTAAAATTAGGAACAAAAAATACAGAATAATTAAGAACAAAAGACCTAAAGTGAATGCAGTAATGTTACAGTACTTAGAATTATTCCAACAATATGAGCACCAGTTTTATACTAACAGTAGATTTATTCCAACAGTTATGTATTCCGACTATCATGTACAAGGCTTGGTCAATGGGCGATTGGTTATGTGACCAGTGATGGCAGTATCCTACAGACCATTCCTCAAAATAAATCACTTTGTCAAGCCCTTCTAGATGGTCAAAGAGAAGGATTGTAAGTATGCTTTGAAGTTTGGAAATTTTTAGAACTGTAAGAATGAGTAATTATTAAGTAAATTTGCATGCTGGACTCAGAATATCATGATTGTACACCTGTTAGGTTTATTTGTTAAATATAGATATATCTGTTATATTTATACCTTTTTTTTTTCTATGCCTATTAGATAAAAATGTGGGTAGTAAGGAAAAGTTTAACATCTTAACTATGGTAAAAATTTACTCAAAACATTTCATGTACAGTCTTTCCTCACTTAACGACATACTCATTTAACGACCGATCGGACTTACAACCGCTCTCCAACCAGTTTGCATACCTGAATAATGTATATTAGAGCTGATATCCTCTATTCTGTTCATTACAGTATACAGTACACTACTGTATAAACATTTAAAAATATACTAAAAATGTTATAAATTGTGCAAAGGTGACATTAACACAATATCTAATATGGTTGACATAAACCCACTACCAGTATAGTATGCTTCTCGCTTAACGACTAATTTGTTTACTGACCTACTCCTAGGAACGGAACTCTGTCGTTAAGTGAGGAGAGTGTATAAGAAAACTGCATTTTCTTATATTTTACATGCCTAAATAGTGTTTTAAGGCTTTTTTTTTTTTTTTACTGCTCTAGCTGTTGACATCTTTTCAAGGACATAACAAAGATGCATTCAAGCCATTCAATTTATTCACCAACTTTTAATACATGAGATTGCAGGTGTCCTTTTTATTATTATTAGACTAGTACCTCATTCTTCATAACATATTTAATAATTTGTGGGTCTGATTCAGATGAGTTACCCAGTCTTTAAGTTTGGTCTCACAGTTCACCCTACAAACTTTTTTCCAAAATAAATCTTTCATATTGTAGTCATATCCTCAAGTTTGCACGGTTTGTCAGTAATGCAATGTATTACAGCTTTACACTTTTAATGTAGACTTGGTAAGGAGTAGTTGCTGGCATTTTGAAAGCAAAGGTTGAGGGTTCAACTCCAGTACACATTAATTTTGTTTTATATTCGCAGTTATTTATATCCGGATGGTCGAAATCATAATCCAGACCTAACATGGGTTGTAGAAGCTACTCCAGAGGACCATATTAAGGTACAACTGTTTTGTTTTACATCGGCTGTCTCCCACCAGTGATAATGCTGGTAGGTACGGTATCATTTTACTCGTAGGGAAACAATGAACTAGGAGTCATATAGCACCTGGGGAATGGAAGGTTATCAGGTTTGATTCAAAGGAAGGGTAGCTCTGACTCCTTAGATGAAGGAGGCTTGTTCCTGATGTGAGGGAAAAAAAATAAGTCTGATTCTGGGTTATGTCTGTAGCAGTGGTGTCCAGTTGTCTCCTGAATCATTGGATTTGGTCCTGTGCTTGTCTTATGTGAGCCAGTGTCCACATTTAGAACCCACAAAAGTGCACTTGATCACCTGAAGCAGGGGTAAATGTTTTGAAGGCATGTTTCATACCTTTAATGGTGAGAATGATGCATGTAGGGCAATGAAGTCAGGAGGATGACTCCTTGGGAAGATCATCTGGATTTGACTCATTTGCAGTGGTGGTGGGAGGTAACAGCAGTTAAGACTATAAACTTGACCTTACCACTGAAGAAACAGGTAAAACATGAACATGATATTCAAAATACTCTACAGCAAAGTTAGTCTATTTGCATGAAAAATAATAATAGTCTGACTCTACAGCGAGAAGGAAATGTTACTGAACTACATAATATCAGCTCATTGAAAGTTAGGTTTAGGAGGGGTAGTTCACCCTTTAATCTATTAGCTCTGCTAGGTAGTCACTGGTAGACAAATACACACAAAGAGAAATGCTACAACTATTGGAAATTTTAAAAACTAGCAAACTAAATAATTACTGAGGATGGGATACTATGAGCATAGCTCTGCCACTGTAGCTACAAATAAGTACTGTAAGTTTCAAGAGCAAATACACAGTTGCCCACTCTCATTTATTGTGACAATTTAATAAAAACTATAATTTTTTTTTTTTAACTATTGGCTCAGTACTTCATCTAGAATATATTCCTTTTATAATTTTCTTTGTTTCATCCCTCAGGTAACCCAAGAACAGTATGAATTGTACTGTGAAATGGGCTCCACATTCCAACTATGTAAAATTTGTGCTGAAAATGACAAGGACATCAGAATAGAACCCTGTGGCCACCTCCTTTGCACACCGTGTTTGACTTTATGGCAGGTCAGCCTTTATATAATTTCTCTGCAGATTTGTTTTACTTTGACTTTTCAGCTCTTCATCACAGCATGGGAGGAAGGTCTTCATATGTGACTGTTAGTCATTATCTCTTGATAATCTTCTTCTCTCAACAAACTGCTGTATCCCACAGAGACAGGGTTGCTCAAAAGAAAAAAAACAAAAGGTTGTCCTTTTAAATTTAGTAATATATACAGAAGGGGTTACTAGCCCCTTGCTCCCGGCATTTTAGTCACCTCTTACAACACGCATGGCTTACAGAGGAAGAATTCTGTTCCACTTTCCCATGGAGATAAGCGGAAATAAACAAGAACTAGTAAGAAAATAGAAAAAACCCAGAGGGGTGTGTATATATATCCGTGTACATGTATGTGTAGTGTGAGCTAAGCGTAAGTAGAAGTAGCAAGACATACCTGAAACCTTGCATGTTTGTGAGATATAAAAAAGACACCAGTAATCCTACCGTCATGTAAAACAATTACAGGTTTCTGTTTTACACTCCCTTGGCAGGACGGTAGTACCTCCCTGGGCGGTTGCTGTCTACCAACCTACTACCTAGGGTATTAATTTTTTTTTTTCAACAAGTCTGCTGTCTCCCACTGAGGCATGATGACCCAAAAAGAAAGAAAATCCCCCAAAAGAAAATACTTTCATCATTCAACACTTTCACCTCACACATGCACAATCACTGTCTTTGCAGAGGCACCCAGATAAAACAGTTTAGAAGCATATAAAAAGATATATCCTAGGTAGTAGGTTGGTAAACAGCAACCGCCCGAGGAGGTACAGTGGTTCCTCAATAATCATCCGGCTTGATAGTCGTCCTTTTTGGAAATTGTCACGTTATTCTCGTCCAAACATTGGCTCGCAAATGGTCGGTTTACTCGCTAATCGTCCTTCGTCCAGGACGTGTACTCATGCTCTGAGCCACCTCGGCCTCTCTTCCCAGCCAGTGTGCCATTGTTTACCAGTGAGCGACGGTCCCCTCACTTGTTCATACGAAATATTTCATAATATTCAATTCGTTTTAGTGCTTGCAACTGCTAAATAAGTCACCATGGCTCCAAAGAAAGCTTCTAGTGCCAGCCCTTTGGTAGAGAATGTGAGAAACACACAATTTATGAAAAAGTTTGTAGAAAAATACAAAGGTGGTGGTGGTGGTAGAGTGGAAGCAGTTGTGATAGTGGTTGATGATGGTAGAAGGTAGTAGTGATGGTGGTAACGGTTGTAATAGTGGTAGAAGGTGGTAGTGATGGTGGTAGCAAGTGCCTTATTCAGTGATTCTACCAACTCCTCCAATGTTGTTGGAGTTATATAGGGCTAAAGAAAACACCACCGCCTCAGCTGGTGCTTCACCACCATTATGGACAGCTTACTCTCAGTGGCCCTTATACACCCAACAACAACACAACACCTCTCATGACATACGTAATGACTTATTTTATTCATTCTAGAGTATATTCCATGTTTCTATGTTATTAATATTGTTTATTATGTCATATTAGTTGATTTGTGATAGATAAATAAGATGTAGAGTTGATATTAGTGTCATATTCTCTAACAATAAACTTGCCATCCCTCTCTCACACAAACAAGTCTTCAATAAGAACATAAGAAAGGAGGAACACTGCAGCAGGCCTGCTGGCCCATACTAGGCCAGTCCTTCACAAATCCAACCCACTAACAGAACAAATGCTACCCAAGCAATAAGCTCAGGTGCAAGTCCGACTCGAATCCAACCCCTCTCATTCGTGTATTTATCCAACCTAAATTTGAAACTACCCAAGCCATAGCTTTTAGAACATAAGAAAGGAGGAACACTGCAATAAGCCTGTTGGCCCATACTAGACCAGTCCTTCACAAATCCAACCCACCAGAACAAATCCAACCCAATAGAACAAATGCTACCCAAGCAATAAGCTCAGGTGCAAGTCCGACTCAAATCCAACCCCTCTCACTCGTGTATTTAGCCAACCTAAATTTGAAACTACCCAATGTTGCACCTTCGATCACCCTACTAGGCAGACCTTTCCACTCATCAACTACCCCTATTACCAATGTTCATTTATACATTTTATTAGTGCTATACATTTATTTGGCATTCTTTTCTGCATTTTTTTTTTCAACAAGTCGGCTGTCTCCCACCGAGGTAGGGTGACCCAAAAAAGAAAGAAAATCCCCAAAAAGAAAGTACTTTCATTATCATTCAACACTTTCACCACACTCACACATTATCACTGTTTTTGCAGAGGTGCTCAGAATACAACAGTTTAGAAGCATACACATATAAAGATACACAACATATCCCTCCAAACTGCCAATATCCCAAACCCCTCCTTTAAAGTGCAGCCATTGTACTTCCCATTTCCAGGACTCAAGTCCGACTATATGAAAATAACCGGTTTCCTTGAATCCCTTCACTAAATATTACCCTGCTCACACTCCAACAGATCGTCAGGTCCCAAGTACCATTCGTCTCCATTCTCTCCTATCTAACACGCTCACGCACGCTTGCTGGAAGTCCAAGCCCCTCGCCCACAAAACCTCCTTTACCCCCTCTCTCCAACCCTTTCGAGGACGACCCCTACCCTGCCTTCCTTCCCCTATAGATTTATATGCTTTCCATGTCATTCTACTTTGATCCATTCTCTCTAAATGACCAAACCACCTCAACAACCCCTCTTCTGCCCTCTGACTAATACTTTTATTAACTCCACACCTTTTCCTACTTTCCACACTCCGAATTTTCTGCATAATATTTACACCACACATTGCCCTTAAACAGGACATCTCCACTGCCTCCAACCGTCTCCTCGCTGCTGCATTTACCACCCAAGCTTCACACCCATATAGGAGTGTTGGTACTACTATACTTTCATACATTCCCTTCTTTGCTTCCATGGATAACGTTTTTTGACTCCACATATACCTCAATGCACCACTCACCTTTTTTCCCTCATCAATTCTATGATTAACCTCATCCTTCATAAATCCATCCGCCGACACGTCAACTCCCAAGTACAGTGGACCCCCGCATAACGATCACCTCCGAATGCGACCAATTATGTAAGTGTATTTATGTAAGTGCGTTTGTACGTGTATGTTTGGGGGTCTGAAATGGACTAATCTACTTCACAGTATTCCTTATGGGAACAAATTCGGTCAGTACTGGCACCTGAACATACTTCTGGAGTGAAAAAATATCGTTAATCGGGGGTCCACTGTATCTGGAAACATTCACTTCTTCCATACTTCTCCTCCCCAATTTGATATCCAATTTTTCTTTCTCTAAATCATTTGATACCCTCATCACCTTACTTTTTTCTATGTTCACTTTCAACTTTCTACCTTTACACACATTCCCAAACTCATCCACTAGCCTTTGCAATTTTTCTTTAGAATCTCCCATAAGCACAGTATCATCAGCAAAAAGTAACTGTGTCAATTCCCATTTTGAATTTGATTCCCCAAAATTTAATCCCACCCCTCTCCCGAACACCCTAGCATTTACTTCCTTTACAACCCCATCTATAAATATATTAAACAACCATGGTGACATTACACATCCCTGTCTAAGACCTACTTTTACCGGGAAGTAGTCTCCCTCTCTTCTACACACCCTAACCTGAGCCTCAATATCCTCATAAAAACTCTTTACAGCATTTAATAACTTACCACCTATTCCATATACTTGCAACATCTGCCACATTGCTCCTCTATCCACTCTGTCATATGCCTTTTCTAAATCCATAAATGCAATAAAAACTTCCCTACCTTTATCTAAATACTGTTCACATATATGCTTCAATGTAAACACTTGATCTACACATCCCCTACCCACTCTGAAACCTCCTTGCTCATCCGCAATCCTACATTCTGTCTTACCTCTAATTCTTCTGGGTGTCTGGAACGAATTAATTGGATTTACATTATTTCTTATAGGGAAAATTGATTCAAAAATCGTCCATTTCGATAATCGTCACACTTCCAGGAACGGATTACTGATGAAAAACAAGGGACCACTGTACTACCGTCCTGCCAAGTGAGTGTAAAACGAAAGCCTGTAATTGTTTTACACGATGATAGGATTGCTGGTGTCTTTTGTCTGTCTCATGAACATGCAAGATTCCAGGTATGTCTTGCTACTTCTACTTACACTTAGGTCACACTACACATACATATACAAGCATATATATACACACCCCTCTGGGTTTTCTTCTATTTTCTTTCTAGTTCTTGTTCTTGTTTATTTCCTCTTATCTCCATGGGGAATTGGAACAGAATTCTTCCTCCGTAAGCCATGCGTGTTGTAAGAGGCAACTAAAATGCCGGGAGCAAGGGGCTAGTAACCCCTTCTCCTGTATAAATTACTAAATTTAAAAAGAGAAACTTTCGTTTTTCTTTTTGGGCCACCCAGCCTTGGTGGGACACAGCCAGTCTGTTGAAAGAAGAGAAAGCTATGTAACATACCCCTCCAAACTGCCAATATCCCAGACTCCTTCTTTAAGGTGCAGGCATTGTACAGTGGACCCTCGAATTTAGTAGTGCCTCTTCTGTATGCAGAACTATTTTTATTATCTATAAAATTTATGTTTTGTTAATATTTCCCATAGGAAATAATGTAAATCCAATTAAACCATTCCAGACACCCAAAAATATTAACAAAAAATACATTTTATAGATAAAAATAGTTTTGCATACAGAAACGGCACTACTAAATTTGAGTGTAAATACTGGAAATGGGAAGTACTTCCCATTTCCAGTACTTACACTCCAACAGCTCGTCAGGTCCCAAAAACCATTTGTCTCCATTCACTCCTATCTAACACGCTCACATGAACTACTAATCTGTGTAAAGTCATTCCATGCAAAAAGTAGGTTTGATCCTCCCTCTGCTAATGATGAACCAGTCTTGATATACTGTAGCCATCATGTTCTTGTGTAATTTGATTCTTCAGGTCAGCCCATGTTAGATTAAACTGCAGTTCAGTCGTTGACTTATTTCAACTGACGTTAGTCGCCTATAAACTGATTTTAATAAAATCTTAATAGACAAGTTGTTGCAAAACTCTGCACTTTTCTCAGTAGTTTATGCAGATCATTGCTCACTTGCTTAAATTATTTGTAAATGCAAATAAACTTACTTCTTAACTGTTGATGAAGTGCAAGTATGGACTAAACCGTATTGTCTTCAGATTACATGTACATTGCTAAAGTGCACCTGCATATATAAAGTTTTTTTGCTTCATTATATAGTATTTTTGAAACTGTTGTAATATATAGTTTGCATATTCCACTTTTTGTTTTTTGAGGCCTTGGAATAAATCTATTCCTATAGATGTAATTGCTACATCTTATCTGTGACACTAAATGGTATGTTATTTTTCCCAGACATTAATTTCTCATTCAGCATAGTGAACTAATTTATATATACTGGTACAGTGTATTAAATATGAGTCTTGTTCTGTTGTAATCCTTCCTTGCACATTGCTGACCTGCTTTTATTGACCCACTAATAGCTGAATGGCTCATAAAGAATACATTTGTTCAAGTACAGTACTAAAGCAATTTTTTTTTTGTAGATTATGATGTACTATGATTATTGTTGCTGCTACTGTTATTACCATCACTCAGTACATTATTAATACTGGCATTGTATGTATATCTTATTAGTTGTCTATTTTACATTTATCTTGTCTTGGCATTCACAAATAATATTACTTACAGGATTCGGAAGGGCAGGGGTGTCCATTTTGCAGAGCAGAAATTAAAGGGACAGAAACTATTATTGTGGATCCATTCGACCCTCACAAGCAGCACCGTACGCAGTCTCTACCTAGTGGTCAACTGATTGATATGGAGGAGGAGGATGAGGTATTGATGGAGTGACCAGTTGTAGCCTGCCATGCCTTCTGCCTGCCTCCCATTGGTCGTTGTCAGTGTGCAAGTGACCAATAGGAAACTGTTCCTCCTGCCTGTATCCCCATTGGTCAGTGTCAGTGTAAAAGTGACCAATAGGAACTTGCATCTCCTGCCTGCATCCCTATTGGTTCCTAAGTTTGTTTGCAGGCCAATAGGAACAGCTTTCAACTTGTCTCCTTATTGGCTGTTGCTGATTAACGACCACAGTGGAAAACTACTCTGTGATGCCCTTGCCGCTTTCCTGTTGGTTGATAATGCTGACCCCCCATTGACTGATTGCTGTTGCCATAGCTGTACTATAGGGATCAGCGCAACTCGGCAGAAATGCAAATGAACTCAGTATGTGTAGCATGCCGTAGCAGTGAATGTTAATTGTCATTTCTCGGTGTCCTGCCCAAATCCCCCCTCCCCTCCCTTTTCCTTTGCATATGTGTATAACAACTGGCACATGCAGAACTTACTGATGCAAACCTTGTGTACCTTATTACTGTTCCTCAGTCGTAGTATTTTAAGTAGATTTTTTCTTCCATTTTTAGCAAATTTGCTACTCTGGAGTGATTTATATATTATTTTTGTAAATATTAGAACACTTTTGATTATGGTATTTTAAATATCATTTTTTCCATAAAGGAAAATGTTACCGAGTCACTGACTCTGTAATGATAGTGATATTAAAGCAATAGCAGCTGCGAAATAATCAAGCACTCTGAGCCCTCCGTTGCTATTACATTTTGTTTACCAGTTTTAAACACGTTGATAACAGTACATAGTTTTGTTACCCAATAATTTTTTTTGGTCAGGTGTTAACTTGGAACTACAGCATTTAGTCTTCAAGTTTTGTGGAAAAATTATAACCCAGCTTGAAGCACTGACTTGCAAAAATCTACAATTTATTTTTCATTGAATTTGGCAATCATTTGTCAAGCCTTAAATCCCTTTGGGTTTAGCACTCCCCCATGATAGTAATAATGTAAAGCCTTAGAGCCACATTAGCATCAGTCTGAAAAATACGTACAATACAACTATTTTGTACATGCATAGAGTAGACTAAATTTATATTAGTTTAATATCACTAAAAAAAGGACTACAAGAAAATTTCAGCAGTCTAATAGCTGAAAATAGCAAACAGTTGCGAGTTTTTGGTACATTTAAATTTTCATTGTTATAATGTGCAAAAGAGGACTTGTAGTTGGTAATTAGGATAAAGGGGAACTTATTGTGTATTGAAGAATGAGAGACTTGTGCAACATTTGGGAATCTTCATTGAGGAAACTTTTCACAAGCCAGTGGCTTCTTCAGTCCAGAGGAGAACTGCGGAAGCTAAGGAGTTTGAGGTAATCATTCCCTCAGCCTGGAGTCGGTATTCGGTCCATCATTCTTGATTGAAAAATACGTTCAATACACATCCATCAATCAAGATTGAGGGACTGATTACCTCAAACTCTTGCTCATCTTCCACAGTTCTTCTCTGCATTGGACTGTAGAAGCCACTGGATGGGAAAATGTTTCCTCAGTAAAGATTCCCAAATATTACTCAAGCAACTCATTCTTCAATTTGTTGGTTTTCTAAACCGTTTACATCGTATCGTGGATTGTTTACGCTTAACTCTGCAAGTTAGGGCTGCAGCTTTCCTCTCAACTTGAATATTCCATACCAAGCCTCACGCTTAATTATCACATATAATGTGTGTGCAGCTCTAACATTACAAGAATGAAATTGTCATATTTTGTATGACAGGCACAAGGCCATCGGTACTACAGTATATTCAAATGTACACGTCTTGTGTTCAGTCGGTCATGGGTTGTAGAATTGCAGAACTGATAAGTCTTGTATATTATAATTGGTAATTTATTCATGGTACTTTTTATGATTATAAACAGAATATCCAGCTGTTGTTGCCACATAATCACAGAGGTAACATAATTTGGAAATTTATTAGACACATCTACTAGAGGTAAGGTAGATTTTAGTACTGTAAGAAGTTCACAATTAGAAAAAATGAATTTTGTTCAAATTACTACTATAAAGTACATTTGGAAGCAAAAGTGAGAGCATACCAAGGAGTAGATGGTTAAAACTATTTTTTTTTTTTTTAAGATACTCTGATACTTCTGTGGATTTAATTTTAAAAATAGACAAGAAAACAAACATTATATCTAGCATTTATAGCTTTTGAACCATCGTCACAAGAACGAATGTACTATATACCACTAAAATATATGTCATCTAAAAAGACTAGACATGCTACAAAATGGATTCCAGAATAAAGAAAAGTAGGTTTGAAGACAGTGAAAATCATGTGCAATGAAGCACCTCTTGCATTCTTGCTAATGCCTTATTACCCTATGGTAAAGTGACAGCTGGCGTTTGAAAGAGGAGGTTTGGTTGTATAACCAGGACATTACCCAACTACGCCTGCACAGGGAAATTTTACCTACTCCAGAGTCACAGCACCTAGTAGTGCCCTCTTATACTCTCATTCCTTTTGACAACTTTTTATGGCAATCTCAAAACTGAGGCTCTTACCTTTATGCTATATCATTTTCAGTGCCCCCTATTTGTATGGTCCTCTTCTGATGTACTTTCTGTACTTATCACAGATTCAAAGACCTCAAGTCTTTCACAGAGATTTAACAACACTATCATTCCTTCACAACCTACATTGTCTGACCAAGTACCTAAAACCTCAACAGTTACAAAAGAGACCCCATTATTGCATGTCTTAAACATACTGTGGAGATAGTCTGGCTACAAGTCATCAAAAGTCATAGATATAGCCAAACTCCTCAGTCAATAGCAAAAACAATTGAGTTTTTAAAATGCAAGATTGCCGAATACATAAATTCACAGTTCAAGGCAACATGGGTTTGGAGCATGTTCATCTTGCCTTTTGCACTTACTGGGCCATAATAATATGGCTTTGAATGCACCAGAAGACAAAATGTAAATGTAGTGTACACAGACTTTGCAAGAGCCTTCAACAAGTGTGATCATGAAGTAATAGTGCAAAATGTGTGTGCAATATAAATGGAAAAGTTGGTTGATGGATATTTAACTTAGTAGCAGTAGACCCCAAAAAGTAATAGGGAACAAAGTAAAATCAGCAGCTGTCACAGTAGAAAGATCTGTTCAAGTCACAGTTGTCACTCCACTTCTCATTCTCATAGCTAATATTGACAAATATAAATCATAGCATTGTATTGTACTTTGAAGTTGATAATAGAATTTATATGAGAGTAACATCCACTAAAGACACAGCACATCTTTATCTGATATTAACTAGATCTTCCAGTGGGCCACAGAAAATATGTTTAAAGAGGAGAAATTTCAGTTGCTAAGCTAGGAGAAAAACTGAGGAAGTGTAAACTGGAACAGAGTATGAAACAAATTCTAACCCACCAATAGAGTGGAATATTAATGTGAGGGATTTAGGAGTGATAATGTCGGATCTAGCCTTGATGATCACAATTGCAAGGAAAATGATAATCTAGATAACTAGAACCTTCATAACAAGAGTTGCCAAGCCAATGTTACATTACTCTTAAATGTTTTTTTTCTAGACTGGAATATTGCTATATGCTAACAGCCCCTTTGAAAGAAGGCAAAACAGCAGATCTGGAAATACACAGGGAACCTTCACTGTCTATAAATTCAGTCAAGCACCTAAATTATTGGGTTTAGTAAATGGTGCAAAATACCCTCAATGAGATAATTCATTGATTGTGAAGGGACGAAGACTAACACTTCATAAGGGGAAATTAATAGAGAGACCCTTAGCTGTCTTCAAGAGGGATCTTGGTAAATTCCAAAAATCACTTCATGATCAGCTGGGCTGTGGTGCTTAAACTGGACTGCATGTGGCTGTTCCAAACAACCTGGTTGATCAGGTCATCCACGGAGAGGCCTAGTCTGGGACTGGACCGTGAGGGGCATTGACCCCAAAATCATACTTTGGTAGCCATTACGTTTATTGTAGAAATACACACCCTCCCCTCTCCCTATCTTCCCCAAATACAAGAAGCTGATCCTACCTTGCAATCCCATTTTTCTTTAACAACTGCTGTATTAAGTTTCCATACTGCTTTAGTGTCATTTTATTCCACGAATGGTTTTATCAAATTTCTAGCAAGCAGAAAAAAGTTCTTAGCTGTGTCACTCCACATGCTGACATTCAGGGCATTTAACATGCAGACTCAGCTGCTCATTATTATTATTATTATCAAAAAGAAGGGCTAAGCCACAAGGGCTATACAGCGACTCGGCTGCTCAGTCTATTAGAGATCTGCCACTCTTCTAAAGGAAAGTCCATTTTCTGATTATTTTTCCAGTACTGTCCCAAAGACACTGATAGCTGGCAACAGAACTGGTCTGAATTAGAGGACGACAAATTGTTCTCCATTAAACCACAGTTAGGCTCCTGTCTATTTTCCCATCACTGTCAGGGGCAGGTGGGAACCTGCACTTGAATGTTAATGAACTGGCTACATACAACTTGCATACTGATACCATATGGAAAGATGCCCAGTGCCTCTTTGCAAGGACTGCCAGGCAGCTCTAACAATTCGCCGTATATTAGTGGACTGTCATATCTATCAGAGAGCACACAGAATTCACTCGACATCTTCAGTGCCCTGGTGCACTGTCCTCCTTGTTGAAAGTTCCACTTTTGACTTACTCTTATATGAATTTTGCTTTAGCAGACTACCCTGTTGCATCAACTAGGTTTATTTTATGTCTTCACTAACCCATTCCTTACAACATAAAACCACCTCTGTGCTGTATGACTTGTATGGGTTTGATGCTTATTTTTTAATAAAAGAAATATTTTATATGGTGTGTATAATGTGGAACATCGCTTCTTTTAGCGATGTTCCACACCACTACATTTAGTGGGTGCCTCCCTTTACTTTGGACCTTGGCCCAAGTGCCAGGGAAGATCCACCCCTGGCTTGCTGTGGTTGAGGTTGTGATCCAAAGGAAAATGGGACTAGTGTAGAACTAATAGGAGGCAATGTTTACACAGAGAAGCAGGGGCACTACTGATCACATAGTAGTACTTTGTGGCTTGGTGCCCCAACACATTTCCTCTTTAAATTTCAAGATGCATCCATGACCAGTTTCAAGGGTTCTACTCTCATCTTAACCTGAGTCCAGGCTTCCCTGGCTTCCTAGAAAATAATTGGCAATGCTGGATACACATCAACAAGTGTTCAGTTTTGCTGAAAACTTTTCTTCATTTTCTATTAAAAGATGAATATGTGAAATTATAATTATTGTAATCATGGGAAGAGTGCTAAATCCATAGGATTATACAGTGCATGTGAGTAGGGGGAGGGGGGAGGGGTGGAAGATATTCAAGCTCAATTCAGTGAATATGTGGAGGAAGGCAGCTTCTTAGAGATGTGCTGTCTGATGGAGTTAGGGTGTATGAGCTCATTATGCCTACACACTTCTCCCTCATGCCAAGACATATACCATTCTATTTTGCTAGATTATACATGAGGTTTAAACAGTTGAAGAAGATGTGAAATATGTTTGAATAAACATAGCAGCTGTATGATGATTCTTATGGACTGGCAACACCCTGCGATTGTCCACAATGGAAGCCCTGTTCAAATAATTTTTTGGAGCAAATAAACTGAATAATTCTGAGAATGTGTTACCAGTCACCCACATTGGTGGCCATATATTGGACTTGGTTCTGTCTACTGCCAGTTCTTTGACTATGAAAGATGTAATGACTCGATATTACTGTCGCTAACCGTAGCATCATTACATTTAGTCTTGATGGTTCGATGCTGCTTCCCTGTAAACGAATACAATCATTTTGTAATTACAGAAATCTTGTTTTGGATCAGGTTGGTGTGATGGTGACATGTGTTGGACAGAGTGAATGGATCTGCACTGTCTGTTGATTATTTAGCAAAGATTCATGAAGTATTTGAGGCTGTAATTAACAACTTCCATTCTTTGATCATTAAAAAAGGATCTTTATTCATGATTTTACCCCTTGGTTTGATTCCTCAGTAAGTCTCTCAGGATTTTGGAGCACTGATGGCAGATTTAATACTTCTACATCGTGGTCTGATTATGCAGAGGTCTATAGAGCAGTTGTGAACAGGGTATTGGCTCAATGTGGATTACTACCGGGAGAGGTTATTTAATTATCTTGTTTGGCAGCTCCTGTTAACCCATTTGAATGATCTACTTGGTCATGCATCTAAACATGCTCTGCCTTCTTCTGAATTTGCTTTTCAGTTTGCCTTGGCCTTCTGATTATTTTGGCGAGAAGCAAGCGGGTGCAGAGTTCTTCGTGATTGTTCCGGTTCATGGTGTATTGCATGTTATCATTTATCAGTTTGCTTTAGTCAGTAAGAAGGGGGTTCTGGGGTATACTAGAGGCTTTAATAAGACATATTGTGCACTGGATTCTATAAACATTTAAAAGAACTTACCTGTATATGAAAGAGCTGTTTCTTTTATAACTGGTGATGAATTGTTTTCCATGTGGATGTTTTCCCTCCATCAGTGAAGGGGGCTTTGATTTGCATATGTCTCAAGAAGCCTTTCGTTGATTCGGAAGATAAGTCAGACTATCATCCTGTTTCAGATCTTATATTCCTTAGAAGGCAATGTAAACCATACCATGGGTTGGGATAGAACCCGCGATCAGAGTCATTACGATTTCGTGAGTTAAGATTGAATGTGTTATTCTTGATTGTTTCTGTTTTCGGAGCAGAGTAATGCTTTACCCTGTGTCCAGTCTGCATGTGGACCATTTCTAAGACTGCTGTATGCAAAGTTCATAATGATCTGGTACTGAATACTTGTTTAGGAAATGCATTGCTACTAATTTTTGTTGGACCTCTCTGCTACATTTGATACCATTGATCACAGATTACCGATAAGTGATCTCTTTGGATGTAGTTTTAGGAATACTACTTTGTTACTTCTGAACTCTTATCTTTTGGATTGGTCTTATCGAGTGGTAGTCATTGATTCTGTACATAAGCCATCATCCCATGGTTGCCTATGGGGTTGATTATTATTTATGTGCTGATACAAAAGTTTATAACTGGATTTTGAATGTAGAAGAGACCTAAAACACTGTTTTAGTTCTCTTCTGGACATCCAGAGTTGGAGGGCAAAGAGAAAATTGAAATTAAATGAGGGTAGGACAAATTTTGATTATTAGGAGAAACCTCAGGGAATTACAGATTGGAGGAGATTTTGGTGCCTCTGATTGTGGCACTATTTGTTAGCAGCCTGTGGGATCAGTGAAAGATCTGAGCATTTTCTTGGATTCTTCCTTGTCATTTGTAAGTCACGGCAACCAAATGCATAGCTAATTCCTGTAATTTTCATATTCGTAATCTCTATGCAATTAGAAAGTATCTTGATAAGCAGAATATTTTGGTCCTTATCTATGCATTTGTTTCCTCTCAGATTTTGTAAATGTTTGTAATTATGCCCAATTACTTGTTGAAAAAACTTCAGTCTGTACTGAAGCATGCAGCTAGACTGGTATTTTTCACTCCCACCTGGAGTTCCTTCTAGTCCCTACTTTTATCAGCTGTAATGGCTGCCTATCAAGGCAAGAATTGAATTTAAACTGTTTAATAACACTTAAACCCATTAAATTTAAAGAACCCAATTATCTTGCTGATATATTTGTACCTTTCATATCAGTCCTGGAAATGTTTCACTGAATTGCTGCAGACCCTTACAGACTGACAACCTCGTACTGTTGGGGAGAAATCTTGCAGAAAGAGCTTTTTCTTGTATAGCTCCCAGACTATAAAAGGTTAAGAGTCAGAAATCTGGTCATGATTTTAAATCTTGGTTAAAAGCACATCTCATTTTTAGAGCTGATGATCATAATGATCATACTGTCACTCCTGAATATAAACCTTTTTTTTTTTAATCATAGGTGTTGTACAGTTTCATGCAAAAGTACTTGTAAATTTCTTGAAAGAACAGACATTTGTGAACTAAAAAAATCCTAAATTATAAGTAGTAATGTTTTTTACTTGGGCTAAGTTAGTTAGGGTGAGTTTTGGAATATAAACTCTTTGCCACAAGTTAAAAAAATTTTCCAATTTTGGGAATGTAACATTTTTAGTTAACATCATTAGGTATAGGGATACCTTAAACCCGACACTTGAATACTCTCAGCAGGTGCTGGAGCTTTCCAACACACCAAACAAGTGTTTTCTTACACAGATGTGACAGTCCAGCAGGACTAGTTTTTTTTTTTTTTTTTTTTTTAACAATTTGGCAGTCTCCCACCGAGGCAGGGTGACCCAAAAAGAAAGAAAATCCCCAAAAAGAAAATACTTTCATCATCATTCAACACTTTCACCTCACTCACACAATCACTGTTTTTGCAGAGGTGCCCAGAATACAACAGTTTAGAAGTATGTATGTATAAAAATACACAATATATCCCTCCAAACTGCCAATATCTCAAACCCCTCCTTTAGAGTGCAGGCATTGTACTTCCCATTTCCAGGACTCGAGTCCGGTTATATAAAATAACCGGAGCTCGACCTGATGATCTTCACGATACCAGTCGTCAATCTCTATATTATTTTTTTTTTTTTTTCAACAAGTCGGCCGTCTCCCACCGAGGAGTTATCTACTGGTAATACATTTTTTTCCCTGGATGCAGTCCATATAAGTATTGTGCCTACTTTTCCTGCTAGGTGGGAAGGGGCAACAGAGGTGTAAAGGCACTTGCCCAAATATTTTGTGCCAGGGGAAATTCATTCTTGGAAATTTAGGGAAGGAGGAGGGGAAGAAGAGATATAGTTTTTGGTTAATACACTAATCATGAACTGTGTAAAAAAAAAAAAAGTATACCAGAATGAAGTTGCATCAGATTTCATACACAAATACTTATGTAATCTACAATACTGTATATTGTATTGCTTCACACAAAACAGACATTCAGTACATTAAAAAATAAGTATTGTACATGTCTCTCTGTCTCAAACAAATACATGTTCATTAATAACCTACCAAGCAGCATAATAAATGCACACAGCTTTTGTTAAGATTACTACTCCAAGAAATATAGTATGTTTTGGAACAGATATAAGGTGGAAGGGGAAAGGGGATGCCTTGCTTTATTGCTTTTCAATGACTTATTCAGTATCTCTGAAGTTATGGATAACATATGCAGTAAGATGAATGGAGGGAGGGAGGAGAAAAGAATGATTGAAAATGTAGGTGAAAGATTTATAGGCAGCATGTATTAATATGAAAGGTTGTATCTTACTTTAATAATTTATTTATTTACATTTTTAGAATAGTTATTTATTTTGTTTCTTGTACCTGTAAATCTCTCTCTAATATAATTCTTTTTGATTCTTTCTGGGCAAATGACTACTCACTATATGACAGTGAGAAACAGGCCATGGTGAATGTAGTGATACAAGGAATGCCTGCAGGGAAAAAAAGTGAAATAAATGATAATTATTTAGCAGTTGGGAATGCACAATAAAAATGTATAGCAATGGAAATTATCATCATCATGGGAAAGCCCTAAACTCGTAAGGGTCATAATTCCTAGGGAATGGGAGGCTGCTCATGAAATCATAACACTATTGCAAACAAATCACAGAACTGGTGGGGTTCAAACCCATGGCAAGATAGTCTTAAAATTACCAGGCCAGTGTGCATTGTCCACTGGACTGTTTTAACATGATTCATGTTTGTAGATGAATGGTTCAGAGAACCGACATGTTGATAAATTAGACACATGTGCAACTCTTGGGTATCTTTATTGAGGAAACGTTTCGCCACACAGTGGCTTCATCAGTCCATACAAAGGAGAATCTTGAAGAACAGGAGGAGAATGAGGTAATCAGTCCCTCAACCTTGAGTCGATGTGGTCAGTCCATCAATCTTGATGGACTGCACATGTGTCTAATTTATCAACATGATTCATATAATTAAGTATATTTCTATACACCATGGGATGGTTTCACAGGCCACTGTGACTACAGATGCAAGCTTTTACAGACATATCTCACACCATCATGCTTGTGGTGTGCTCTAGCTTGAAATCATAACACTATTGCAAACAAATCACAGAATGGGTGAGTGGCTTTGAGGAGACTAGCTAGAGCACACCACAGCCACGCTGGTGTGAGATTTGTCTGTAAATACCTGCATTTGTAGTCACATGAAACCTTTCTATAGTGTATAGAAACATGCCTAGAGGTATGAATCATGTTAGGCCAGCATAGTCCAGTGGACAATGCACTGGCCTGATAATTGTAAGGTAAGCTTGCCATGGATTTGAGGCCCACCCATTCTGTGATTTGAATGAGAAGCAATCATGTTTGATTTAAGGGGAGGATAACTCCAATTCCTTGGACTAAGAGCCCTTTAGCATTGAGGCACCCTATTGGAGGGAACTTGTGAGGAATGCTGGCAGTGACAGTTCTTAGTACAGTAAATGTGTGTGCAGTTTTTTACCCAGTGCGCTGGACAAACTGCACAATCTATTCCTGCAGATAGTTAAAGGCATCATAATGAAAGAAAACTTTCAGCAAGAAAAGAGAAATGAAATGTGTAAAATCATTTAAGTAATGTAACAGGCTAGTTTCTAGAACATTGACTGAGTTGAAGAGAAATAGTGCCACATTGAAAAACTAGGACCTTATAACCCATATGGGTTTATTGCTTGTTTAATATTCGGTAATAAAAATAATATTTACTCTGTTATATGAAGGCTCCAAACTATACAACCTATTCTGACTGAATCTATATTAGTGAACCATTTACAGGTGCCTTGATACTGGTAAAGGCTTCTTTGTTCAAGGAACTAGACTTGCCTTCCTGCCTTGGATCAACACCAATTTCCCCCCTCATTTCCCAGGCGCGCGCTGTATGACCCATATGGGTTCAGTGTTTCCCTGAACACGGTAAAATAAAATATATTACTGAACTGGTGAAGACTATTCAGAATGTATGTTATATTTTCCAGTTGGCCCAAACATGACTGTGTGGTAAGGCAGATAGTCAAGTAAATAGAACATTTTGGGTAAAAATGTGGGAAGGTAGAATGAATGCTGTAGTATCAAAGATGTGATATGTTTTAAATGAAACAAGTCATAAATGAAAAAATACTGAAGTGGTATGGACATGAATTAATGCCTTAGAGTAAGGTGGGTTGCAATACGTATAGGCGGTTAAAGCAAACATGTAGTTCAAAAAGAATACCTGTGTGAAGAGTATTGTGATTGACGAATCTGTAAATGTGTGGGCAGTGTGTGGTGTGCCAAAAGATTTGTGCCTGAACTACCATGCTTTATTTTATTGCAGTAAATAACAATAACAAAAGGATAAATATTCTAAATTATCTACAAATATAATAGCTTTTAAATATAAAAAATAACAAATAGCTTCAGATACCAGTTAAATCATTTAATAGGTATAATTTAAGTCAGTATACTGGCTGCATATAGGAAAATAGTTTGAATTTACAACTAGAATGCTGGATGCTCTTTTTCAAAACTCATTAGGGTTTTTCATTTAGGTGTGAGTTTCCTTTGTGATAGTTCTTTGTTGTTTCTCATACATGGCTATCAGTGATGATTGTTTACCTTTTAATGGTTTAATTTTACAATTTTAACCTCAGATATGCATGGTATAGGAATTCTTTTTTAAATATTTAACTATACTTATAAGCATGGTTTAAAATTGCTGCTTGCACTAAATTGATAGGTATGATTAACTTCTGTGCCTGCACTAACCATTGGCAGACATGGTCAGAATCCGATATTAAGAAATTGAAACATCCTCCTAATATCTCAATGATTATTTTTATGTATAATGATACCACTTTATTGAATAGTTTGTTTGCTGCTGGTGTGTGATCTTTAAACCAAGTCCTATGAATGTATGCCATGTGATACTGTATCTTTTACTAGTGATGACATTACAATTGCCCTCGGCATATTTCATGGTAATTATTAAGCTATATCAGAACTTGGGCTGTAACTTTAAATAATTTTGTATGATCCTAATTTGTACCCTAAAGTTTTGTTAAAAAGACATATACAAGCATGTAATATGAACAAACCAGTCTTCAGTGTTGTAAATGAGCATAGCCAGCAACTAGTGTATTTATGCAAATTGAAGATTATTTGTAGATCAAATATATATATGTATATATTTGAAGTTAAAGAAAGCATAGTTTTGTTTCAAGTTATGATTGCAGTATGGATGCAGCAGAAAAATCTGAAGTTTTTAAATGATCACAGTTCTTTATATTTTCTATATGTATAATAACTATTTTATAAGGCAAAACAGTATTCATACCTTTAGTCTTGATTAAATTATAAATGTGCCAAAAATAGACTATTAGGTACAGTGTTATGAAACTTGAACAGTGGGAGACACGAGTTTGTTAGCATTTGTATTTCTAAACAAATGACAAAGATGTCAATAAATACTAGCCCTCATGTCATTTTGGAAAATTATACATAAAAAATTCTTAATAACGAGTGGAAGGACAGTTTTCTCGTGTATTTAATTCTTGAAGTTAAAGAATTAAATAAAGTCTTAAGTATTGCTAGGTTTTATGTAGCATTGTTAATTATCTTTCATAAAATAAGAAAATGCAAAGTCAGTTTCAGCTATTTGTAGCTAACTTAATATTATTAACTCCAAGTACAATTATACCAAGCAAACCCTGTTGATTGGTGTCCCATTGTATTTTATGTAATCTGCAGAATTCTATTTTTTGTTTTTGTGGAGATAATTAAGGATGCCAGATACACACATTAATAAGTGCTCACTTTGGCTGAAAGTGCTACTTTTATATTGTAAGAGAAATAATGGAGAGAGGATAGCTACTTTTAGTGATGAGTTAGAGGTGTAGTGGATTTAGTGCACTATGGTTTGTCACTATATACATGTATTCTCACACTGCGAGATACATACTAGTGTATTCTACCTTTCAGGAGGAGTGCGTGTATTGCAGGTGATGGCTATGTTGTGCATTTTAGCTAGAGTCTGTCAAAAGTGCTGAACTTCCCTAAAAATTTACTTTTTTTGTAAAATGTCTTGTGCACAGACTCGCATATTTTGTATTAACTTGGTACAGTAGGTCTCTGATTTACGATATTTCATATTTATGATATTGACACTGAAACCAATTAATTTCTTAGGAATGCTGATTTGCAGTTACTGTCATTGCAAATATTCAAGCCGTTTTTTTTTTATGCTCATTTTATGCATGTGTAGAACACTCATTTGCTTGGAAGAGATGGGTCAAGAAGTAGAGATTAATATTTGCAGTTTCCTAATTGCTGAATTGTATTTTTTCCTCTCTTATTTATTAACAAATGCATTGATATTTTGTGTAGTTCTTTTTGTGCACATGTGGAGAGTTAGTAGAGACTGGCTAAGAACTGTGGATTATTATCTGTCCACTTAATAGTTTTGGGCTGTGGTAGCTGCTGCTACCAATGACGGCCATCTATGCTGCTGCCCATGTACTGGACATATCAGTGGGACAGTAGGAGCTCCACTCACACATACCCTCACCTCACAATTATCTTCACTGCCGCCTTCCCACACTATATATCTAGGCACCGGATACCCCTCATCATAAAGCGAGGGAATGATGATCAAAGTCTTGATTCAGATATACAAGAAGCTGGAAGTGAATAGGGAAGTGAGAGAGGCAGTCCAGCTACTGCCTGCCCTTAGACATCAGTCATCCCATTTCTCCCACACCACATTTGACTACAGAAGTGAGGAAGTGGTGAGCATACAAGGAGTACAGTATTTTGTTAGACGCAGTGCAAGAGAGGTTGAGAGTGAAAATGACATGCACAATTTAGGTGCAACCTGCCCCTGTAGTGTCTGGTGTTTAGTGCATTGTAGCTTTAATTAATGTGAACATAATTTAAACAGTGTTTAAGGCTGAGTGAAAGAAATCTGCTGATGTAAAATATTGGATAAATATTCTTAGTCAAAAATAAGTTAAATTAGATATGGAATATTGTAGCTCAGAAATGATTCTCTGATTCACTTGTTAACAAAATTTTGTTTTTTATCCAGTTTGAGAACCAAATTACAGTGGAACCTCAAATATCGAACTTAATCCGCTCCAGGAGTTAGTTCTAAATTCGAAAAGTCTGAATAGCGAACCAATATTTCCCATAAGAAATAATGGAAATAAAATTAATCCGTTCCAGAAATCTAAAAATATTCACAAAAAAATACATTTTATGGAGATTAATTATAGTTTTACATACACACAACAAATATAGCATTAAATTATGTATTAATAAATTTAAATAAACATATACATAATATTTTACTTCCCTTTATTGAAGATTGGTGATGGCAACTGGAAGATAGGGAGGAGGAGAGAGGGAGTTGGGGTTAGTGTTTGGAAGGAGAATCCCCCTCCATGAGGACTTCAGGTATCAAAGTCCTCTCTGGGGTTACTTCCCTTCTGTCTTTTAATGCCACTAGGACCAGCTTGAGAGTCATTGAACCCCTGTCTCACAAAATAATTGTCCACAGTCCTCTGTTTCTGGTGCCTCTTTAAGATTTCCCTAAAATGGGACATGGTTCTGTCACTGAACTTGTTGCAAAGATGACTTTTTTCAGCTTGCTCAGGGTGTTACTTCTCCATAAACATTTGGACATCATTCCACTTCTGTATTATTTCCTTCTTCACATCTATGGTGTTTCTCACTTTCTTTACCTCAGGGGTACCACTAGCAAGTTTCTTTGGGCCCATTGTAGCTTATTTCACAGTCCCACAAGCACTAAACACAATGAAATAATCGTAAAATGTTTGAATGAGAGCGCAGGTTAGTGTTCACTCAAGCATCAACAAAACCAGAGTGGCTCACAGCACCTGTGTGGGACGCAGACAGAGCGGGCTGCCGGACAGGTCCGGTACCCGGCGGTTCGAAAATAGGGGCAAGTTCGATAATAGGGACAAAGTTGGTTCGAAAAAGGGTTCTATTTTCGAAGAGTTTGATAAGCGATACGTTCAAAATTTGAGGTTCCACTGTAGTTGTTTTAAGCTAACTTTGATGCACTAATCACAGAAATGAGTGATTACTTTTTTGAATTCTTATGATCAGTATTATGGCTATTTAAGTTTGAAGAGCCACATGATGTATGTTACCTAAACAATCATAGGTATTATGTTATGCATATATATTAAGTGTGCTGCAAGCAATGACAAAAAACTAATCTTAATGTAAATTCATTATGTATGTGCATAACAAAAATTTCAACACATGCAAACATATTTACATCACAGTTCTCACGTGTTCAGTATCGATTTCTTGCACCGGTGTCCAGCAGAAGTCGGCCATCAAACAGATCGTCAGGTTCCCCATGATGGCCGTGTCTTAGTGAAATCTTTCACCACATGGTTCTGTTTCACAGAAACTGATGTGTTTGAGCAAAACTAAGTTCACATTTGAATTCAGCATCCCAAAATTAGTTAGAAACACGTTTGTAAACTTGAATTGAAACTGTTGTTGACCGTTGAATTATAATATACTGTAGGTTTCTCTGGGAATATTTCCATGAATGCTTTAATGTAGCAAGTGGAGGACCTTCTGTAAATAATTTTTTCTATTCTTGCTGTAAATCTGACTTGTCAAGGTCACCTTATATTGTAAAAATTAACATAGTATCTTAATCCCACTCGAAATCAATTTACCCAGCAGATCATAACAATAACAGACACTTCTGAAATCAACAAACTGTCTGTTATTTATGGACTTGGTTATTTCTGAAATCAATTTACCCAGTGGACTGCAATAATAGTGGATACTTCTGTAAACTGCCAATTTTATTTGTTGGCTGGATTTTCCCATTTAATCTGAAATCTGTTAAATCTAAGGTTTTACTGCAGTTCCAAATAAGAGAATTCTTTTGGGAGAGACTTATGAGAAGTTGCACAAGTTTGGTGGATGAGTTTGGGGGGGTATGTAAAAGAAGAAAAATAAGTGAATGCAAAAGAGCAAAATGAAAGAGTAGCAAAAAGTTTAGGCAATGAAAAACTGGATGTCAGATTGGAAGGAGTGAATATAGAAGTGAATGGATTTGGATACAGTGGGGCCTCTACTTGCAATGTTCTGGCTTACCAGGTTTTCCATTTACAGCATTATCACTTTGGATTCAATTAATTGCTTATAAACAATGACTCGCTCTACTGACATTGGGACAAATATATTTATGGTTTTCTCAAGGATGAATTATATTTATTACAGTATTTTGCTTCAGTGTTTTACCAGATACATTCATACTCTGTTTTTATGCATGTATAAAGAGCTTTTTTTTTTTTTGTGGTGGGGGGAGGGTCAAGATTAGTGAAGAACTGTAGATTTATTATTAACTTTGTGTTAGCAGTTAATGGTTGGTTGAGGAGGGGAGAACATGTGGGGATGGGGAGGTAACAGAGTTCAGGAGGAAGGTCCCAGACTGGTGGCTGTATCCATATGTTCAATACCCTGCAAACCCTTCCCCTTTCCTCCCCTCCCCCCACTTCCCTTCTCTTTTTCTCCCCTCACTTTTTCTCACTCTACCATAAAATTGTGTGGGGGTTAGAAAAGATATTATTCATAGGATAGTGTAGAGATTGTTGAAGTGGTTTATGCATATAGAGAGACTAGAGCAGAATAGCATAACAAGTGTGTATTATTTTGGGTGGAGGGAAGGAGAGATAGAGGTTTCTCAAGAAGAAGAATTGGAGGGAATATAAAGATTTTAAGAGGACTGAGCTTCCTTGAGGGAGGTACATACCTTGATGCTGGCGAGGGACTTGATCTACATAAGTAAACCTGTCCTCCCCTTCTTTAGTTCAAGCCTGATTTTCTTCCATTCCCATGCACTGTATGATCCCTACGAGTTTAGTGCTTCCCTCAATTATAACAACAGCTTGAGCATGCAGCAGGTGTGTGAGTATTAGGTTGGGATGAGTGGAGTCTTTCATGTGCTGTTGGGGTGAGACAAATGGTTTTAGGTCTTTCATGTGCTGTTGGAGTGTGAAGAGAATAACACCTTGCCTGGGCTGTCTCTTGCCAAGACAGGGTGACACTAAGAAAATTTTCACCATTCATTCTATAGCCATCTTTCCAAGAGTGTGCTAACATCACAATTCAGATTACCCTCCAACTGCAGCATTCCCTCTGTATATACTCAGTGAAATCTCCATAAAATGGACTAATGGGGGATAAGGGGTGTCTGCTTTAGCAAAAATCAGTTATATGGAAAATTTCACTTAAGCAGACAGGCCTCTCAATCAGTTCACTACTTGACATAAATGCCCAATGTAATGGACTTAGTTTGCTGTATTATGGACTGTAAAACATGGCAATAAAATAAGATACAGTATCACCATAGAGTACTGTACAGTACAACACATGTACCCAAAAAGAAAAGGGTTAAAAGTACAGTAGAGTACAGTCATATTTCTTACCCTTTCTGGTGGACAGACAAGCTTACTGATGCATAGTATTCCCACGTGGTTTAGCAGTGACTCAGAATAACTTATTCTAAGTCGCAAGAACTATGAAGCTCCAGCAGTAACATCGAGGCTGGTGTGGGAGACCACACCTGCTTAACAGTCACATTATTATTATTATAATCAAAAAGAAGCGCTAAGCCAAACAGTCACATACTTCTTGGCTTTAGATGTTGCTAATAACACTGCACAGAGTGCTCTAATAAAGTAACATAAAACACTAAATCAAGGGAAAATTGTAAATGAAATGGTGGTGGTAAGTGAGTACGCTAGCAGTCTAACAAACTGGCCTCAACTGTCCCCACTGCACAGAACAAACTTGCTGCTAATTGGACATGCAGCCAGTAACACTGGTATGACTAAGCTGGACAGTCGTCCGCTGCATTGCTATTTTTATAGGACAAACCATTCATACACTGTGCCAGATTTTACGCTCATTTTCTCTAATATTCTTTAGAGGTTCGTTTTACTGAAGATTTATTTTACACACTCGTGCTCATGCTTGTTTTCTCTCTCCCAGAAATTAAAAATTTCATGACTATAGAGGGTGTAAATTTCAGCAGAGGCACATGCATTATTGTACTGGATATCAAAATTGCACTTGAAGTATTTTAATTACCGTGTGTTGGGTTACTTTAGCAATATTTTTAATTTGAATGTTTAGCGTGTTTACCAACTTCAGATTAAATCTCTATGATTAAGTACAGTAAATGCCTACCGAAACAAGTTTTGTGTTTGCATAAAATATACACTTCAGCATGTTAATTCATCTCATTTCATATTTCATAACATTTTAAAATGACTGTTCTGTTCTGGAAATATGCTTAAAAGTAAATTTTTTTTAATACATCGGTCATCTCTCACTGAGGTAGGGTGACCTAAAAAAGAAGAAATACTTTTACCATCACTCACTCTGTCACTGTCTTGCCAGAGGAGTACCAATACTACATTTCAGATGCCCCTTTAAACTGCAACATCCTCATCCCTCCTTCAGAGTACAGGTACTGTACTTCCTGCCTCCACCCATCCTTCAGAGTGCATTCACTGAACTTCCCACCTTCATGACTCAGCTTCAGGTGGCTGGTTTTTCTGAATCCCTGTCATTATACCATATATCATATCTTGTCTACTTATCCTCTTTTTCTTAAAATGTGTATTACGTAACCTCTTTTTATGTAAAATTCATTAAAAGCCCCCATTGTTATTTACCCCTGACACCCCCAACTTACTATTCCCTCCACAACAGTTTCTCCCACTTTAATATTAGGCCTCAACTCAATTACAGTACTTTCTCACTTGGTTCAAAACTCCCTGAAAGCTCACTTATCATCTCTCAAAATCCCCCTCTCTCTCCTACACTCCTAAACATTAACACTTAATATAACCCAGTTTTTGCATCCAGCCTATATTTTAATCCACATATTCTTTGAATTTATACATTTATATTCCATTTTTTCCTTCTATAACTGATCATTCAGCTCTAACTCTTTCAGATACCCCTGACCTAATCCCATTTATTTCCCACCACTGAAAATCTCCTACCCCCTTCAGCTTTGTTTTGCTTAGAGCAGGACATCCAGCTTTCTCTCATTAACAACATTCACAATCATCTTATTTGTACTACAGCCACGAACATTCGAACATCCGAACTTTAAATTTTTTTTTTTTTCAATTTAGTAATTAATACAGGAGAAGGGGGTTACTAGTCCCTTCCTTCTGGCATTTTAATCACCTCATACGATATGCATGACTTACAGAGGAAGGATTCCTCTCTGTTTCCCCATAGAGATGAACAAGAACTAATAGGAAAAATAGAAAAAAACTCAGATGAGTGTGTACAGTGGACCCCCGCTTAACGATCACCTCCCAATGCGAAAATTATGTAAGTGTATTTATGTAAGTGTGTTTGTATGTGTATGTTTGGGGGTCTGAAATGGACTAATCTACTTCACAATATTCCTTATGGGAACAAATTCGGTCAGTACTGGCACCTGAACATACTTCTGGAATGAAAAAATATCATTAACCGGGGGTCCACTGTATAGATATACGTGTACATTCATGTGTGGTATGACCTAAGTGTAAGTAGAAGTGTAAAGACTTAACTGTCATCTTGTTTTTATGAAACAAAAAGAAAACACACCAGTAATCCTACCATTGTGTAAAACAGTTATAGGTTTCCATTTCAAACTCATTTGGCAAGACTATAGTACCTCCCTGGGTGGTTGCTGCCTACCAACCTACTACCTTAAAAAGGAAACTGTTAAAAAAAAAAAAAAATCACTCAGTGTGGGAAGAGCACCAGCTGGTAACAGTTTAAAGGGGAAATAGTATTGTAATGTCTAGGGAATATAATTGTAATTCATAGTTTAGCAGAAATGCAAAAGTATCTTGCTGTGAAAGGAA
The DNA here is from genome assembly GCF_038502225.1 of Cherax quadricarinatus. Classification (NCBI taxonomy): domain Eukaryota; kingdom Metazoa; phylum Arthropoda; class Malacostraca; order Decapoda; family Parastacidae; genus Cherax; species Cherax quadricarinatus. The sequence goes on from NC_091330.1 coordinate 6,143,335, forward strand.
ACTTTTTCCACAAATGACCATACCTATCAAAGCTTGAAGCTACAGATTAGGAGGGAATTTAATAGTTGCAAATGTTCATCACCAAATTTAGCTTAGTGTATATTATACAATACAGTTGGAGGAGGGGGAGGGTGAGTATTGGAGCAATGACACAGGTGCATTTCACCAAACCCTGTTGTTAAATCCCATTATTTAGTTTGACAAAACATTCCAGGGGAAATTTTGACACCCCAAACTCCCAGATACGACGGCGGTGACTTTGTTCTTTCCGCAGGTCCAGCAGCAGGGTGGACGAGTTGTTCAGTCCATTAGTGGTTTCGACATCGGCGGTAGGATTCATTCAGCTCCTTGAGCTGTTGCAGTCTTTCAACAAAACAGCACTATCTCTACCTCTTTCTTTCTCGTTTTCACTAGTATCTTTTTTCATACCTTTTATTTTTGTAAGTGCATGGGAGACTAGTGTTGGCACTATGGTCCACTTGGCATTCTTATTCTCCTTTGCCTTTTTTTTTTTTTAACATTCCTAATCAGCATTTCTACTCAGCTATGAATTCTAATTACAGTTCTTACAGCTTCCAAAAATATTCAGAATGCAGTGCTAGTTTACAAGCTTGCACATTAAAAGTTAGAACAATTGTACATAATGTATTTTTAATAAATGTTTATCTCCCAGACAAGGCAATAAGGCCGCTCTCATGATATCATTTGCAAATGTTTAGATAAGCTATTGCTTTGTGCATGTGCTTTCTCTTTTGTTCACACTATTGCTCTCTTATGTTATCTTTTCCTGTCACTTCCTCAACTGTAGCTTTTCCACACTACTTCTACACCTTTGTGATGATAAATGCATGGAAGTGAAGAAAAGAGGCTCCACGACATGTTGCCTTCTTCCTTTATGATGCAACTACATTATAAGAAAGTTTTCTGCCTAAAGCTGGCAACTCTGTCTTTCTCTCTTTCTCCTATAGATAACTCAAATTGATCTTTTATGTGAAATACAGCATGTTAATTTGTAATGGGGCAAACTAGTAAGCTAGCAATTGGTTTCAAATACCATTACTGGAAGGAAGTTCTACTGAGCTGGTCATCAGTGACAGACGCGCATCAGGAGGCATTTTCTTCTCGACATAAAATAGCCCCTTTGCATATCTTCATATAGCATGAAACACTAGAGGAGTTTGTTCTCTGCAGGCTCCTTGACCCTATAAACTTCCCTGAAGAAACTGGAGTGTAGCATTAGGTCATCTAGCCAGAGTCAGGATGGACACACACAGAAGGAATAAGTGCACCATAACAGAGATTTTGTGGTACTGCTGTTGTAAATTTCTTTGTAAATTTGTGTAATTGCATATTTGTATGTATAATCACATTAGAGGATATAGGGTCTACAGTGTTAATTAGTTTATTAATATTCATGGTTTCTTCTTAGCCGTGCACTTTCATCATTGTGTGTGACTAGGGAAGGAAAACTATTATACCAAATATCTCATACAAAACATTGTGCTGTAGTGCTAAAGAACCTATATGGATTTAGCAATTTTTTGGTATAATAAGGGTAATAATGATAATGTATATGGAAAAATAACATTAGAGTATGATACTTTATAAAAATTTTCATACAAATTAAGTGATAATTAAAGACAGAGGATGCATACATAGTCTAAAGTATGTAAAACGTTAATGGTGTAATAAGATACAGCCTTAACACTAGTCCTATTACAGTATTTACTGGAAAAGAAAAAAAATTCTTTGATTAAACTTACTTCGAAAGAAGGAACATGCTCTATGAATGTGATATTACTTGAAGAACTAGAATATGAGAAAAGAAAATAATGTAAAATGAACATTGACTGTATTTCAGAGAAACGTATTATAAAATAATATTGCAAGGAGCAGAAGTAAACATGACATACAGGGAGCTTTGCAACATATTTGAAGATAGTCTCCAATGAGTCTTCAGACTCATCTGAATTGTAATGTCAGGATACTTCTGGAGAGATGGTGATAGAATAATGGTGAATGCATTTTTTCTTTGAATCCCTCTATCTTGGCAGGAGACTGCCATTCAGGTAAAAAAAAAAAAAATGGTTACTCCAAAAGGGGCCAAAGTCCTAAAAACAAAATGTTTAAATGTAAAGTGCTGGAGAACCATGAGAAAAAGTACTTTGAAACAATATATCGAAACGAGTCAGAAATGAATATACAAAGAAGGAAGGAGAAAGAATGAAACTTTGAGAAAGAGAGTATAAAGCAAGACAGGACCAAAAGTTTTATGCAAGATTGTAAATTGCAGACTTAATGTGAAAGGCAAAATATTAAGAATCAAGGATGACTAAATTGCCAAAGAAGAGAAGGAAGTGTGAGAGATTAAGTATAAAGTTTTATTGTGTTTTTTTTTTGGAAGAGGTCACCATATAAGAACCATATTTATGAAGAACACACATAGCATTCAGGGCTAAGGGGATGCCCTAGATGTTGCACATTTAAACCCAGCCACCCAGTTGAAATGATATACTATTCAATGAATTAATTATCTGAAGAGGAGGTAAAGAAGTTGCTACTGGGTTTATACAAGGAAAGTTGATAGAATCAGATAAGATAGAACTATGAATCATGAGACTATGCAGATAAACTAAGTCATCTACTGTACATTTTTGTGATTTGCTACAAGATGATAAACTGGTGGGCAAATGAAAAATGGCAAATTGTGCTGGTCAAGAAAGGTGACAAGCATTGGTGTGAAATACTATTATTATTATTATTATTATCATAATCATCATCAATACACATAACCCATACATAGAAGAGTGGAGCTTACGATGATGTTTCGGGCCAACTTGAACCATTTACAAAGTCACACCGTGTAACTTTGTAAATGGTCCAAGTCGGACCGAAATGTCGTTGTAAGCTCCTCTCTTCTATTTGCAGATTATTTGTGTATCATTCCAGTCACGGTATTGTGCCTTTTTTTGTTGTTTATCATCATCAAAGAAAGCGCTAAACCGACAAGGTGTGAAATACAGTGGACCCCCGGTTAACAATATTTTTTCACTCCAGAAGTATGTTCAGGTGTCAGTACTGACCGAATTTGTTCCATAAGGAATATTGTGAAGTAGATTAGTCCATTTCAGACCCCCAAACATACATGTACAAACACACTTACATAAATACACTTACATAATTGGTCGCATTCGGAGGCGATCGTTATGCGGGGGTCCACTATACTAGAAAAAATTGTTAGTCTGCTAACTAGCAAACAGTTGGATTTTTGACTGACAAATACCTATACAGAATATATTAAGCTACTACAACAGTCACAAATTATTTCAGAAATAAATACGCTAATTGCATTTACTGGTCCCTTCAAGAAGGGTGGGTGCCTTGGTGCTCACAAAAGACTACCCCTTCCCTTCTTTGCATTAAATCTGATCACCTCCCACTTCCCAGGCACTGTATGCCCCTTTCAGATTTATTGCTTCTCCAGGATTAAATATTAAAGTTCGTTTACTTGTAAAAAATATATTAAGCAACCATAGTGTCATTACTCATCCCTGTCTTCAGTCTGCCTTTACTGGATTTTTTTTTTTTTTTTTTTTTTTTTTTTACCTCTAATCTGAGTCTTGCTATCCATGTAAAAACTGAGTCTATAAATGCAACAAAACTTACTCAGATCTTAGTATTGTTCATTTATCCATTTCAGTGTAAACACTGCCTCTACATTCCTTACCCTTTCTGAATTCTTGATTTTCTGCCATTTTAGTTTGTCACTTATAACACTTTTAATAATAATTCTTTCATACACTTTACCCATATACTCAACAGGCTTATTTTCCCATATTTTTCTCTTTTTGTCCCCTTTTCTCCTTATACAATGCAGAGGGATAATGCATATTCTGCCAATCCATAGGTATCTTCCCTTCTTTCATGCATATATTGAACAAATACACTAATCACTCCAAAACTATATCCCCACATGCTTTTAATTTCTCATTTTAAATCTCACATGTTAAAGTTAGTTTACACCCTTTCATTTTACTCATGGCCTTGCACATTTCCCCCATATTCTCTTCCAACTCTTCCTTACTTATGCCTACCACATATTATTCCTCCTTGCTCGATGCAGAATGTCATCACCTTTTTGTTATCAGTATTTAACAACTAAAAATGTTATTTTTATTTTTCTAACATCTACCTTTATCTAACATCCTTAATTTTTTTTAATTGCAAAGTCCATTTGCTCCTTAGTCTTTCCCAACATATTAATTTCTCTCCAATACTGATTCTAATTCTCAGCAAAATTTGCTGATATTCACCCTTTTTCTGAGTTTTCCTTTTGCACTCCCTCATAATTCGTTTTAACCTGTTTTTTTCCACCATATACTCTGCCTTCTTGTAAAAGCTGTATCACTTTTCAATGAACAGAGTGGGGTCCAAACCCATGGTAAACCAGTCTTAAAACTAGTAGCAGCAGTTTTTTATTGTGTTATCCACTGTACCATGCCAGCCTAATAAGATTCATGCATCTAGGTGTATTTTAATGTACACTAGGAACCTTAGCATGGTCCCCACAGTGACCATAAATACTGCTTTTATACTGACTGATCTCTCACCAGTGTGATTATGGCAAGCTGTGACTGAAATTCTCTCAAGAGTTATGAATGACAACCATGTCATTACAATTTTGTGTGTGCTTTTTATGAATTTTTTTTATTATTATTTAGTGTTAGCCTTGTTGCAACCTTATTTATCTGTATTGATGACAAACAAGCTGTTGTCAGTCAGCCCATATATAGGCTTCTGGCCAGCCTCTCCTTAAACTTGTCGATTGTTGGATACTGTTCTCTCAAATACTCATGGGTTATATTATTCAGAAAAGGGGTTCCCTGTTTCACTCTCTTTATTGACCCTTGCATAATCTACAGGCTTTAAACCCCCATTTCACTTTATATGGGGGTGCCATGTCACAATTACTGTCCATTTTAACTTTTCTCAAAAAAAAAAAAAAGTTATTTAATGCTCTTGTATGCTTACTGTACCTTAATCTCTTAAGTTCTAGCTTTAATGTAGATGCTCTCCATGGCCTTTTATCTAATGGTTATTTTAATACGTGCATTAACCCTTTCAGGGTTTCCGATGTACTAGTACAGCTTACGCACCAGGCGCTAAATTCTAGCGCCTTCAAATCTAGCAAGAGAAAGCTGGTAGGCCTACATATGAAAGAGGGTCTATGTGGTCATTGTGCACAGTATAAAAAAAAAATCATGCAGCACACAGTGTATAATGAGAAAAAAAAAAAACTTTGACCGTGTTTTTGGTTTAAAACAGCGACTTTGCACTGCATTTTCGTATGGTATTTATGGTTGTATTCTAGCTTTCCTGGTCTCATTTTAAAGAATGGAAGACATATTACAGAAATTGAGATTATTTTGATTGGTTTCACAATGAAAAGTACCTTGAAATTGAGCTCAAAGTAGTAGAAATGTTAAATTTTTGCCTAAGTTCAAAAGTAAACAAATCATGCCACACGTCCAATACACGTCAACTGGTAAGTCTAATATTCTTTCACAAGTGCACTGATATTATTTATACCATTTCTACACTAATGCGGTAGTCTGCATAACAGTAAATCTTCTATTTTTTTGTGAGAATAAAAATTCAAAGTGGAAAGCAAAGGAAATGTAAGAGGGGCCCGGGGACGTGACTAATGTACAGAAGAAATGTTATTTTAGTGCAAGGAATGTCTGTCTTGTTTATTCTGGATCATATTTGGAAATTGACATCTTTTGAAATTTGTGTGAAACTGGCAAAATTGCTAATTTCTGACCATTTTATTGGATAGTTGAAATCGGTAAATGGGTGGTTTCTTGTACTCATTCAATAGGAAAAATGAAGTTCTAGCGAAGTAGCTGTGATTTTTTGTTGACTAGTACACTGGAACTGGTCGAAAATAGAGCTCAAAGTGGGGGAAATCGCCGATGCGTAAACATCGTCGAGACCGCTAACTTCGTGAGAGCATAATTCCTAAGTTTTCCATCAAATTTCATACTTTTGGTGTCATTATGATCAGGAAACGATTCTTTGTCTTTTCATAAGATTTTTTTTTTTTTTTTTCCGAAAAATTTTCGACCCTGAGAACAAGTTTAGGAGAGGGCCTCTTGACCCTGAAAGGATTAACTGAGTACTTCATTCTTGTGCTGTTACTCCTGTCATATCAGCATTGTAAGACCCTGGTGGTTTAGTGATTAGTTTTGATTGCAGTAATAATAATACTCCTGTCATAAATTGCTCTCTCTGCCTTTCATGTGCAGCTCGGTATTTTTTCCTCTTGCACACACACTACTTTGTGATTACAGTGCAGCCCTGCAATTTGTGGGGATAAGGTTCCTGCAAACTTTGAATCTGGAAAATACAAATAAAAATTTTTCATTTATGAATTGTTGAATTGTCTCACCCACTCTCACTCATTCTCTCACTCACTCTCACTCTCCTTAACCCCTTCAGGGTCCAAGGCCCAAATCTGAAGTGGTGCCCCAGTGTCCAAGAATTTTCAAAAAAAAAATTTATTTTTTCTAATGAAATGGTAGAGAATCTTTTTGTGAAGGTAATAAAACAAAAAGTATGAAATTTGATGGAAAATTGACAAAATTATGCTCTTGTGAATTTTGATGTGTCAGCGATATTTACGAATCGGCGATTTTGCCGACTTTGACTCCCATTTTAGGCCAATTACATTATTCCAGTCAACCAAATTCTTAGCTATTTCACTAGTATTACTTCTATTCTATCGATTGAGCACAAGAAATCGCCAAGTCAACTGTTTCAACTACAAATTAAAGTGATCGGAAATTGTTAATTTGGCCAATTTAACACAAAGTTAAAAATATTCCAATTTCAAAATAGGGTCCAGAATAAACAATGTAGGTATTCCTGGAACTAAACTAACATTTCCTCTGTTCATTAGTTGTGTTTTAAGGCTTTACAAATAAATTCCATTTTGATTTTTTATTCACATATTGAATTTTTATTCACACCAAAAAATAGAAGATTTACTGTTATGCAATACTGTAATAATTGTATAAATATCATCACCATATTTGTGAATGCATATTAGACCCACCAGCTGGCGTGTATTAGACATGTGAGGTCGTTTGTTTACTCTTGAATATCGGCAAAAATTTAACATTTCTGCTACTTTGAGCTTAGTTTCAAGCCATTTCCAGTGCGAAAACCAATCAAAATCATCTCTATTTCTGTACAAATAGAACTATAAAAAACATACGAAAAAACACTGCAAAGTCGCTGTTTTAATCGAAAAATCATGATTTCAGTTTTTTTCTCTCATTATACACAGCGTGCTGCAGGATCTGTTTTATGTGGTGCACACATACCACATAGATGTTTTCTCTCATATCTAGGCCCAAATGTACCACTCACAGTTTATCAGAGTGAGCTGAGCTCATGACGTAGATCTACGGTTTGGACCCTGAACGTAAAGCCGTAGATCTACGGGACGGACCCTCAAAGGGTTAAATACTGCTTAATATTGAAACTGATAAGAAAGAATGACCATATTGTAATGAAATTCTATAGTTATTTTTCAATTTAGAGGTGTGCTAAGGGGAAAAAATGGGCACCAAGAAAAACTAAATGGTCTCCAGTAAAAAAGACATCGTATAATCAAATTCAGATTACGAAGCGCATAAATTCTTTGGTCAACTTATCTCTCCCTTCTCAGGCTTTTTGATAGCTGTATAGCCCTTGTGGCTTAGCGCTTCTTTTTGATTATAATAATAATAATCAGGCTTTTTGAAGTGTGGGTTCCATGCTGGACTTGCATTCTCCACTGTTTGCCTCTTGTAGGTGGTGCAGTATGTATTATCTTAATGGCATCTTCATTAAGGCTCCTAAAGGCTGTTTTTTTTATGTTCAACAGTGGGTTGTGCATCACTGTTATTATCCTGTTCTTTGTGAGCATCCAGCATTAGGTTTTGCATTATGCTTGTCCATAATTCTTTGTTTCTATCAAGTAGTAGTTGCCTGAGATAACATAGTATTATTGCTTTGCTTTTTCATTTATCTTATCTGTCTCCTTGTACCTACCAGGGTTGAACTCAGGGAGCCATTGATTGGCTCATTCTTGCTCTCCATCCATGTCATCTTGCTGATTTTAACAATCCTCTTCCTCAATCTATTCCTTTTATGGCTTTGCATCATCAGCAAATGGTAACGTGTAGGAATTGACGTACCCAAGCAGGTCATTCATGTACTGTCAAGAACAGCATTGTACCCAAAGCTGCTCTGTGGGCGATCATTTTTCTCTCGCTCTCTTTTTGCTGTGGAATATTCTGCTATTGTAGCCTGTTCTTCAGTTCAGGAATATACAATCTGTTCACCCTTTTCCTGTCATTTTATCTGCTGTGTATACAAGTATGCATAGTTGTAGGGACAAGGCATTTTTAAGATTTTTCAGTGGACAATAATTTAAAGATTTTTTTTAAATCAATAAACGATTTAACATCTGTCACTTTGTAGGTTCTAGGTACAGGAAGTGGTACGTATTGTACATATTGTTCTTGGCATTACGAGATTGATAGTATTACACTTGTGAATGTCTCCAAAGATTTCTTCTGTTCATTGAGCTTGGTTTTATTTTTTGTGCAAAAATGCAAATTTTATATCAGTATGTCTTATGTGACTTCTTGGGCTTGATTCACATTTCTTTTTGGAAGTGATTTAAAGTGGAGCAAAACATTTGTTAACACAATAGATAAATTGAAATAATAATAATAGTTAACCCTCAATTTAATGGACTATTGGGGAAGGGCAGCAGGTGGCCAGTCATGGCGATTAAGGTGGATAGTGAGATTATTTAAATGTGATCCTTACAATAATTAACAGTTGACCCAGTAGATTTTGTTCCGAATTTTCCAAGTTTGTTAAATCTAGGTCCATTAAATTGAGAATTTACTGTAGTTTAGAGTTGTGGAGGAACTTGTGAAGAGTTGGTCTCAATAACTAGGTTGTTAGGCACTGATAATACTACATAAACATACATGTCCAGTAATTAACCCTTTGGGGGTTTTGGACGTACTTGTGCGGCTTACGAGCAGGGTTTTTTGACGTACTAGTACGCATAAATTCTAGCGCCATCAAATCTAGTGAGAGAAAGTTGGTAGGTCTACATATGAAAGAATGGGTATATGTGGTCAGTGTGCGCAGTATAAAAAAAAAATCCTGCAGCACACAGTGCGCAATGAGAAAAAAAAACTTTGACCGTGTTCTTGGATTAAAACAGCGACTTTGCACTGTATTTTCGTATGGTATTTATTGTTGTATTCTAGTTTTCCTGGTCTCATTTTATAGAATGGAAGACATATTACAGAAATTGAGATGATTTTGACTGATTTCACAATGAAAAGTACCTTGAAATTGAGCTCAGAAATGTTCGATTTTTACCAAAGTTCAAAATTAAACAAATCATGCCAAGCGTCTAATACACATCAACTGGTGAGTCTAATATTCTTTCACAAGTGCACTGATATTATTTATACCATTTCTACACTAATGCAGTAGTCTGCATAACAGTAAATCTTCTACTTTTTTGTGAGAATAAAAATTCAAAGTGGAAAGCAAAAGAATGTAAGAGGGACATGGGAACATGACTATTGAACAGAGGAAATGTTATTTTAGTGCCAGGAATGTCTTTCTTGTTTATTCTGGACTCTATTCGGAAATTGGCATCTTTTGAAATTTGTGTGAAATTGGCAAAATTGCTAAATTCTGACCACTGTATTGGATAGTTGAAATCAGTAAATGGGTGGTTTCTTGTACTCATTCGATAGAAAAAAATGGAGTTCTAGCGAAATAGTTATGATTTTTGTCGAATAGTACACCGGAATTGGCCGAAAATAGGGCTCAAAATGGGCAAAATCGCTGATGCGTAAACATCGTCGAGACCGCTAGCTTCGTGAGAGCATATTTCCGTAAGTTTTCCATCAAATTTCATACTTTTGGTGTCATTATGATCGGGAAAAGATTCTCTATCTTTTCATAAGAATTTTTTTTTTTTTTTTAAATTTGGCCGACCCTGAGAACAAGTCCGAGAGGACCTGTCGACCCCCAAAGGGTTAATTGCACAAGCAAAAATTTCATTAAAGAAATTATACTAGTAAAGAATATTTTACTACAAAAAGAAAAACAATAAAACAAATGAAAAATTTTGAACAGCAGATTTTAGCATTTTATAATACCGATCAAGACTAAACAAGGAGAGCTATTGTGATGTAAATTTACTACTGTATTTTATACCTGTGTATTTTCTTCCATATTTATTTTGTGATATTGCTTAGCCGAATGGTATTTATTGATTGTAGGTTGTAAGCTACAACTTGTAGTTTGCCAAGCATTGGCTACTTAAGGATTCATTAGAACAAAAAAAAATTTAAACAGGAATGTCGATATCTACAAGTATGGTAAGTTTTTAATCCAGTTAGTTGTGTATATAGTACTAAGGGACTGCATTACTCTTGCTTTATTATATATACTATTTATAAACCACAACTTATTATTCCACCATCTTCAAGGAGGGGGGTACCTTGATACCAAGGTGCTCTTGATCCAATAAATTGGAGGTACCTGTCCCTCTTGAATTAAATCTGATTAACTCCTCATCCATATAAGTTCAGCGGTTCCCTGTGAATAAAGTACTACTAATAATAATATAAACAAAGGATTATACGGTATACAATTTAACCGCTTTATACTGTCCAGTAATAGTTAACTAATGTAGCACTTTCTCTATGATTATGTTTGCTACAGTGAGAAAGTTTACAACTTTTTCTGGAAACAATTGATTTTATATAATTGGAATATGCAGTAAATTAGTGGGTTACACTAAGTGTAAATTTTGTTTAGTGTCACTTTTCTAAGGTTGCCCAGGAATTACACTAGTTTGATCGGAATCATGAAAAGAATCACGATATATGAGCTACCCAAGGCAGCTCATCATCCAGTTCAGTTGGTACAATATTTTGAATTTCTTATATTTCTTTGGGCCCAAACGTGTTGCAAGAATGGGCAATATTTGCTTGAAAGAGACCATGATGCCATGGTATTTTTGAAAACCATAATGGCTAGAAAACAAGTTTATGCTATCTTTCACCACCAAGCACATGAACCTTTGTGCTGTATGTAACTTTGCCAGGCTGGTAGGAGTGTCTCAGGAGTAATTGGCCTATAAAACTGCTGATGTGTAGCAAGTATACATTAAACAGTGTTCCATCTATCGTATATCAGGTCATATACTAGAATGTCGTTTCTTGGGGATTACCTGTATAATAAGATATGACATCTTTTAAGTTTATATCAACATATATTTGCTTTATTTCCAAAATATTATCAGGAATTTATTAATATACTATTTTTTTTGTTTGTTTGTTTTTGCTCTCTAGTTACAATATTCATTTGAATTCTGTAATTCTTATTTTAAACCTGTTAATAACTAAGTACAACTATCTTGCATCTTTCAGTAAAGAGAAAATGAGATGTAATCAAAAGGATAATACGGTAGTGATTTCCTTATCAAATTGCACCGTTTAGAATTTAGGATTAGGCTGCTGTGTGTGTATTTGGTTACAAGATTTGGAAAGATTTAATAATTTGGGAATAATTTTTAGAAGACACTCACACATTCCAAAAGGCTGTTTTGAGCTCGGCTAATATTATAGTAAGTGCGAGCACTGTACTTTGTTTACATTTCTGTGCGCATTACATGATTCTGATGTTCATTATTATTCCTGATTTAGCTACAGATTTAATTTGGTATATAGTGTAAAAAAAATTATGTAGAGTATTGATATTTTTAATTTTGTGACTGGGGTGCCTTTATATACATTCAAACGTTCGTAGGTAATTCATTAAAAGTTTCAAATTCAGTATTATTCTTTTACACAAGGAGAAAGTATAAATTAAATTACAGAAATGTAAATAATAAGTGTTCATTGCTCAGTTTTCCATGGAAAGGCTGGTCATTTAATGTACTGTATATACAGTAGCCATAAAGAGTAAGAATTTGATAGTGCTTCCAACATGGTATTTTTGGTTTATAACTCAGAAGTTGTGTTAGTAATTGATTTATCAGAGAAAAACAATTATACTGTTATTGAATTAATTTAATTAGATTGAAAACCAAAGCAATATTTTTTTATGTAAACCACTGACTAGTAAGTAAGTTTTATTGGATGGTTGAAGGGGATTCATGTGACTCTGCATTATTTATTTAATCAGTCATAATGCAATAAGCTTAGTCAAGTATTTATTTAGGCAGGTAAACACTATCCATTAGAATCATCAGTGATACGGGAAGGTGATAAAAACCTGGAAATAGCATTATCTTCACTATGAACTATAGGGTCTTTCTGGTGCTTCTGGTACAAAGGGCATTTTTAAATTAGTTATGTATTAAGAGGACCTTAACTGCAGTAGTACAAAGGAGTCATTTTACCAGAAGCAGCATTCTATTTTCAACTAACAGAAATGGCATCTTTGCTAGTATTGCTGGCTTACTAGCAAAAATTGTGCAATAAAATGTCAATTATTAATGATGTTTGATTTGTACAACCATCCTGCTTTTGTTCATCCAAGATTTTTAAGCAGTTTTTTTTATGTTAGTTTTGTTTAATATGGATTCGAGTTTTCACAAATTATGTTTTACTTGTTATAGTACTGTAATCACAAGGCAGTGTATGCTGTATTAAAGTTATTGACGTTATGATCATTTATTTGCAGATGGCTTATATATTTTATGAATTATTGTAAACAGAGATATCTTGTAAAATAGCTTAAGGAATCTGGTAAAAATAACATTTTTGTTCTTCAGATATACTAGCTATTTCTGGCAGAATACTCACTCTCATTTTAATTTGTCAAGCACAAACAAATCCATGGGGACAAAATGTTACTGAGAACAAGTACTGTTCTGTATATTTCAGCCTTTTGCTGGGGCCATCTTCAGGTGACTGCTGAAGAGAGCCTCAGAGATAAAAAAAAAATTAAGAGCTGTATATTTTGTCTTAACACGCCACCCATCTCCCATCGAGGTAGGATGACCCCCAAAAAAAGAAGAAACACCTTCACCATCACTGTCTTGCCAGAGGCATGCCAGTACTACAGTTCAGATGCCCCTCCAAATATATTCCTCCATCACTCCTTCAGAGTGTAGGCAATGTACTTCCCACCTCCATGACTAAAGTCTGGTTAACCAGTTTCCCTGAATCTCTATAAGTGATCAACTGTATGTCAAGTCATAAAAACCACTTGCCTCCACTCCTATCTAACATGCTCACATGTGCCTGGTGGATGTTCAAACCCTATGTATACAAGATCTTTACTCCCCTCCCTCCAACCTTTCCTAAGATGACCCCGACCCCTACCCCTCCTCCCCTCAACTAAGATTTATACACCCACCTCAACAATTTAATCACCTAACTAATCTCCAAACTATGAAATTTCTGAATAATATTCACACAACACACTGCCTTCAAACATAACATCTCTAGTGTCTCCAGCCACTTCACTGCAACATTCACATCCCATACTTTTCACCCATATAAGAGTTTTGGTACTATTATATTCATACATTCTTGCCTCCATGTATAACATTCATTGTCTCCAGAGATAAACCAGCGAGCCACCCACCTTTTTGTTTTGTCCCCTTCGTTGTCAGTTTTATTATTCACCCTGTCATTCATAAACCCATCCACTGACAAGTCAACTCCCACATTTCTGAATACATTCACTTTCTCCATACTTCCTCCTTCCAATCTGATATTCAGTTTCTCTTTACCTAATTTTTTTGTTATCCTCATCACCTTGTTCTTTTCTATGTTCACTTCTAATTTTCCTTTTCTAACATACCCTTCCAAATTTGTCTGCCAACCTTTGCAACTTCTCAACTCCCACTTTGTATTGGATTCATTATCTTTTAATCTCTCACTTCTCTCCAACACCCTGACATTCACTTCTTTTACAGCTCCAACTATAAAAATGTTAAACAACTATGATGACATGCATTCCTGTTGAAGGCCTACTTTTACTGGTAAATAATCTCCCTCTCTCCTACCTGAGCCTATCATAAAAACTCTTAACTGCTTTAAGGAACCTACCACCTATTCCATATACTTACAACATTTGCTATGTTGCTCTCCTATCCACCCTGTCATATGCCTTTTCTAAATCTATAAATGTAGCTTAACATTCCTTACCCTTTTCTGAATATTGTTCATTTATATGCTTCAGTGTAAACACTTGGGCCACGCATCCCCTGCCATTTCTATAACCATGTTGTGAGCATGTGAGCCGGTCCTCTGTCTTCTCCTTAACTGTTTCAATAATAACTACTATACACTGTACCTGGTATAATTGGCAGATTTATTCCTTTATAGTTTTTACACTCTTTGGTTCCCTTTTCCTTTATACCAATGAACTGTATATGCTCCTTGTCAGTCCCTAAGTACCTTTCCTCCTTTTCTTTCATTAAAAAAAAGCATCAACCACTCCAAAACTACATCCACCACCTGTACTTAACATTTCTGTCTTAACCCCATCAATCCCAGTTGCTTTACCCCTTTCATTATACTCAAGCACCTCCACCACTCTCATATCTGGCTCTTCCTCACTCCTAAAAGATGTTATACTTTACTTATTATCTTTTATATTTTCATGTGCAAGCTCGTTTGTTTCTTCTACCAGTGATTTACACCTTTGGATTTATTTCAACTGAATTACCTTTCATGATATCCCTTGCAAACATATTGTATTTATTTTTCCATTCATTGTCACTTTACAAACTCCTTCCTGTAGTGTATAGCACTGTATTTGTACTAAATAGGCTTCCATTACATGACAATTAAGATCCATTTATTAAAGTCTTGTCTTTATGACATTGTCTACATTATTTCAAAAGACGTGTTTCTATATTATTATTATTATAATAAAAAAGAAGCGCTAAGCCACAAGGGCTATACAGCCGTGTTTCTATAGACTCGACAATGCGTTCCTGGGAAAAATATTTCAAATTTGCTTTTCCAAATGGCAGACAATGGCAACAGCTGACAAGTGGAAATTTCATACACACTTAGTATAATGAAGGTTTTCCCAGCTGTGTTTAATTAACCACAGGGTGCTTTATCAGGATAGAGCCATGCTGTGGATGAAACATTGCATAATAAAGGTGTTCTTTACTAAAAGTGTCTTTGAAATTACTCTACTATTTCCAGTTACCCTCAGCTTTTTTATGAAAGCTTCACACTTTTAACGACAGCATACAGAATATACAAGGAATGATCATAATACATTGTGGTAATGCTAATCAAGAATAAATACAGTACAGTTATACTAAAGAGTATGGTTTTGTACCAGTAAGTGGTTAAAAGACACGTATAGCAAAAGAACAACTTTCATTATTGCGACGTTTCATCTACAAAAGGCTTTATGAAGTACATACAGGAAAAAATACAAAACATCGATATACAATATATGTATAGTGCAAAAAGGAAGTCTCATCAGGTACCAGGTGAAGATGAGGTTGGCTGAAAGTGAGGTGCCTGGTCACACAGGACTGGGCTGAGCTCTCAGGTCCTGGTAATCTGTGCTTGTGTTCAAAAACTGGTTTTGTGATAGGTTATGGTAAAGTGTACATTCTTCTCTACTCTGTGTTGGTATCTGTGACATGAATAGCTGCAGAATCTAAACATAACCATCTTTCTGTCATTCTCTTGTTTCTGCAGTCTCTCTTTTTGAGCTAGATTTCATTCATCAACAGAGGTTGCTTTGTGTCTTGGAGCCTTGAGATCTTGCTCAAGTTGAAAACCTGTACAGTATTGCAAAGTCTACCATTCCCACATTGCAGAGTCATTGAGATGCCCCTTGTTTCAGTTATCTTGCCAAATTCCTTGATTTTCATGTTCCTACAACCTATAAAATTATTACAGATTATTAAAGCTAACCCCTCTATTGGCCGGGTCGCCACATGGACAAGACCCGGGCCGGGATTATGCCGGTGAATCAAATGGGAACCCCTCTATTATTTTTCTGTAATTTATGCTAACCTGGAGTATACCTGGAGAGAGTTTCTGAGGTCAATGCCCCCACAGCTCAGTCTGAGACCAGGCCTCGTGGTGGATCAGGGTCTGATCAACCAGACTGTTACTGCTGGTTGCACGCAAACTGACGTACGAACCACAGCCTGACTGGTCAGGTACTGACTTTAGGTGCCTGTCCAGTGCCTTCTTAAAGATAGCCAAGGGTCTATTGGTAATCCCCCTTATGTAGGGTGGGAGGCAGTTGAGCAGTCTAGGACCTCTGACACTTCAAACCCTTATCTTCTGCTACTGCTAGTTTTTACTTCCTCTCCTTCCTTATTTAAACATTAACATTTTTTAATGGATGCATCATCATTCACCAAACTTTATTCCCTATTGTCAAGGATTTACTAACATTATGGTTAACAAATTGTTTTTAAAATGTGAAGAGTTATGTGAATAGAGGAAGACCAGTCATACTGGCATTTATTTAAGGCAAGTGGTTGCTTTTCTATTATTTCAAACCTACCTTCTCCTGAAGGAACAAATTTAAAATACTTTTCCATTTTTTCTTCTTATTTTGGATTTTTTGTTCTTTTGTTTCACGGTAATAAGGAACAGGGCTTAATAATTGCAATACATCAAATATTGTATACAGTTTTGCTGACTTGAAGTTAAAATAGGATCTGAAAGGTGCTTTGAAATGCAAAATATATTTTTTCCTTTTAAATTTATATTAAATCTGCATGGATTCATTTTGTATGCAGTTTTCCAGGAATACATCCCTTGCACAAACTGAATTCTTACTATGTAAGTACCAAGTCTCAGTGTCCCCTTCCCAGTGAAACTTTATTGGCAATGAAGTAAGGCTTACAATCTTGATAGTATTCAATGCAATAATGATATATACTACAATACCAGCATTTCGATGAATTAGTCTCAAATGCAACACCTGCGTATCTCCATTTTGAAGACATCTTCTAAATACCCAGGTGTTACACATGTGTTTAATTTAACAGTATTCATTTACAGCTTCATTTCAAACACACTAAAACTTCAGTGATTCTTATTTATATAATAAAATTTGTTATAATTATTCTTGGCTTGAAGAATTTTCTGTTTGCAATGTTGCTTTCAAGCTTAACTTATATTGCTTGCTATGAGACAATTTCAGATTTTCTTTGTATGGAAGTTAACACAGAACAGTAATCACTGTTTTGTTAGTTATAATGAATAAAGCGGTATACATATATCGACTACAGAATGGCTCATATTGAATACGCTGTCTTATATTGAATTAGTATGACATGTCTACCACAATCATTACTTTTACTGAAGCTCATTATTATTTTGATTATATACAATATTGTACTGAATATTTTAAAAACCATTCTGCTCAAAAATTCATTTTAAACGACATTAGCAAAATGCAACGCCTTAAAAATTAAGATTTTTTTGCGTTTAATAACTCGCCTAACGTCACAAAGTTATGCGAGAACTTGCACATAGGAAAAACTGAGGCAAGGCTTCACTAACAAACAACCATGAACAAGTGTCACTTGAGTATACTAATATGCTGTATTATATGCTTGGTGCTAGTTACTCAGTTCTTTGAATTGTTTTTAACATTTTCCATGATAACGTACTACTAGTGTAAGGCTTTAACAAATTTATAATAACTTTATAAGGTATTTTTATGTAGCTGAATACTGTGTATTTTTTTTATTTTATGTCTATTTTAATGTTAAGTGACAAATCCTGCAACATTATTAAACATTGCTGCACATGTCAACCTGGTCTAATAAAATATACAGTAAGCTCTGTCATAAAGCTCCTCTGTATAGGGCACTTTTTTTTTCTTAAATGTGACTGAAAAAAGTTCATCCAAAATTCAACGTGTTATTCGGTTTTCGGTGTGTCTCAATTGCATTTGCAAAAAAAAAATTAACTCTACAGAATAGATTTACAGGAGAGCATACTGTATTATATTCCATTAAAGTAACATAATATTTTGGGTATTGCACTGCATCATAGTGAATATTACTGCACTTGTACTTTAACTCCTCACTAACAGATTAATTCTTGCATTTTGTTCTTGAGTTGTAAGCACCATTGCACGTGGAAGGTAAAATATAGTGATGAGGCTTGGAGTAACATGCTTTTAGATTTCACACTGTCATGAAGTTCACTAATGTTAGAAGCAATTCAGGTTTAATTCTCTATGCTTTTGTTCTGTGTGACCCTATACACATTATAAGGTAATGCTTGATGCTAGGAAAGGAGTGTGTGTCTGAGTTTTGTGATGATATTGGGTAGTACATTTCTGCTTTTAATATTTTTAATGTTTTTATAGAAAAAATGCAAAATTCTATTCATACACCTTATAGTTCTGAAATTTCAGTATGTAATCTATATGTATATTTTATTTCAGTAGAGTGTATCATCCACATTTATTTGCTATTGCAGTTCTATATGCAATTAGTCTGAAAAGAAAAAATATTAAAATAATTATAATTAGTTACTGACGTGTGTACAGTATACAAAGATAAGCAACACTGGCTCATGTCCATTGTTAAATAATGAACTATACATGTATATGTGTTTGCAACTTTCTAGAACCACAAAAGCTTTTATTTGGTAATTCAAAAAACTATTACACATTAGAGATGTATCAGATATCCACATCCGTCAACATCCGCACAGTTTCTTACGTCTGTATCCACATATTACTGTAAATGGATATCCGCATTCATAAAATAAGTAAGACATCCTCATATACATCCACATATATTGAAATTTTCACATCTGATACATCTCTACTGCCTAGTAGAGATGGATATCCGCATCTGCGGAACATCCGCACAGTTTCTTACATCCACATCCGCATTTTACTGTAAACAGATATCTGCATTTACTAAAACTGTTGTCCAGAGGGCTGAGGAAGGGTTGTTGAGGTGGTTCGGACATGTGGAGAGAATGGAGCGAAACAGAATAACTTCAAGAGTGTATCAGTCTGTAGTGGAAGGAAGGCGGGGTAGGGGTCGGCCTAGGAAAGGTTGGAGGGAGGGGGTAAAGGAGGTTTTGTGTGCGAGGGGCTTGGACTTCCAGCAGGCATGCGTGAGTGTGTTTGGTAGGAGTGAATGGAGACAAATGGTTTTTAATACTTGACGTGCTGTTGGAGTGTGAGCAAAGTAACATTTATGAAGGGGTTCAGGGAAACCGGCAGGCCGGACTTGAGTCCTGGAGATGGGAAGTACAGTGCCTGCACTCTGAAGGAGGGGTGTTAATGTTGCAGTTTAAAAACTGTAGTGTAAAGCACCCTTCTGGCAAGACAGTGATGGAGTGAATGATGGTGAAAGTTTTTCTTTTTCAGGCCACCCTGCCTTGGTGGGAATCGGCCAGTGTGATAATAAATAAATAGATATCTGCATCTGCAAAATATGTAAGACATCTTCATATACATCCATATCCACAGATATCAAAATTTTCACATCCAGTACATCTCTATTACACATTCTATTACACTTCATTATTATCTAGTATATAACTTATACTGTACTATCAATATTACATAGTTGTTTAGTGTGGTTCGTTCATGCATTAGACAAAACAAGTCCTTATCAAATTAAAAATAATGTAGACAGTAATGAGAGAAGCCATGGCAGGTAAATACTGTTCCAGTTATCCTTACAGAGTTACTTGGTCTACTTAGGAGAATGCCTGTGTGAATTATAGTGTTATCTGGAACTGCATTCATGCCTTAGTTCTATCGCTCTCCTCTGGTAAAGAATAGTGCGAGGATGTTGGAGGAAGGTGGAAGCGAGTTGGAGGAATGCAGAAATGATACAGAAAAGTGTGCGAGTGTGTACTGATGAAAATTGTAATATTTACATAGTGCTTGTTAATAAAAGGCACTGGCACTGTATATACATTTGTACACACACACAATGTATGTGCATGTGCATGTATGTACACACATGCATACACACTACACACATACATACACTTGTGCATACACAACATATAAAATATTGAGAGGAATCGATAAGGTGGACAGTACCAGGATGTTCCAGAGAAGGGACACAGCAACAAGGGGTCACGGTTGGAAGTTAAAGGCTCGGATGAGTCACTGGGATGTTAGGAAGTATTTCTTCAGTCATAGAGTTGTCTGGAAGTGGAATAGTCTGGAAAGTGATGTGGTGGAGGCAGGATCCATACACAGGTTTAAGAAAAGGTATGATAAAGTTCATGGAACAGGGAGTGAGACCAGTGACGAGGCAGGGCCAGGAGCTGTGGCTCAACCCCTGCAGCGACAGTTAGCGAGCACACACTACACACATTTCTGGATCATCTAAAAAGGCGTACCTCTGGTAACATCTAAGCGAGATAGGCAGAGAACTTAGACTACAGCTTTATTTAGGCCACTAAGGAGGGCATTCCGCGATGTCCATAGGAGACTACTTAGGAGTCTCATACGACCAGTGGGTGGTGCTCTTATGAACTCCCTTCACCTTTGGCACATTTTTGTGAATAATAATAATAAATTAACTAATAGAAGGCTCTTCACATTGCCAGAAAGATCGTAGCTAAGCTAAATTTCTAGGCATATGATTAACTCAATGCATGTAATGTAGGCCCAGCTCATAGCGATCTGAGGTACAATATTCGACAGGTTCAAGATTGCATACAGGTGTACCAGCGGTCTCGGATCCACTCTTCAGGTTTGGTGATCACACTCTTAATATATCTAGTGCCTGCAAAACATCCATTTGGAGCTTCAGATGAGAAGTTTCTTAGTGTGGTAAAGAACTAGTCTCAGGAATGTCACTTGGTCTCAGAGAAGGACTATACCTTGAAGCAGCTCATGAGAAACGGGCTGCCTCACTCATGACTGGGTAAAATGGACTGTCTTCCATGAGGAAAGCCAGTGGCTGACTGAAGTAGCCTGCTGTGATATTTTGTGCTTGCTGTAGTTCTTAACAGGCCACCTCAGAGTGGACACAGCAGTATACTGCCAGGTCATCCGTGTATAAGGAGGACTAGACTCCGTTAGGACAGTGCCACCCACATCATCTATGACCATGATAAAGCATGTGATGATGAGAATGTTGCTTGAACCAATATTCACCATTAACAACGTGTTACACAGAAACTGCTGGAGAGGCCAGGGTCATCTTTGCAGTACCAAACGTTGGAGACGGCAGAGAATGACCCACCTCCACATGGTGTCATGAGTTTTCTTCAGGTTGAAATCCACCAAGGTATGAAGGCGTCTGGTCAAATTTCCCTAGATATCACCAATCAGCCTAACCAAGAGATCTATTGTTGACTGGAGCTTATAGCCGAATTGCTTCTAGAGGATGCAACCGTTCATCGCCAGATACACTAACGAAAGACAAATTGTTTAACATCGTTTCCATCAGCTTGCAGAAGCAGCTCAGAGATATCAGCCAATGGCTTGCAGCTTTTCTGGGTCCTGGCCTGGCATGGACCACTCTCCACTAAATGGTCATACGTCCATGGGATTGTGCTGGAATGAGTGTGTGAGGGAGTTGTTAGGTAGGAGGGTAAATTTGCCAGTGAGAGGGAGTTCCAGAAATGTGGGAGTTGGATAGGAGTAAGAACGAAATGGAGAGGTGTGGGAATGATGTGGAGGAATGTAGGTCGGAATTAGGATAGTTTGGGAAGGATATAACAGTATGAGGGGTGTACTGTATTAGTTGGATAGATGCAAGAGAGCCATGGAACTGAATCGAGGAGTAGGGGCATGGACTGAAATAATATGGTGTGGGAACTAGCGAGGGGTGTGAGCGTGAGTTGGAGAGGTATGGGTGAGGTACGGGATCTGGAGTGAATTGGAGTTGCATGGAAGGGTGTAGGAATTAGTTATAGGGGTGTGGTAATGACCTGTTGAAGTGTGAAAATGACTTAAGGGTGAGGAAGTTGTAAGGGGTAGGAATATAAACGGTGGTGGTGAAGGAGTGCGTTGTGTGAGGTATGGGAGTGAATTGTAAAGGTGGTAACGAGAAGTAGGGTGTGGGAATGAGTCACAGGGCGTGGCAGTAAGTTTTAGATAAATGAAATGAGGTGAAAATGAGTTGGTAACCCCAGGAAGGAAATTGACAACCGCTGGAAGGAGTTAACAGCAGGAAGGAGCTTGACAACGTAGGAGGGGGAGTCAAAGCGCCACTCTCAAATTATACACAGCAATAGAAATGCTAATATGTAATGCTATCGCATATAGATATTCCAATGTTGGAATAGAGCATCGTTGATGAGTGGAGTCATTCAGTGCTAGAAGTACTGGAGGCTTTATCCTCCGTTCACTAATCGCTAGAGAAATAATAATAGCTAGGTTTTTACAGTCTTAAGTGATGGAGAACTGTGTTGTCATTCATCTATAAAATGTTTCCCTTTCAAATCAGTACAGGAATCGGCTCCATTGGATTTTTTCTCATGCCTTGGTGATTTTCGATCACACTATATTCACTTCTTGAAATTACGACATTGTCGTCGACAAGTCATCTTACAGTGACCACCAGATCAGGTGGTGCAAATGTTCTCAACTAGTAGTGTTTGAGGGAGTCTATTCATAGTTCTTGGCAATGACTTTTAATTCTTATCAATTACTTTTATTGATTCCTGGCCTCCAAGGCTCGATTATAGCTACTAATGAAATGTGTCCATGCTTCAGTATCCTTTCATTTTTGTCCTTGGAAGACTGAAGAATTCCCTCCTTTTTTCAGAAGCTGGATGCTATGCGGTTCATTATTGAAATTTTCACCAGTTTCATAGATTATAAATCATAAATTCGGTTATACTTGAAACCTTTATCCATCCGTCCTCCCATCTGTTTGGCTAACGATACATAAATTTGCAATGCCTTTGCTGTCAATTTGCAACAACAGTTTTTCTGGCCTTTAAGACGACAGATAGTGTTTCTTAATGTCATTAGGGGGCCAGCCAAAGTTCTTCATGAGATATGGTTTTTTTTTAACTGCTATTATTTGTGATGGTGCACAAGTCATGACAAAGTATTGACATAGAGGAGATCAGATCCCTCAATGAAGAACTGACCAGTACATTGGTGAAAATAATGAAGTATTTCCAAGAAAGTTTCTACAGCCCTTCAGGTTCGTAAGTAATATTGCTAATATCTAAGAAATTAAAACTTAAGTCACAGGAGCATAAGTACAATTTCGTTTATAACTAATCTTTTACTTATAGCTGTTCTGGTAGTGAACTATGTACCGCTCCCCCTTCAATTTAAAGTAGCCTAACTTCAACCTAATTAATGTAATCTAACGTAACAGGAATGTGGTTATAAGTACAATGTTACTTGCAGATGAAGGCATATTCCATTAGAAAATTACTTGTTATTTTTCTGTAAGCAAAGTTTCAACTTGTTGGTCAATAACAATATTAAAATATAAAAATGAGGACAATTTATGCTGTTGGCAATGTTTATCTTTGTTAGTAGTAAGTTTTTCGAGTCATATATATATATATATATATATATATATATATATATATATATATATATATATATATATATATATATATATATATATATATATATATATATATATATATATATATATATATATATATATATATCTCAGGGAGGACGTAGCTGAAGCCGTGTCTACCCCCGTGATCACTGTTATCTTCCTCCTACTGGAAGTCACCTTAGCGTGGTAGGGAACGGGGGGAGCTTGTTTATACCTATACAACAGCGAGCTGTATTAGTGGAGTTTAATGCTGAGGTTGGGTTAAGCAAGATACGTCAGGAAAGAGGACAAGTGTTTCCTGACGCGGATCTTAGCCAAATGATGACCGTCCGCTGGAGTTTTTGGTCATCTGACCGAGGCCTTCCATTGGCTTACTGATCCACTCCTTTAAAAATTAAGATTATAATTATAACCAGTCAATGTTTCATTTTTGAGGTTTGCCAGGTGATGTCAAACCAGGAAAAAAAATCAAATTTTGAAGGTCTACAAGGGCAGTGACAAACTCCAATAGGAATAAGCCACAATAATATAACCGGTATTCATTACAGAAACATCTTCAAATGTAGATATTCAAGTATTGCATATATGCGTCTATTTCCTCGGAAATAAGCCACATAGCTGTCTTGGATTATCTTGGGTTAATAAACCTCCGAGATTTACAGTACAATAAACTTGTCTTCATCATGTGAACCTGCCTTTGACCATGACCCCGGCACTGAAAGTGCAATTTCCATTCTAAAACTGCTCTTGTGCAAAATTGTTGGGGACTTGTATGAAGTACTAAACACCACGTAAGAACCAGCAGAGGCTCAATCTTTAGTTCGCTGACTGCAAGCCAGTCTCTGATCAGTCAGTAAGTAGTAAGTTCGCCGGTGTTGTCCCGGCCCGGGTCTTTTCCAGAAGGTGACCCGGCGTATTTGAGAAAGTTCAGTGTAGCAAAGCTGTCAATGAGATTCTCAGGTCTGGTCGCCAACCGATAATAGACTCGAGAAAAACATATGATCACTCAGCGATATAACCATAGCTCTACATTTCTCTCTCTCTACGCGCCAAGGCACTAAACATGTGTAACAGGCTCAGGATTGCTGACAGACATGTGCAGTACCTGGGCATCTGTACTGAGAGACGATTCATCTGCACAGGCCTTATCAAACTTGTTGTACAGGAGAAACATCTCAATAAAGATACGCAGCCATCATAGCAATTTATAGTATACAATACTTACAAGCTGGCATACAAAATATGTGCAACACCTGGGTATCTTTACTCTGAAGACGTTTCGCCAACCAGTGTATTTATCAGTTCAATACGAAGGTTATTTGGTGCTAAACTGGAGACAGAAGATGTAATCAGTCCCTCCCTATATATAAATATAGCTGCAAATACCGAGAGGGGTATATTTCAGTGTATAATGTATATACATTTTAATTTCAATGTTGAGGCTGAAAGTATTCTTGACTGGTGATAAACAAGCCTTATTATTAAAGACCTATACGCAGTAGATAGGCTTTAATCATAAACCATTTCTTGTGTCACACTTAGGATATAAATTATGATAAGGACTTGTATATTGTGGCACTAAGTAGCGCAGACATGACTGCAGTCTGAGGGTGGCTTACAGATCAAAAGATATTGAAAAAAAAAAATAGTCTTTAAAAAACATAGTTTTTAACTTGTATGTGAAATTTCTTAAAAGTATCGTGCTTTTGTTGTCCCTGGTCAATGTAACAGCGTCAACTAGCTATTACCTGAAAAGATATAATCAAAATTATTTGCAATGAGACCGTGACCACTGACGGAACTACAAATGCGTCATTAAGGATAGTACTGTAACATTACGGATGTCAGTGTGGCTGAAACTATAAACTTAATAATAATAATCTTGCTGATTTTATGTCAGCTAGAATAATCATGGCATAATGGTGCATGCTTAGAATGCTCTGAGATTGTTAATATCTGGGTGTCTTGATGAGCACTAGAGTAGGATTTAATCATTCTCTTAATGAAGGATTCTCAGCTGTTTCAGTAAATGCTGCAATATATTCATATATGACTAGTATTTAAAATGTTTTCAGTATTAATATTTTTGGTAACATTTACAAATTGTATATTTAGTCCCTTAGCTCTTTATTTACATTTATCAGCGCGTCTGTTGCAGTTGAGAATGTATGTAGTAGTCTAGTGCATGATATACAACTGTGCTATTGATAATAGTATTATTGTAGATAAATTGATGCATGATGTAATGTGCTAAGCAATGTGGGTGCATGTGCATGATTACAGGCCTCCGAGGAGAAGAATAATAAACCTCCTGGTGATGTAGCAGCCCCAGGACAGGACCAGGAGAGTAAGAGGAGCTCTGCGACTCTAGATGTTAAGGGAGTAGGCAAGCCCCGCTGTCCCTCTCCCCCGAAATTGGTCGAGGCCAACAGTGTAAATACTCCAACTAACGTCGTAAGTTCCTCAAAGCCTCTCGGTGTGGGAGAGGTGATGGGCAGATCAAGTTGTTTCGAGTTGCAAGAAAGGACGGATTCACAGAGAACATCGCTTTTCACGAACGATCAGTTAAAGTCGTCTACAGCACCTCCACTTCCCACCAGATTACAGTTAAATCATAGTCTAAATTTATCTAATGGGAAAGATTTACCCCCCAAACCACAACAGACAGCTGGCTTAAAATCAATGGGCGGCTCATTGTTGCTCAAGTCAAGTCAGTTTTTTGGACCTGACTTTCCCGGACAAAGTACGTACCATGGAACTGAACGACCGGCGCCACTCTTGCCTAGTAAGCCCCCTCCAACTTTGGGATTCGACCTGTGGGATAAACCTGCTCTTGATAGGCCAAGTCTAAGCAAAGAACCTGGAAGCCCTGACAAGCCGCCTATGCTACCTAGCAGGCCAATTTCAAGCATAGGGGTTGGTGGGTCGCCTGCACTAAGTAAAGCTTCGTTACCTACAAGATCTGATGGGGCTGGGAGCCCAGTTATGTCTAATAAATCAAGGTCTTCAGGATCTAATGAAGGTGGCCTACCAATAGTACCAACGAGACAATTTCCTCCTCCGTTACATAACCAGAAACCATTGCCAGGTGGTTTATTTTCGAACCCTGTAAACATAAATGAAGCACTCAACAACAGACACTCGCTGAATGTGTTGCTGGATATGAATCCTAACAGAACAGGTATGCATCATTTTTTTAATAATGTACGTCAATCGCCCCCCTGTACTATCAGTGAGATTCCTCGACCAATACGTACGGTACCTCACAGCCTTTATTCTTACCGTAAGCCGAATACAAATATATCCAAGTCTCTTCCTTCTCAGTGCTGCAACGTGCCTACGAATATGCACGAAGCTGTAAATGTCAATCCCAATGAAGATGCATCAGAATTGCTCCCCAAAATAGAAACAGTTACCACAAAAAGATCAGTCTCTGACCCAGTAGAGTCCGACCATGGTCTTTCTGACTATCAGATAGTTTCATCACAGACGGAATCAGAAAGTGAAAATGAGACGAGCACTGAGGAGGAAACAGATACCACAGACTTGATAGGATCCGGCAAGGAATATTCAGTGATTAATATCATGGATAAAAGTGTTCAGGAGAATCGAGGCTTTTACAGGAACAACCCAACCTATGACTTAATTTTTCCAATCGGACCTCCGCCTCAGCTTCCCGAAGTGAAAAGTGTTTCTAGTTCTACTCATTCTTCCCCATCTCGTGGAAATAACTTTTCGTATGAGTTTTCTTCACCCGAAAATACGGGCACCAAGCCAAAGAAACCACACTCGGACCCTGACCTTGCTCCGACAGGAATTACAAGCTCTTCCCTGGAACTCAGTAACGAGTCTCAAAGTCTTAGAGCTGACGGAGATTTAAAATTAGCTGATACCTATGGAGTTAGCTTTAAAAGCTCGGAGACATATATAAACACATCACAGAGTCCAGATATTTCTACAGTCGGATCAGACAGTCCCGAGGAGTGTGCAGATCGAGTTCATAGTCATGAGAAGTTTGCTACAGGGCTGCAGAGTTCTGATATTTCTACAGCTGGGTCACAAAATGATGAAATATATATCCCTGACGATGATGGGTTATCGAACCAAGATCCTAGCAGAGTGCATGGTGACTGTGAGAGCGAAGCACAAGACTCAACGGAGCAGGTAATGGTTACTCGTAGTCACTCTTGAATCTCTTGCTCCGAGGGTCGGTTGAAAGGTATGTAATATATCTTGTGTTTAGTAGCAGTTACTACTTCTATGTGGCTCAGGCATAGTATAGAGCCAGGTAAGTGTTCCCAAAACCCGTATCACAAATGTAGTTACTGAACTGGTCTTGGTCTCTCTCTCTTTCACTACTACTGCTTCCTCCTTACATGCTCCTCTTATTCCAAACTTGCTTCAGTGTGATGACTTGGCTGGGCTGTGTACTTCCAGCACCAGCAGTCTGATGAGTCTTGACCGTTCAAGTTGTCAGCCAGGAGGCTTGGTCGAAGACCTGGCCGCGGCGGCACTTAATCTCGGAACCATTAACAGACCAGGTAGCAATAGTAGTGATATCCATAGTGAAAACAATTGTAATTATTGTACTTCTGGTAGTGGTAATATCAATTGTATTGATAATAATCGTGGTATAATAGTAATACTAATAATCGTGATATACTAATAATGAACCTGATAATTATAACAATAATAATAATAATAATAATAATAATAATAATAATCAACGAGGTTAGGTTGCAATATTTCTCTGGTGTACTGTACCACTGAGTTTCAAAATTTTATACGAAAATAAGGCTCCAAAATTTTTGTTCTGGGTATTCAGAATATTGGATTACAGTGTTGTCAATCATTTCATCTCCATATTTGTACAAGATAACATAATTACTGTAATGTAGCGATACAAAGTTCAAGAAATAACTCCGCGTTACTGTGGCACAAACCCACTCATTTAAAAACGTCCTTCCTTCCCCCCTTTCTTCCCTGTCCCTGTCTTGTCACCTTCCTCCATTTTCCTCATACTTCTCATAACCTAGCCAAAAAATAATTCTTCAGGTGGTTTTTCTAAATAGAGGCTTCAGAGTTCTTCAGTATTTGCAGTTTTCTGTGTGAATCTTACTCTCAATATCTGTAATCTTCCCAAACATGGAAAAATTATGGTGTCCCCCTTTATCTTAATAATCAAACCTGTAATTCCTTATCAGTTAAACTTGATAAAAGCCATATAGCATGAACTAATTACGATATTCACTTCTCTTGTATTCACTGTAACTACTAAATTTATATTTACACCCACCCAAGTGACTATAAAATTACTCATATTGTTATTATCTTAAACTTAAGTTAGTCTGAAGTTTTCCCGAAATGCTCTACATACTTATGGGCTTTCTGCATGTAAACCCAAACGTTGTATCACGTTGAAATAAAATATTATTAATTGATTAGTGTCGCCAAGTAGGCTTAACTACAACATTCACGGCTGTTATGTACATTTGTATCACCATCCCATCCTTAACACCGTCATATCTTCCTGTGACGTTTTAGCTTGTAAAAAATAAAATTACGAGAATTTTAAAGAATTTTTTCTAGGTTAGATCAAAATGATGCAGTTTTGTCGTCCTGTGATGCCTTCTAGTTTTTTGTTTCTTAGAAGGGGGATTATTATTATTACAATCAAGGGGGAAGCGCTAAACCCGGAGGATTATCCAGCGCCTGGGGGGGTATGTGGAAGGCATTCAGGCTTAATTTGGGGAACTGGAGCATAGATCCAATTCCCTAAATCAAGAGCCTTCTTAGAAGGGGGAAAAAAGACCATAACGATAAATTGAAATGTTCGTCATTGAAAAGGTTTGAAAAGTTGGTAAGTATTATTAATATCAGTGTCCATACAGTGTACAAGTATGTTAAAATACACGAGTCTAGTCCGTAATTGCTTTTAAGTACTTGAGATGGTTTTTAAAAGTAGAATATTCCAGACGGTAAGTTTTGTAGGATATATATATATATATATATATATATATATATATATATATATATATATATATATATATATTTATATATATATATATATATATATATATTATTTTAAAATAAAACACTGGGAATTTAACAATGTTTCCTGTGCTTAAAGTATATTTTTTTATGTTTGTGTATTTAATGTCTGTATACGCTATTGTCCCCTTTTTGCATTATTCTTGGTCTGTCTTCTCTTCCTCTCTTACACAAAATCTGTTTCCGATTTTATAAATTACAATAGTATGGTAAAAGATATGAAGATGCAGTTCTCTTCATTAGTCTAATTAGAATTCTTTTTTTAGGAGTTTGTGAGGATTATGTTCCCATATACCAGTTATTAAATCACTTTTTGCTGCTATATATTGCGTGAAAGTCACAAGATGTATGTTAGATGTTTTAAAGGGCACTGGAGGTGTACAGGTTGAGGCTTCATAGACAAGTGAACTGTGAGATCGTATAAAAACTATTGTATTGGTTCACCTTTCATAATGCAGAAAAATGCATTAGAAAGTCAAATCGGCGAAGGATTTAATATACAAAGATACTGAATGATGTGTCCAGCCGCCTTGTAATAATGAATCCTTCGTATGTTCTATGACCTGCTCTGACGAGCTTTTCATGCTTGTATGGTCATGGTTGCTCCTGTTTCCAGTACTCAGATACCCGTCAACACGAGTAACTAGGCTGGTGGTCTTATTGATTCGGGTTTAAAGAGTTATTGGAAGGAGAGCAGCCTCTTGTTTCTTGGCTGGAGGCCGAGATTATTATATTTACAGCATATGCTAAATCCGTATTGGTCATTAGGAACTGGAACAGTTTCTTGTTGGGCTCTGTTGTATCTGAGGGTGATGGAGAAGAAATTTGATTAGTCAGAGCATTTTTAAGCTCCAGCAGGAACCAGCTCCTATTCGCCAGGATATACAGTTATTAGATTCATATCTTTGGATGATTAAGGACGCGTTCTATTTAGGACTCGCTATGCCCTCAACAAGATGTTGTGGAAAATTTTACCAACTCAGGACTGAAGATCACCTACGACCGTGGCCCACTCATCCCCCTTGATGCAGTAACTAACAACTCGTGCAAAACTCCCAAATTATCATAAGAACATTCTTATCCTTTCTCGTCCACCTAATACTTGTTTAAATTCCTCCCGTGAATGACGTGATGACTGGTTACTCGTGTGCGCGCCTGACCTCTCAGGACGACAACCTATAAAAGTTGCTAACCGCTATTGACATCATGAGTACGCAATCACGCTAAACTATTCAAAAGGTTCTTGGGCTGTTGTCCTACCTTGCACAATCACGTCAACAACAGACATTTACAGAGCGTGCAGATATTAGCTGCCGTACACCAACGCGCGGTTGATAGCGGTGCCAGAGCTGCGTTGCCAGACTTTTTTTTTGGACTGCTTTGAACTCCTTTCAACAGTCTATTTAGAAATTCACTGACTGCTGCAGAGCTTCTTCCAACTCACCAACAATACTGAAATTGCTGGCGCTCTGGCCTTCCAACAAAATACTGAATCACTCATTTCAGGGAGGCACCTTAATTTTGATGAAGGCTCTCGATTCAAAGAATTGAGGCTACCTTTTTCTGCCTAGGATTAAACCTGATTACCTCCCGCCTCTCTTATTCTCAAGGCTGTCTATGAAGTTTGCAAATCATGAGTATATTACTGGAAGTCACAACGTGTCCTATCAGCAAGAATGCAATGATCTCTCATGCCAGCACACGGCTGTCACCTGTCCCGTACACTCAGCACCCGTCGACCTGAAGCACCATCCTCCAATTTTAATACCCCTAAACATAACCATTATCAGGTTCTCTGACCTCCGTCGACCCATTTTGGATATTCCGCTTCAAATTTCGACACTTTCCACTCAATCACTTATGCCCTAAAAACCCTCATTCCCTTCTCGCCCATGCAAATCTCTTCAGCCCCAACTTTGGTGATGGGGTAAGAGATGCACGCATTCCTATTTATCCCTCACCCTCTTATGCGTGAATAATCTCTCGGGCTACGAGGTTTAAAATTGGTTCTGGTATGACTACTCATATTGGACGCCCATATTTCATCTTGTCCCAGTTTTGGGTGTCTCACTGTAGACACTCCCTCTTCTTATCAACACCTTTACAGTCTGGAAAGACCCAGTCGGTTTTCATATTACTATAGTCTTCAAGGAATACAATTATTTTGGGTTGAGGCCTGTGGAAAATTGCATTTATCTGAATGTAACTAATTATGTACATAACAGTAAATGATAACAAAGATAATTATTATTTATCAATGTTACATAGACAAGTAGGAATCTGGGACACCTAGGTCGCAAAAAATGTCCCCCTTCGGTACCTACCACTGTCATAACCACAAGTTGCTCTGGACCTATTAATTAAATGAAATATACATACACCAGGAATACTGGTAAATATATAAATTTGTGGACTGTATATTAAAAATAATAAATGGTTATATATATACACCATTACATAACAGAAGGAAAATATATCTTAATATCACTCACCAATTTGACTGGAAATTAATGTGTATCATACTCAGAAAACCTCACTAACTAAATCTATGAAAATAATGCTGGCCAGAATTACACACAAATCTAGAGAGCTTATCTGAGGTTCCTGGAGCTGTCTTGTCCAGTCGTCTGATATTTCAAGTTATGCAGGAATGCATATACACCAATTTCGTCTCCTATTTGAGAGGTGTCAACAATTTTAACCTCTAGAGCACGAAAAATTCTTCCCATTACACCAACGTTTGTACAAAATTCAAAACCAAGATGGCGAGTCTCGTCTGCGCAGACGCAAGCTTTCCGTTTTCTATGACATAAATATTATTAAATACAGTATGGCCATCTATTTACATATAAATACTGAATTTCTGGAAAATATATACAGTATTTTCCACAAGGCCTTTCCACTAATATTCTTTCATTACATGGTTGCCGATATAACCATCGTCTCCACTATTTTGCTACTTTCGTGACCTTTGTGATCCAAAGAGCTGGTAAGACACAGGCAACAGTTAAGCATCTTTATTCCAAAATGTTTCGCCTCCACAGTAAGCTTCTTCAGTCGAATACAGAAAGTAGGCAGGA
Source organism: Cherax quadricarinatus (assembly GCF_038502225.1). Lineage (NCBI taxonomy): Eukaryota > Metazoa > Arthropoda > Malacostraca > Decapoda > Parastacidae > Cherax > Cherax quadricarinatus. The sequence continues at coordinate 6,176,056 of NC_091330.1, forward strand.
GCAGTAGAGATGTGAAGACGATGTAATCAGTCCATCACCCTTAAGATTTAGATTTGAGGTTGTCAGTCCCTCAGCCTGGAGAAGAGTTCTGTTCCACAGTCTGGAACATTGTTTCAGACTTCGATATTCATCCAAAGAGTTATATAGTTCTCACAGACGTTAGTAAAGCTAGGAGATCCAGTCAAAACCATTGTTTATTTATTATGTCGTTGAATCTTCGCCTACAGATCTCTGTACAGTTATTTGGTACACCTTGTTTTTCTATTCTTCCTGTTTATGTGTTCTCAATTAAATTTTTGAAAGTCCTATGGTCTAAGTCTGCCAACAGGCTGCTCTTGATTATAAATGGGCAGCTAGATACCCTTCCTTCGTGGCATTTGTTTGTGGGAAACAGATCTTTCATAGAGGTGAACAGTGCCACTTTAAAAAATGTTAGGTAGTGTTGACGATCCAAAACTTTGGATAGATTATCCCAGTCATCGGAGAGTACCTTTCATAATTTTTGGCCTCTTCTTAAACTCTCTGATATATACTTAGTCTGCTTTTCTATCTAAAGGACACTTTTTTGAAGCAGTTCTTTCTCAATGACGCTTTAACAAACTGATTTGTTGCTCCAACCCCGACTTCTTCCCCTTCAATATTCTCTTTTTTTTTTACACCCAATATCAAGCACCCTTACCCATGTAACCTTAAATTATCCACATAAATATAGCGTTTTTCATGACTATTAACAATAACATACTGTAGTACAGCTTGAAAATAACTTGAATCTTCCTGGAGATTGCCTGTGGCCTAACTGGTGTTGATATGGCCGCCAGGGATCCAGAAGTCCGCTCCTGTCTCCCGGAGCCTCGCCTCGAGTCTGCCGCAGAGATGATGTCATCCCCCCGCCCCCAGTCCCGCCCAGAAAGGCAAGCCCCGCCCCCAGCCCGCCCTCCACGCCAGCCACTACTCACAGGTACGTTATCCCACCCATGGTCCCGCCAAGAAAAGGTAGTACCGCCCCCTTATCCTTCCCAGAAATGGTAGAACCCCCCCCCCCACCCTTGTCCTCAGAAGCAAAGCTAGCCTTGCCTCTGGTAACGCCAAGAAAGTCTGACTTTGCCCCTGGTCCTGCCCAAGAAGGATAGCCTTGACCTAACTTCTGAAAAGGAGTGAGAATTTCATCCTGAGTACTATCAAGGAGGGCTAGCCTCACCCTGGTTTCAGCCCAGAAATGCTACTTTTGCCCACGCCTTGTCCAAGAATTCTAGCTTTGTCCACGCCTTGTCCAAGAATGCTAGCTTTGTCCACGCCTTGTCCAAGAATGCTAGCTTTGTCCATGCCTTGTCTAAGAATGTTAGCTTTGCCTACGTCCCGCCCAGGAACGCTAGATTCTTCCAGATCCCGCCCAGGAAGGTTAGCCTCTCCCAGATCCCGCCGAGGAAGGCTGGTCTCTCCTGCACCCCGCCCACGAAGGCTAGCCTCTCCTGCACCCCGCCCACGAAGGCTAGCCTCTCCCAGATCCCGCCCACGAAGGCTAACCTCTCCCAGATCCCACCCACGAAGGCTAGCCTCTCCCAGATCCCACCCACGAAGGCTAGCCTCTCTCAGATCCCACCCACGAAGGCTAGCCTCTCCCAGATCCCGCCCACAAAGGCTAGTCTCTCCCAGATCCCGCCCAGGAAGGCTAGTCTGCACCCCGCCCACGAAGGCTAGTCTGCACCCCGCCCACGAAGGCTAGCCTCTCCCAGATCCCGCCCACGAAGGCAAGCCTCTCCCAGATACCTCCCACGAAGGTTAGTCTCTCCCAAATCTCGCCCATGAAGGCTACCCTCTCCCAGATCCCGCCCACAAAGGCTAGTCTCCCAGATCCCGCCCACGAAGGCTAGTCTCTCCAAGATTCCGCCCACGAAGGCTAGTCTCCCAGATCCCGCCCACGAAGGCTAGTCTCTCCCAGATCCCGCCCACGAAGGCTAGTCTCCCAGATCCCGCCCACGAAGGCTAGTCTCCCCCAGATCCCTCCCAGGAAGGCTAGTCTCTCCCAGATCCCGCCCACGAAGACTAGTCTCTCCCAGATCCCGCCCAGGAAGGCTAGCCTCTCCTGCATCCTTCCCACGAAGGCTAGCCTCTCCTAGATTCCGCCCAGGAAGGCTAGTCTCTCCCAGATCCCGCCCACGAAGGCTAGCCTCCTAGATCCCGCCCACTAAGGCTAGCCTCTCCCAGATCCCGTCCATGAAGGCTAGCCTCTCACAGATCCCGCCCAGGAAGGCTAGCCTCTCACAGATCCCGCCCACGAAGGCTAGTCTCCCAGATCCCGCCCACGAAGGCTAGTCTCCCAGATCCCGCCCACGAAGGCTAGTCTCCCAGATCCCGCCCACGAAGGCTAGTCTCCCAGATCCCGCCCACGAAGGCTAGTCTCCCAGATCCTGCCCACGAAGGCTAGTCTCCCAGATCCCGCCCACGAAGGCTAGTCTCCCAGATCCCACCCAGGAAGGCTAACCTCTCCCAGATCCCGCCCACGAAGGCTAGTCTCTCAGATCCCGCCCAGGAAGGCTAGTCTCTCCCTGATCCCGCCCAGGAAGGCTAGTTTCTCCCAGATCCCGCCCACGAAGGCTAGTCTCTCAGATACCGCCTAGGAAGGCTAGTCTCTCCCTGATCCCGCCCAGGAAGGCTAGTCTCTCCCAGATCCCGCCCAGGAAGGCTAGTCTCTCCCAGATCCCGCCCAGGAAGGCTAGTCTCTCCCAGATCCCGCCCAGGAAGGCTAGTCTCTCCCAGATCCCACCCAGGAAGGCTAGTCTCTCCCAGATCCCACCCAGGAAGGCTAGTCTCTCCCAGATCCCGCCCAGGAAGGCTAGTCTCTCCCAGATCCCACCCAGGAAGGCTAGTCTAGTCTCTCCCAGATCCCACCCAGGAAGGCTAGTCTCTCCCAGATCCCACCCAGGAAGGCTAGTCTCTCCCAGATCCCGCCCAGGAAGGCTAGTCTCCCAGATCCCGCCCAGGAAGGCTAGTCTCCCAGATCCCGCCCAGGAAAGCAATCACCCAAATGATAAAAAGAAATCTAGTAATGTTATTTCTGCCCAGAGTGTGACCACATGCTTGCAGCCTACCCAGACCAAATATAAATATCGTTTGTGAATTTACAGAAAGTGTTAAGATATTGTCGTTGGGCGCCACCAAAGGAAATTAACCTAGTAAAATGAGTTTTATTTGCAATCCATCCTCAGTATTGTCACCCTTCAAGTTGGTCACAGCAGACGAGTTTCCGTCCATCTCTGCCCACCACTCACAACCAGGCCGCTCACACCTCTATATTAGGGGAAAGTATGAAATTCATAAGGACGTAAGGTAATCAGGCTTGATTCACGGTCAAACATCCGCTAGCTTACCAGAGCTTGGTTTTTCCACCCCCATATATATATATATATATATATATATATATATATATATATATATATATATATATATATATATATATATATATATATATATATATATATATATAATTTAAAACCTAACCTAGCACCAGTAAGCTAGAGATTGAACAGTAATCGAGTGGGATTTTTTTTTTTTTTTTAAGATTCCCTCGCCGAAGAGGCTAGTTTACTTTTCATCTCATATCCATTCTCTGGACGGTAGCGCAGGGGGTAGGAACTAGACCCCAATAGGGTTAGCGGGAATACATCCGGATTAATATCTACAGTTGTCTTTTCTGTTACAAGCAAAACTAGGATATTTGCTATGTCTGGTACATTATTTTCAGTAACAAATCTTGACATATCTAGGTATGAGGAGACAGTGGCCGCCTGACATACAAAACCCCAACGACAGATTTTCGATGTTTCAGTGCTAATGAATTTTTAAATAAATAACAAAAAGGCACAATACCGTGACTGGAACGATACACAAATAACCCGCACATAAAAGAGAAGCTTACGACGACGTTTCGGTCCGACTTGGACCATTGACAAAGTCAGTGTGACTTTGTCAATGAAACGTCGTCGTAAGCTTCTCTCTTTTATGTGCGGGTTATTTGTGTATCTAATGAACTTTTATTTAATTGTCATGTGTATACTAGAAGTCTCTTATGCAACGTTAACTGAAAATGTTAAATCATTTTGGTGTTTAGTAAATGCCCATTCTTAACGTGTGTTGCTCATCTGATCTATGTAAGCAAGACAAATTTAATGATTATGCAAGCAGTATATTACTGGCCTGGAGACAAACCGGTTGGACCGGCTGCCTCAGCACAGCTTTCAACATCGCAATAGGTCCGGGTGGTAGGTACCATTATTAAGAATCCTGAATGTACTAAGAGCCTTCCGCTACTTCCTCTGATGGAGATATCCTTACAAAGTTTAAGAACGACAACAGAGAAACTGCTGCTTGCCTTGCTTCGACCGTTTTGACAAATATGTTCTCTTCTTTTCAAGGTATTCTATCTCTCCTGTTGAGGAAGCATGATACTGATGGTGTAGCGAGCATCGCCTATCGTTAAAGCTCTCCCGTCTCACACTTGTACAGTAATAAATCGTGGCTTAAGTTCACCTACAAGATGGCCAGTTCTCGCGAGTTCTAAGTGCTCGCTTTGATTATATTTATAACCTCACATGTAGGGTCAGCGGAATTGTGGGAATTTGAATTAGAAAACATAGCATTATATAGCTATATATAATCGCTTTATGTACCACTTAACTGCACAGAGTTTTGAAGCCTTACATATATAATCACAGAAATAATAACTCACCGTAGACGGTAGACCGAGTTTCAGATTTAGGATGCCAAAGAAAGGAAAGATGTTAGGGCACTTTCCCTGCCTGACCGCCTGCCCTCTCAGCAAGGTCGTCAATTGTGGTCTTTCCTCTGCCATCTCCGCTGCAGGAGTAAATGAATTCAGTCTCCTTTTAAGCCAAATGAGTCACAGTAGCACCGGACTCATTGTAGAACTGCAGATTAGACTGCTTTCTGAAATCTAATCCCATGATGGTGGTGTTTTGCTTGTCAGGAAGCAGGACAAGTGTTTCTTGACTCATTGCTTGTCATATGATGACCCGCTCAGTTATTAAACAAATATTAATGTACCGGATGAATGTATTCCACCCTATTTAAAGGAAGTACGGTATCTTTTGATATGCCTTTGACGAGTTTCGAGAGTTTTTCTACTCTCGCTGCCCGGCCCCGGACTAGACTTGGCTATGCTTGCCTGGTCAACCAGGGTATTGCTGCTGGCGGCCCGCATACCCATTACAGCCTAGTTGATTGTCAGCTAGTTGTGTAAAAAAAATCACCCTCAGGAATAGGACAAACTTGCTTAAACACGCTAATTCACCTTGTCAAGCTCCTAAATGTCATGTATCGTCCCTAAGCGTGTACCCCTTCACCTGCTGCTCTTGTTCACCGAGCAGTAATTAGGAATATGGAAGTTGGCCAACTATTTTGAGTAGCATTCTAAGTGTAATAAAAAAAAAGAGGAAAAAAGAAACCAAGTTGGTTGCATGCTCTCTCGTGCACACCAAACTTGAGCTGGGATGGCCACGCCATCAAAGCACTACATCTGTGCTCCACTTCATTCTGTTAGCAGAGAAACCCCCGGCGACCTCACTAGGATCACATCCATAGCAATCATTCCTTGTTCTCCACGTGAGCAATGGGCCTCTCCCGACTGTCAGAGTTCTCAGGACCCGCAAGTGTCTAGGATGCTTAACATTTCTTGAGCCGCACCATTCAACAACTCGACCCCTGATGCAGGAATTCCCTGATCACGCCCACATGGAACCCATTATGCGATGAACACGAGTTTAGGGACTGTATGATTCTGAGGGATATGAGAATAGATATACGTACCAGGTAACCAGGAGGTGTGGGATGAATCAGTAGGGTCATATTTTGTGCCGATGGTGTAGATAGATCACAGAAATGGCGTCTGTAAAATCCCCTGTTTTAAGCTTCATGGCTCAGTGGTATTGTGTTGGGCGTGCTACATGCTAGAACCACGGTTCGAGTCCCCGTCCATTTTTCTGTTTATTCATGATACAGTGGATAGTACACTAGCCTGTTAGATTTAAGACTGGTTTACCATAGGTTTAAACCCCATCCCGTTCAGCGAGATGCAACCCTTATGGGACACACAAGGACTGGGTAATAGGAAGTAACCAGGCTTGAATCAAGGGGAGAGCAGCTCCAGTTAATTAGATCAAGCACCCTTCGCTAACATCAAGGCAGCTTCCCATTCCCCCACGATCATCATCCTAGAAAGGTAAATGGCATGACGTATGAACATCTTAGCGCATCTTGTTAGCATTTTCTCCGCTATGGAAGGTCTTGGCCACACATAAGCGTTTCTCTTTTTTTTTTTTTACAACCCTCAGAACACATCCAGTAATATAAAAGACACTTTTAAAACCTAAAGAAAAAAAATCAGCATCCCTCCCCATTAGTGGAGGTCCGACACACTTGGAGTGATGGGCAGAAACGTTAATGATGAACAACAATTTTTAATATTTACAGATCGCTGGAACCAAAAGGTCACTGAGCACACACACACCACCTATCACATATCAAAACTAACATTCCCTAATGAAAACCATCGAACAAGCACACGATAATACAACAAATATTTTCACGCTAGGTTAAAATACTCAACGTTAATTAAAATAGGATATGAAATACTTAACATTAAAAGACACTCGCAAAATTTTCCCTAAGTTCTGGCAGGTAACCCATAAATCCCCTCAATTAATGGAGAAGTCAAGGTGGATGTGATTAACACAGGTGGGTACACCCACAGGTCGAGTACACTGGACTTGGAAGAGGAGGAAGATATGCCTTTAGCACCCCCCAGGACACTCGCCTCCCTCACGGCGCCCACAGTGGTAACTACGCCCACCACACCCACCTCCCCGCACAGGACAATCACAATCGTCACCCTCGACCCTAACAACGTCACCGTTGAGACCACAACCACAGGTGAATATTCTTACCTTCCGTTCATACTCAAGAAATATCAGCTGCTTACTACCTAGGAAGTTTGGAATCATTATTTTACCACCCACTAATAGGGCAAAGTAATTTCTAAACGGTAATAGATGTTCAATGATGCAAGGTACATTATAATACCTGCAATTCTCATTAAGCAATATCAGATAACTCGTGCATCGAGGAAAATGTTGAATATTAGAGAGTAAGACGCAATACCTTGGCTGGAACAGTTCACATCTAGCCCATAAATTGCTACTTGTGTAACTGGAATTGAAAAATTTAAATAATTTTGGTGTTTAGTAAATATTTATTTTTAACGTGTGTTGGTCGTCTGACAGGTCCAGTAGAGACCGAAACGTCGTTGAAGTTTCGTTCAAAATTTATAGGATACTGCTGAATTGTTTCAGCCACGATAATATGAGTTTCATAAGTTTAACTGAAAGTGAGTGACGGGGTGTGTGTGTGTGTGTGTGTCACCCAGGGCTGAGCAAGGAAAGCAGTGGAAGGAAGCCCAGTGCCCCGTCACCACTGCGACACCGGCCACTATCTGTGCCTCACATTGTGCCCAGGACCAGCAAGCTTATGCGAGCCTCTGGTTCCAATCCCTCCCTCTCTTCTTCCTCCTCTTCACCTACCTCCACTCCTGCCACCACGCCCACGCCCGCACCTACCTCAACGCCTGCGACCACGCCCACTCCGCTACCTTCAGCGCCGCCCTTCCCCGTTCATTTCCCCCCTACCTCCGTTGCCCCTTCCTCATCGTTCGTGCCAGTGAGTTTGCCCGTAAGTTCCAGTGGTAACTCACAGCAGAGACAACCTATGTCCCCGCTAGGAGGCCCGCCCACCACCACGGCGCCGCCCCCGCCCTTATCTGTATCGTCACCCGTCACAGTTATCACCTATACCCCCGTGATGACCTGTGATGACCTGATCTCCAGCCAGGAGCCCACCACCACCACCGTCACCACTACTATCACCCCGCGTCCTCGTACGATCCTGCCCTCTCAGTCCACTCTAATGCCTCCCACCCCCGCCACTACGCCTTCCCCTTCCTCCCCCTCCTCCATTACCTCCTCCACCTCCTCCTGCTCCTCCGGGTCGGCCTCCACCACCAGCAGTGGTGCCGGCTTGGACGTGGACAGAAGAGCCAGTGGAACGAGCCACACGGGAGACCTGGAAGACATCCACGAAGAACCTCCCTATGAGAACACCACTCTACCTCCCCCAGGTAACTGAAATTACCAGAACACAAAACTGAGTTTAAATACCCCATTATTATTACTTTTAATATTTTTAAATTTGTGTGCATTTTTCATGTGCAAATTTCAGTGCTTGAAGATCCCAACGGGTTAAGATCATTTTTATGCCATGTTACTACCACCATTATTTTACTACCATCACCTGCGATGTTGCTACCACCATTATAACTCACGAAATCGTAATTACATGATTGCAAAAAAAACATACCACGGGAGAGGATTGAACTCGCTGCGAGTGAGTCATGAAACTCCAAGCCAGCACCTAAGCCACTGGACCAGCTGGCCAGCTGGCCCAGTGGCTTGGAGTTTTACGTCTCACTCGCCACGAGTTTAATATCCGCCCGTGATATGGTTCACCACCACTATCTTACTACCATCACCTGCCATGTCACTAACGAAAGCTAACTACCATCTTCAACTAACGCCTATTGTTAAACGAGAGAGACCTGTCGAATCATCAGCTTCATTGTCAGTTGACACTCATTTGTTGCTTGATCCATACCTAAATTAATCTGCTGTTGGTCTGACACTGTTACAGCGTGTCCAGCGTCAGCCAGGAAGTCAGCAACGGACTCAGATTTGCCGAACTTCCCAGCACCGTCAGCTCCGTCCTTACCCACCATTATGAAGTCCTGGTCGGCTGACAGAAGGTAGGGTGGTTCATGGAAGGTTGTAAGGAAGAAGGTAGGATGGGAAGGCAAGGTAGGAAGACTAAGGAACATTGGACAAACGGTAAGAGGGAAGTAATCAGCTTTGATTCGAGGGTACATCAAAGTACCCTTTCTTCCTCCCCGAAGGGAGAGAAGCGGGTGGGAAAGTAGAAGGGGAGACGGAAAGAGGAAAAACAAGGAGGGAAAGTGAGAGAGAGAGAGAGAGAGAGAGAGAGAGAGAGAGAGAGAGAGAGAGAGAGAGAGACCCGTAAGGGTCTTGATTCAAATTCTTTGATTCAAGACACCTTCACCTGCATCATGGCACCGTATATGATGCATTATCCAGTCAAGATTTAAGATGCTCAAATGATGCGTACTTATTTCACGAAAAATAGTTTTTTAAACTAACTGGGCAAATTGACATCTACATACTGTAATATGAACTTGAAAATTAGACACATGTGCAACATCTGGATATGTTTATTGAAGACGTTTCGCCATCCAGTGGCTTTATCAAAATAAATTCAAGGACATAAATGGAAGACAGTAGAACTATATACTAAAGATGAGGTAATCAGTCCCTCAGCCTTGGAGCTGGTGAAGAGCACCGGAGTCGTGAAGAGTCTGGAGCATAGGCAAGGTTAGGTTAGGTAAGGTTCGTCAGGAAGCAGGAGAAGTGTTTCCTGACGCAGGTCTTAGTCAGATGATGACCCGCCACTGGAGCTTCTGGTCATCTGACCGAGGCCTTTCGCTGGCTTACCGGTCCGTCCCATTAAAAGTTATGGTTATAGTTATAACCACCTGTTTATTAATCAGCAAAGGCAAGAAGGCTGGCGCTTGTATACCGGCGTCAAGTGGTAAAGGACGTGTTGCAGACGAAGACATTGTCACTGGTAGGCGGGACTCCCCATATGTTGCGTATGTGACATTTTCATTTTGTCGGTATTTTATACCATTCATGTACATACTGCTATAACAATCTTATTTTGAAGCCCAGCAGAGGAGGCTTTTTCAAGTTTTTCCACGGAAACTAGAATCAGAAATAGTTTCTTACAATTAAATGGGCACCTGCCCATCCTAATAGTTGCAAGAGGCTTTCCCCTAGTTAAAGTTCACCAGCATTGATAATGTTAAGCCGGCTGGGCCAGGCGTTGTGAAATTATAGAGAAAAACCCTGGAAGAAAATCGTATAACCACTATAGTCTTACTATGTCAGGAAAACCTAATTATAATCCTGAGTATCATCCATTATAATTGACGAAATCCATAGGTTAAAGCCTTATGTAATAAGAATAAAGACTATGCATTATTATAGATACTGAGATCATGATATTGTCATCATGGTTCTGTAATCGTGGCAACTATAATAATAGGTATACCAATATCTCCAGCTAACATGCCCTCCTCTTCTGTCGTATCTAGCATGAATGTGACGGAAGGCCTAGGCGGGGAGGAAGCGCACACTGCCTACGAGAACCTACACATGGACTACCTGGCGACGCTGACGCAAGAAGGCTTCGCCCAGGACGCCGTCATCAGAGCTCTCGTCATCACCAGGAACGACATAGCGATGGCCAGAGACATCCTCAGGGAGTTTGCCTCCAAGAGAAGCTAAGGGGACGCTCCACTCTACCCCACCGCTAGGAGGCGGAACACCAACAGATAATCAACGCCCCTCTCTCTCCCCAGGCTCTCTGTTTGAATTTATATATAATATATATATTATATATATTATATGTTCTCAGGAAAGTTTACTTGAGGATACGGAGAGTCGGGCAGGGAGGGGGACATGGGGAGGTGGACATGGGTTAGGTGCCAAGTTCAATGCTCTGATGGAGCAACTGTTGGAATCACCATTGTGTGTTCTTATTTGTATATTTGGTAAGGTCTCTCTAGCTAAAGAGGTTTCATCTCCCCTTAAAAGGAAATAATAAAACCTCGACTTTGGTGCTCCTCTGAAGGCCACTGTTTAAGTACTATTTATTAAAGACTTGGTTCTTCTTATGGCCTTCATGGGTATACCGCTGGGAGAGCCTCGGTGGGGCTGCGAGGGGTCAACAAACCCCCGGGAACTTCACCTGTTCTTAACAGTATTACCAGAAATGTTACACTGAGAATCCAGTCACTGTACAGTATTTATCTTTCGTTCTAATAATACAAAGAGGTACAATTATTCGTGGACGAGGTGCGTCACTGTTGTGGTTTAGTGAATACTAAAACTTCCTAAGTGTTCTCGCTCTGGGCTCGTCGCCATGCCAAAAGGAAAGCCAATGTTATGATGGCTGATCCTTGATGCCAACGTTACCTTGCAGTGGTCATTGGGAAATTGTTTTTGTACAGTCCTCTGAAGGTTCAAGGTGTGTGTGTGTGTGTGTGTGTGTGTGTGTGTGTGTGTGTGTGTGTGTGTGTGTGTGTGTGTGTGTGTGTGTGTGTGTGTGTGTCTGTCTGTGTGTCTGTGTGTCTGTGTTGAAAGTGGTGAAACTGCGGCACACTGCTTGCAACAGTGCCACTGCTTGCAGCAGTGGCACTGCTTGCAGCAATGGCACTGTTTGCAAGCGTGGCATGGGCTTGTGGGTAGCGAGGGAGTTAAGGATGTGCAATAATTCCATGCCCTAAGCGTCTAGCTGTCGCATCCAAGTTTATGTGATGACCAGACAATTTTTGATGACTTAAGTGAAATCCCCGGACAAGAAACTGACGATTACCCCCCCCCCCAAAAAAAAAGTGTAAATACTGACGTTACGTGTTAACAAGGACATAACTGACCCCCCCATATTTTGGGTGGTCGGATGGTAGAAGTATACCTGAACTTGTATACCCATGGGACCTGGTGAGAGACGTCTGGTCACACACCTGTTTGCCGTCGACAAAGTCAAGGGATGCAATCACATATAAACATTCAGAGGTGGCGCCACTACGAGGTAAATTTATATGTAAATATATATATATATATATATATATATATATATATATATATATATATATATATATATATATAAATACACACAGACAATATACATATATGTATATATATATATATATATATATATATATATATATATATATATATATATATATATATATATATATATATATATATATATATATATATATATATATATTATATATATCATCATTATATATATATAATATATCATTATATATATAATATATCATTATATATATATAATATATCATTATATATATATAATATATCATTATATATATATAATATATTATATATATATAATATATCATTATATATATATAATATATCATTATATATATATAATATATCATTATATATATATAATATATCATTATATATATATATAATATATCATTATATATATATATAATATATCATTATATATATATATAATATATCATTATATATATATAATATATCATTATATATATATATATATCATTATATATATATATATATATATATATAT